>NW_003852400.1:1938355-2033684 GCF_000181295.1 Otolemur garnettii
AGATTATTCCTCTTTGGTCTTCCAAAGTTCTAGGATTATAGGTGTGAGCCACCAAGCTGGGGCTCATTTATTGTTACATTAATCTGTCAACATTTGAGAAAGTTACAACTATAGACTTCCAAAAGAAACCTTGAGTTTCTATAATACGAGAAAAGTTAGATCCTTGGCATGTTTAAATTTAAATAAGGAATACTGAATATGGCCATAGATTTGTTCCTTACTTCTCTGAGCCAATGCTAAATTTAATTTAATATCTCTATATAATTTTAGCTGAGAACCATTACTACCCAAGTCTTCTTTACTTTTACTTTCCACCCCCCATAGCCAGAACTAGTATTTGGGTGGCCATTTTTCATTAAAAATAAAATCCTTCAGCTCATAGCTGAGTGCCCATAGCTCAGTGGTTAGCATGCTGGCCACATATACCGAGGTAGGTAGGTTCGAGCCCAGCCCAGGCTTGCTAGACAACAATGACAACTGCAACAAAAAAATAGCCTGGTGTTGTGGTGGGCGCCTGTAGTCCCAGCTACTTGGGAGGCTGAGGCAGGAGAATTGCTTGAGCCCAAGAGTTTGAGGTTGCTGTGAGCTGTGATGCCACGTAGTCTACTGAGAGTGACATGGTAAGACTCTGTCTCATAAATAAAATAAAATAAAAATAAAACACTTTAATCAAAAACTTACTTTATGAGGAATGATGCCCAAAAGAATTATGGGGACATAGATATAATAGGTCAGAAAGAGTTACTCATTAGCTGAATGCCTCAAGTTGGCCTCATGTTAGCCCCAAAGCCTGTATTCAAGGTTGCATTTCTACAAATCAGTCAGCATGTACCATGGACCTTCAGGGGTCCTCTTCAGTAGCTGAACTCTTGGTTGTTAGATGCACAAGTGTCTGTGCTATACTTTGTGGCTACCACAGGAAGGTTAAGGAAAGGATTTTTAAAACCTATATCCTTAGTAAATCTAGTTGCTATAATAATATTAATCACTAGGTATGGTGGTGAATGCCTGGGATCCTGTAATCCTAGCACGCAGGGAGACTGAGGCATGTGGATTGCTTGAGCTCAGAAGTTCAAGACCAGCCTGAGCAAGACAAGACCCCATCTTGGAAAAAAATAATAAATTTAAAACAATGTTAATCATTTGATTGTTTAGTCCAATTAGGCATTCTGAAAATTTTCAGTTTATTTGGTATTTTCTATATCCAGGTCTGTGTTACTTTGAAATATTCTCCAGTCAATTGGCATACTTGGTGAAGACAAAATATTCCAAGTATTCAACATATTCCCTACATATTTGTCATAAAGATAAATATAAAATTTTAAGAGAGGTCTGGGAATTTTGAGAAAGAGGGAATACAGCTTTTATTTATGAACCCAAACATATAAAGATTGAATTTAGAAGGCAGGGTCACTAACAAGAATAATGACTCTACTGATCTTTGCAGGAGAGCTAATGGCAATTCTTGTTCCCACAAATCCTGTGTTAATTTGCATAGCTGGCTGCATTTGAGTGCTAAGAAGAGCAAAGGCCAGGAAGGATGAAAATCATTCATCAGTGATAAACATTTGAAGAACTTGAACTCTTGTGCTTTAGAAAAATTTAGAAAGCCAAGTTGGTTCAGGAAAGCTTTTCCTAAGCAATATTTTATCCAGATTAATGAGGGAACATGATTAAAATTTTCTTAAAAGACAGCCAGGAAAATATACAGGTAAGAGATCTAAATTTACCCTGTCTCTGAAGCGATTATGTGTTTTAATCTCATAATTATTGATTCTGAATCTCACTTTTTCACATGGTGCCTGGCATATAAATGTTTGATAATCACATTGAGAGAGAAGGGACGTCACCCTGAATGTAGATTGGGTACTTCCAGCTTCAATTCCAGGGCATCCCAAGTGGTGAGGATGGTTTCAAGTGGAAATAGGAGTGCTATTTTGGAGACCTAGCTTCGTAAGGGAGTCTGGAGTAGGCACTGCTCAAACTACTTTTTCTTTCCCTTGCCTATCCAAGACCTGTCAATGTTACAGTTGCACTGCCTGTCCTGATCTATCAAAGAGAGTCATGCTGTCTCTCTTATGTCTTAAAATGATACCTCCTATGTGATTTGCAGGACTTTCATCTACCCTACTGATGTTGGACATGGGGGAAGACCTTCATACTAAGATACAGAACTGATGCCTTAAAACTTCAAGAGTTTCCAAGAAAGAAAGAACATGGACCTCCCATGATAAGCATTCATAAATTAGGGGCTAAGCTCACAGAGGCAGTCTGACTTCTTCCTGATAAAAGATCCCTGCTTATTACGATGATAGAAAAGAGGAGGAAACAGGCAGAGGATTGTCATATATTGCAGTGAGAAAAGGGGTTACTTAATTGCTATGGGCTGAATGTTTATGTCTTGGTAAAATTAATGTGCTGAAACCCTAATCCTCTATGTGAGGGTATTTGGATGTGGGGCTGTGGGCAGTGATTAGTTCATGAGGGTGGAGCCCTCATGAATGGGATTAACGCCCTTACAACAAAGGCTTAAGAGAGACCCCTTGTCCCTCCTGCTGTGTGAGGACAAGACAAGAAGGTGCCACTTATGAACCAAGAAATGGGCCCTTACCAGACACTAAATCTGCTGGTGCCTTGATCTTGACTTCCCAGACTCCAGGACAGTAGGCAATAATGTTGTTTATAAGCTACCCAGACTACCCAGTCTGTTTTGTTAGAGCAGCCTGAATGGATGATGCAGCTTCTATAAACCTGGGTCTTCATAATGCATCCTTTTAAGACAGACGGGAATCATTCTCAGTTTAGCTCTCCTGGAACTTTGGGAATCAAGAAATCAATAATATCCCACATTTTGCAAACCTGATAGATTTGGGCTCCTTTCCCCCTTCTTTCCCTTTTTCTTTTCCTTCCCTCCCTCCCTCTCACTCTCCTTTCTTTCTCTTTCTCTTCCTTCCTTCCTTCCTCTCACTCATCTTCCCACCCTCCCTCCCTTCTTTCCTTCCTTTCGTCTTCCCTCCCTTCCTCCCACCCTTCTCTCATTTTTCTTTTTCTTCCTTTTCTTCCTTTTCTTTCCTAACACTCTGTAAGTTTGCAGCTATTGGAAAAGGTTCTAGGAGAGATGCTTACATGCCTGGCCATTTTCCAGGTCATTTTTGTTCTAATCTGTAGTGCAGTCTGAACACGACTGCACTGAAAATTCAGATTCAAATTATTTTTAATATCAGTGAGCTATCTCCTCTTGTTCCTGTCACCCATGCTGACATACATTATAGGACTTCGGTCCATACATCATAGGACCTCTCTTTGATAAGCCAAAACTTGCAAATGCTTTCAAAGATGCCAACCTACCTGAGCACATTTTTCTCATTGAACCAGCTGGTAAAAGGAGACTTGATATTAAATAACCTTAAGCAAAACAAGCCTAACCACTGCTCCTGAAGGTACAGCTGAGGAGCCCTGGCCTTGGCCCTCTCGTGGCTGGCCCAGGGCTGGGGCGTCCCCCCAGGCTGCAGCACCTGCTCCCTGAGAAGGTGCATGTGCAGCTCTTTAGAAAAGGTTTCCAGGGAAACCATATTCTTCTATTCTTTTTTTCCCCTGAAATGTATTAAGCACTAAACGTGCCTGCTAGTGCCTGGGGTTCTAATTTGAAGTCAGAAGCTGCTGAAGAAAAGTGCTTGCATGAACACACCCACATACCCAGAAATCTTTTTCGTGCTCCCTTCACTAAATGTCAGCTGCAGACTCAGCTGGAGAGAACTAAATGACCTGGGTTCATCTGTGGGGTGGAAGGAAGGAGGATGCATCCTGTTGGATGCATTGCTTTTCTGTCTTGTCATGGTGATGGCTACTAGTGAATAACAGTGATGTTCAGAGTGACCAGCAGTGTCTGCCCAGTTAGACCCTAAGCACATCAGGCAAAGTAGGAAATGCAAATGCCATGGAATGTCTTGTACATTTTTTTAATAAGCAAAGAAATATTTGAGCAAGAAAATCACAGACAATTTGGCAGAAATATCTACAATTACCTATCTGCATTCATAGCCAAAGATGTTGAGAGACTTGGCCCGTTTCCTGCCCCTGCTTCTGGTGTAGTAGGAGTGGGTCCCTACAACTGTGTTGTCACCAGGCCAGGCCATGTCCCTGATCATAACTGAGGGGGACTCCTGACAAAAGGAGGAGGTAGCCCTGAGGGGGACTCTGATGAAAGCCAAGCCAATGCAATTTGAATTGGGATGTCAAGACGCTTGAAGCTTAAACTATAAAACCAAACCAGAGGAAAGCTGAGCTGAAGCCATGCTTAACTGCCTGTCGAACTCAAAGGAGCAAGGCTGGCGTGCAGGGATGGAAGGGGACCTAAGTGCACACAGAGAAATAAAGCTGAGGGAGGGAAGGGCAGGAAAGACAATGGAAGAACTTGTGATGGTTTTCCGGCTTCTGTTTCTTTATCTGGGAGGACTTTCTGATCCCAGGTTTTGTGAGACAGATTTATATCCTCAAAAAAAAAATTCCACTTTGTTATTACGTTAGAGTGGTTTTCTGTTTCTTCCAACAAAAAGACCCCTCATAAAACTACCCAGCTTTGCTAGAATCAGCTTTTACCCCATCTCTCTCCCATCCATCTGTGCTTGTGGGCCGCCGGGCTCGCCACTTCTGATCTCAGCCGGTGCAGTGGTAGATGTTCCCTCTCCCGGGGGTGCAAGGACAATGTCCTTCTGCTCTGGCCACTTGAGGGGTAGATAGGTGACTGTGGTCATGATCTTCCCATGGAGTGTGGCTGGTGACAAGGGAAGCTGCCCCCTAACCGTGTGGTGGGTTCTGAGGGGAGTCAATGATGGGCTTCTTAGGTAACTGACAGAGGGCTGGTCAGACCAGGAAATGGGGTTGAGGACATGTGAAGTTTCCCTGGGAGGGAGATGCCCAGGTTTGGGAGCACTATGGGGTTTAGAATCATAAAATGGTGGATATGAAAGGAATCTTCCATAGAGGCCAACTCCATCTCTCTCTTCTTCGTCCAGATAAGAATCAAGAAGCACAGGGAAGGGACAAGGCTTGCCCCGCAGTGGACCCAGGACTCCCGCCTCCACCCATCCTGCTCAAGCCCAGTCTGCGTCTAGTACTCTCTTGATGAAAAGAGATTAGATGCCTGGGTTCTTCTCTTCTGGGCTATGGTTGTAATATACAGCATTCAGTTTTTATGTCATAAATACATATGACCATGGAGTGTACTGATGAAATTAACCTCATTTATTTTTAAAGCAAGTGAAGAAAAATGAAAGCCCATAAGTAGTGTGAGTGAATAATTGTTTTTTTTTTTTTTTTTTATTCCTTTCGGTAGATCTGTATGTATGGTGTTTGTCAAACTCCAATTCAAGTTGTCTTAGGCTGTACTTGTTCTGATATCCAGTAAACCATGATAACACACCAAGGTCACCTGAACTTAGTTAACATGGGTATGGACAGACTATTTCCAAACCTACTTCTTAAAGCTTCTCTTCCTTCTTGACCCCTGTGAGTCTGTGTGAGGTCCACATGACTGCTCTGGGCATGCCATGCCCTTGACACTGTCCTGGTTCCTGCCATTTCTCTCCCCTACTCTTTGGTGGAAGTTTCTTTGCCTATGGGAAACAAGCCCTCCACTCTCATTTTCTTCAGCAGATTGCTATTGGAATTATTTGTTCTATTTTGTAATAAACAGGCTTTTTTTTTTTCACCGACTTTGCACCCGTTTTTATTTCTTTTGAAAACAGCACTTGAATTTCCCTTTAAGTAGCAGTCTCCCTATCATCCCTAGGGGATGAATGAATGGGGTTTGGGTGTGCTGACCTCGGCCCCAAACCTCAAGGATGGGCATTGTATTCACCCAGCCACAGTGTTACATCTGTGGCCCAAGTTACCCAGTGAGACTCGGCCCTGGGCTGCTGATGGGAACTGCTATGGAAGAAGCACTCTCTTCTCCCAAGGAAGCCCAAGCTACCGGGTCTTGACCTCAGGCTGCTGATTTGCCATCTTTGCCACATCTCTGGAGAGAATCCTCTTGAGAAAGAAATCAAAAGTGGAAAGTAAAGCCGAGAGAGGTCATCCTCTATTCCTCGGCATTAGCGGAGCCTGAAGCCAGATGTATCTGAACTTCACAGTTAAATGAAACAATATACTCTCTATTGCTTAAGCCAGTTTGAACTGGGTTTCAGTCACTAGCAATCTAGAGTGTACTAACTGTGCACGGCCCTATCACTACTGCCCTAAAGATTTACTCATGGCTTCCTAGTACATGCTCGGCTTCAAGGCCTTTACGAACGTGCTCCTTCAGCCTTTGCTTCCTCTCCCTGCTGCTCCTGTCACAGTGCTTCGCTGGGGTCTCTTGGCGCATCTCACACTTTTACCCCTTGCTGCCTTTGTCTTGCACTCCCACCCTCACCCCGTGTGGAATGCTCCGACCCACCTGTTGAGATCCTATTCATACCTCAAGACCTCACTCGCATGTCCCCTTCTCCATGAAGCCTTTCCTGGTCCCTTAGAATGAATTCTTGCCCCCTTTGGTTGTGTTTTGCTCCTTATTTATACTTCTCATCACACACCATCATCTGTGCTCCTAGTCAAGAGGCCTTCGTACCCTGGCCCGCACACCCCAGCCTGGAGCAGAGCAGGCGCCAGTAGATACGATTCATGGGGGATTTTCTTCCGTCACAATCGTGTGCGCCTGCCCCCTGCACCAGCCAGCGCCCCACATCTTTGTTTGCCTAGGGTCACTGAGGACTGTGCACGTAGTAGGTACTGAAAAAAGATCTGATGAATTGACTGGATTGGGTTTCAGAGGTGTCTACAGTCATTTTCATACAGGTTTCAGTGGAACTGAGCTGGTTTCAGCAGCTGGTTTCAATGCTCACATCTGTGACTCTTCACGCCAGCCCTGAGTCCCACCTCATTAGCCATCCTAGCCAGTGCTAGCTGCCTTCAAATGATCTGTGGTGGTATCTGCTAAAGTCCAAATGAAGGACAAGGCCAAAGCAGGGGAACCGTCCTCCTGGCCCTCCCAGGGCTTCTGTGAGAGGGGTCTGAATGCTGGTTATCGTTTTCTCTTTCTAGCTTTAAATGAAGGGTTGTGATAGCTGTTTGTGGGGGGGGGGGGCAGCGCCCAGCAGGGACTTACTTCCCTTAAACATTTCTTGATAGTTTCCATTTGGCTTCATGCTTGCTATTGAACAAGACTCTTTAGATAGACCATAAAGTAGGAGAGAGAGAATGAGAAATAAAAATGTGATCATCACTTTACAAGACCTGGCTCAGTGGGGCTCCCTTCTCTCACCGTCAGCAGCATCCCCTGAACACCTACCGCTGACCTGATCCAGCTCTAAGATCCAGGAAAAAACAATCTTATATTTAAAAAGTGGGATCGTCTAGATATATGTGTGAGATACCCGTGAATATTTAGTTGTGTCTTTGTATCTATTGCCAAGTCAGATTCCCAGGTTCTTCCCTTTTAGTCAGAAGGTTTCCTGACAAGGTGAAACTAGAAGGTGTACACGTGGCTTATTCTTAGGTTTGTGGCTGCAGCTGCTGTTTACAAGTCCTGCTGATGTTTGTGGCACTGCTATTTTTAGATTTGACTGGCGTTACCGAGACACCACTCTGTGCCAGGCATTGTGCTACCTCATTTCAGATACATTGATTCCTTTGTCTTCTTTATTCTTCCCAAAACAACTCAGAAATGTATGAGTTATCTATTGCCACAGAGCAAATCAACCCCAAACTTAGTGGTGCAAAACCACAATATTTATTATTTCACAGTTTCCAGGGATTAGAAATCCAGGTATGGCTTGGCTGGTCCTCTGGCTCTGGGTCTCTCATAGGGCTTGACTCACTGGTGAGGTTGTCAGCAGAATTCTATTGCTCATGGGTTGTTGGCTGGAGACCTCACAGGGTTTCTTGCCACAAAGAACCTCCATGGTGCATCTCACCACATGGCAAGTGGCTCCATCCAGCTGAGCAGCTGAGAGAGAGCTGTAAAAGGCCTGCAAGGTGGTCTCGGAAGTGACATCATATCACCTTGGCTGCATTTCCTTTATTGGAAGCAGGCTGAGAGGCCCAATTCCTACTTAAGGGATCACACAAAGGCATGAGCACTGGGAGGCAGAGGGCACTGGGGATGATATTAGAGATCTACCGAGCACAGGGATAGATGCTATACTTCTCACTTTACAGATGAAGAAATTGCTGAGGTGCCGTTTAAAATAGCAGAGATTGATGATAGAGGTATGTATTTCATCATGTAAGGTGAAAATTCCTATCTCTGAGGAGTATTTCTCAAGCACAGGTTGGTACACATTTTCGGCCCTCTTGTTGGTTTGATTGTCCTCACTCACAGAACCTGCCATTATGTCTATAGAGCCTTGCTAGGGAAATTATGTTCGGGACCAGCGGCATTGGTCTCATCAGGAAGCTTGTTGGAAATGGAGAATTTCAGGCTCAGCTCCAGATCTGTGGAATCAGAACTTGCACTGCCGGGTGCTTCATGTGCGCAGTAAGGTTAGAGAAGTGCTGCTTGAGAAGGACTCCTCCTCTCTGGGGCTCTCTGCTGACTTAGGGTGGGCCCTGTGCTCTTCCATCTGCTGGCCCTGGAAACTGCCTTTCAGAAGTCATGGAAAATATTATAATCCAACCTTGTGCTATTTCAAAACCAGAGAAAGTAAAGCCTCTGGGCGAAGGCTTCTGATCACCTGCTATCTAAACAGCAGCAGCAGAACCATAGTAATGGGGTTTCTCTCAATAATCTAAGATGGTGCAGAAACTACTGGCGTGGAGAATCAGAGGCAGCAGACAATCACAAATGAAACTCCGCACTTGGCTCTAAGCGAACTGCGGCAAATCTGCCCAGAAACTGAGCTTTCCTAAATTATACTTTATTTAGGCAACAGAGATGGATCTCAAAAGCATTATGCTATGTGAAAAAAAACCGAGAATGAAAGATTTGGGGTTATGTTATTTCATTTATATAAAAATCTAGGAAATGCAAAACTGTAGGGTAGAGAGTGATTCAGTGGTTCTTAGGGGTTACAAGAGGTAGGAGGGAACTGAATAAAAAGGAACATGAGAGAACTTTCTGGAGTAACAGAATTATGTTTTTCAACTCGACCGCAGTGGTAGATACACAGGTTTATATAGTTATTAAAACTCATCAAATTAAATTAGACAATTAAAATGGGTGAACTTTATTCATGTAAATGACTCTTCAGTAAAGCTGATAAAAATCGTAAATGGGAGTTAGTAGCATTGTCAATGTCTTCTCTGTCTAATTTTCCTTAGGCCCAGAACCAGGAAGCTAATTTGCATTGATTAGAATAACTTATCAGAGAAGGATGCTATTTAGAAGATTTCTTGGTATCTGATGTTGACAGAGAATGGAAATTATTTCTCCTTTGAAGTTCTACTTGGAAGGCGTGATACTTAGAAAATTGTTAAGCTTTCCATCTTTTTAAGTACACTCAAAGTCACACTGCAAGGATGATACCATTGAACTTTCTGTTTTGATATCTTGAGATTCTTCAGTCTTCTTTAAAAAGGAGCACAGAAATAATAGCTATCATTTGTTGAGTGTTAACTCCTGACTAGACATTCTTCTTAATGCCTCACTTCCATTATTTCATTTAATCTGCACAGCAATTCTGTAAGGTAGGTACTACTGACCTTCCCAGTTTATAGAGAACAGAGCTGGAACTTAGAGAGATTAGACACCTTGGTCCAATGACAATCAATTAATACTTGAATTTGGGATGATCTACTGCCAAGGCCACTTACACCAATCTTTACTGCCCCACTTATTCTAAACTCCTCTTGTGGCATTTTGCTCAGACTCTAAATGGCTTATCCCCAAGTTGCTGGCTGAAGGTCACCCACTTCCACAGCCACACACACTTATTCTGCATTTCCTCCAGGATCTTGTGAGTCTCTGACTCCTTTCAATCTGCACAGAATGAAGGAGTCTAGCCCAATACTGAAAGCCTGCAGAAATGTGCCCTGCCACCTTGACCAATTAGTGCTTGAGAAAGTTGTTGGTTCAGAAATGAAGAATTGTCTTCCCTGGTTTCCAGAATCACAGACTGGGGAAGAGCAGAGCCTGGGAGAGCTCAGGGACTTGGCAGTGGCTTCTAGCCACGGAATTTCCCCAGAGGAAGCCCTCAGTAGTCACCAGGCTGCTTGTTTTGTAGAACAGGTGCTTCGTGATAACACAAAGGAAAGAGTGGTGGGGTGGTCCCCAGGACCAGTATAGCTTTAGCCACAACACACATCTGGTGATGGGAGGTGCCCTGTTTTGTGCTCATGGCTGAAAATGGTGATGCTGATGGTAGGGGGGGTCTCTGCTGGACAGTGGGGACCCCTTTTTAACTTGTAAATGTAATTTAAAAATTCTGAGTTTGATTCTCTGAGTATAAACTTTTCAGATGACTGTCAATCTGTTGTGAGATGTGGAGAAATGCTGCTGAGGTGCTATACATAGTTTCTGGGTTCCTTGGCATGTTGCTGCCCCCCATGACATCCTCCAAGACAGATTGCTAAGTGCATTATGGATCTAGACTCAGAGGCCAGCCCCCAGGAGGAAAAATTCTTATCAAAGCAGCAGGGAGTGAGATTTACTCACTCATACTAATGAGTGAGAGCTTAGAAAAGAATCTGACGTTCATGAGAAGTGAAAATGAGGCTGTTTGCACCTCCCAGGGGGACCTCAAATGTGAACTAGAGAGCTCAGCACGGCCAGACAGGCAGCGTGAGGTCAGCAGAGCTGAGATGAGCTGTGCTAGGAGGCAGGGCATCCCCTACTGACTAAGAGGCAGCATCCTTAGAGGCCCTCCTTTTCCAAAAAGCATTGCCATTTTAAGGGAAAAATCTCAGACAGCCTTAGCAGTATAACAGATCACAATCCAGTGTGGTTGGATAAAGCAGGACATTTTTACATGGCCATGTTTGTGCCAAAAAGTTCCAACATTGGCTTTGATGCCACTGCTTAATAATTATTGACTTTGCATAATTTTTCTTTCCTTGAGAAACGACATTTTCTGAGCTTTTAATGATGTGTGATGTAAAGCTTAAAGGATGTGATTATCATGCAGATTGCATTTTTTTCAAAATGAAAATACTTAATATTTTTCCTTATGAAGAAATTCAAATAATAGAAAGTCAAGTTTCCTAAAATACAAGGGAAAAAAACATAAATGCAAGGTTAAAAACAGAAACTATTAACAGTGTGGGAGAATATATATCCTTCCAGCCTTTTAATGCAACTAGGAACCTACAGTTTGACTTAAATATGGTCATAATGCAATACTGTCCTGTAACCACCTTGTACCCTCCAGTACATCATAGATCTCCATGGCTGTCAGTACATGTCCACCTACCTTACCTTTTCAAGAGATTCATTGTAGTCCTCTGTATGGATTGATTTCATTCCTAATTTTCTTATGAGGAACTTTTAGGCTGTTTATAATTCCAGCATTCTTTGATTATTACAAAGAATGTTGGTATCCATTTTTGATCTATTTTTGTACACTTGTGCAATAATTTTTGAAGGATAAATTCTTGGATATGAGCTTGCTAGGTCAGGGAATGGATAGATACCTTCCTAATTTGATAAATTCTGTCAAAATGCCACACATGAATTCACTGACTTGCACTGCTTTTGACAGTGTGATAGAGTGCCCATTCTCTCAAATTAGTACTAACTCTAGGCATTACTAATCCTTGCTAAGCTGATGGGGAAAAGGAACTTCAGTTATTTTAATTTGCATTTGCTTAATGAACAGTGATTTGGGGTCTGAGGTCCTATGCTTATTACCCACATATATTTCTTCTGTAAATTCAGAGAGGTAGTTGCCTTTCATGCTGAATTATTAGAGGTTTTATATATCAAGAATATTAGCACTTTGTGACATTTTGCATCCAATTTAATCTTCTTGACAATGCAGAAAATATCAAACAGATATACTTATGTAAACTCTGTGATCCCTTCACCAGTCACCCACCAAAATAACTCCCACAAAATTTTGGTTATGGGCACTGTATTAGTTCCCTGTGGAGGTCATAACAAAGTGCCACTAACTGGGTGGCTTAAATCAATAGAAATGTATTCTTCCACAGTTCTGAAGGCTAGAAGGCCTAAATCAAATTGTTGGTGGGGCCGTGCTCCCTTGAAGGCTTCTAGGGGAGGAGCCTTCCTTGCCTCTGCCAGCTCCCAGGTGTTCATGCCTGTTGATGCATCACTACAGTCTCCACCTCCATCGCATGTGTTTGTTTTATATATTATTTCTCTTCTTATAAGCACATCAGTAAAGAAGTATGGAAAATCCTCAAAGAACTCAAATTGGACCTCCCATTTGATCCTGCGATCCCATTACTAGGCATATACCCAGAAGAAAAAAAAAAAGCATGTTATCTTTAGGACATTTGCACTAGACTATTTATTGCAGCTCAATTTACAATCACCAAAATGTGGAAACAACCGAAATGCCCACCAACCCAGGAATGAATTAACAAGCTGTGCCATATGTATACCATGGAATACTATTCAGCCATTAAAAAGATGGAGAGTTTACATCTTTTTGTTAATACAAAAGTATTAACAATGTAATATCTGGATTGAGTTGAAATACTTTCTTCTTAGTAAAGTATCACAAGAACGGAGAAGCAAGAATCCAAGGTACTCAATTCTAACATGAAGCCGGTAGATGATCTGATACACATAGATCACATAAGGTGTAATTCACATAAGTGAAACACTCAAATCATGTTGAGGGCAGGGGAACAAGGGAGAGAGGAGGTGGGACGGTGATGGAGGTTATTGTGTATGATACACCTCTGGGGTTGGGGCACAATTATAAGAGGGACTTTACCTAAGAAAAGTGATCAGTGTAATCTAATTTTTTACACTTTCAATGACCCCCAAACAATAAAAAAAAGTGCATCAGTCATTGGATTAGGGTCCACTCTAATGACCTTATCTTAACTTGATTATATATTCTATAAGATTATATGTTCTATTTCCAAATAAAGTCAAATTGGCAGGTACCAGGGTTAAGACATCAACCTCTCTTTTGTGGGGATTCAACCCACAGCAAACACATACCCATTAGGAAGTTTATGATATCACCAGTGTATTAGAAACAGTGTAAGGACTGGGACCAGGCCAATCTTATTCCATATTCTAATGCCCAGTACTTACAGTGTCTGGCAGGTACTGGGCCCTCAATAATGATTTCTTAAAAGATAGAATTTGACCCTTAGGAATATATCTGGCCTTTCTAATATTAAGAGATGTGTATAGTGAACACAAGATGTCAGATTCTTTTATTTAAATTTTCATTGAACAAATTACAACTTAAGATACCTGCAAGTGGAGAGAATTAGTCTAGAAAAGGGAATGCCACAGCCTCCTGAATGGGACATGGAGGCTCTAGCCGGGATTTGTCTTAGGTTCCCAGGTGCCTGTCCTGAAATGAGTCTTTCACTGGGAATTTGTGGACAAGCACTCAGATTAGAACTAAACTTATTTACCAGAATTATCAGATAGAATGAAACAGAAAATAAGCCAATAGAACACTTAAAAATAAAAATTTATTTTCTTTATATTATTAAATATTGATTGTCAATATGATTGTCAATTTGTTTCATAATCACAGAAAGCAGAGCCTAGCATATATAATAAGTGTCAGAACTTGCTCCAGAAACTTACTTTATAAATAATATTTTAGACCTACTTTTAAAAAAAATAACCAATTTCCATGAATATAGGACTAATGGCCTCTAAATTATGCTGCAGAATTCCTACATCTAACCTGTTTTTTACATCATCTCCTAAAAAAGATATATTTACTGAAGTTAATTTTTTTTGCATTATTATTATTATTGCTCAATATTTCGTTGCAGCAATCATCTGATTTCTTTTCTGAATGTATTTATCTTTGTTCTTTATGAGGTTTTTTTTAGTCCTTATCTTAAACATTGTTATATTAAATTTTAAGCCTTTTTAATTTTGTGAAGGTAAAATTAATTTTTTTTTAGGTCAAGAGTTTTCTCTAGGAGTTGCTATGTTTTATCCACGTCTCCATTTCCTGCTACTTCTTTTGCCAATGTATCACTAAGGCTAGTCCAATGCCATCAGGTGAGTCTAGATCTAAAGCATCTGCATTGCTTTAGTTCTGGTTGCCCTAGTTCTAGCTCAAGAGCAGTGGCCACATTGCTCTAGGTCCTTGTGTACAGCCTTATAGAGGAGGTATTTCAATTTGAACAGATGCAGCATTTTGATTGGTAGACCATGTGCACAAAATTAAGCACCAAAATTGTTATTCAGATAAACACAGCACCAGGTTCATGTGACAAGTGCGGTTAAACCAGCTCAGAAGGGCTTGGTTTAATACTCCCCTGTTGCCTTCTTGAATTTCTTAATCATTTCTGAGCTACAGGCCTTGTATTTTCATTGTGCACTGGGCTGGCCATTATGTGGCCAGTTCTAGACACATAGAAAAGTTGCTTCTGATTTGTTTGACTTGTGATTTTTTTTTTTTTTTTTGAGACAGTTTCACTTTGGGTAGGGTGGGTAGAGTGCTGTGGTGTCACAGCTCACAGTAACCTCAAACTCCTGGGCTCAAGTGATTCACTTGCCTCACCTTCCCAAGTAGTTGGGACTACAGGCACCCGCCACAATGCCTGGCTATTTATTAGAGATGGGGTCTTGTTCTTGCTCAGGCTGGTCTTGAACTCTCGAGCTCAGGCATTCCACCTGCTTCAGCCTCCCGGAGTGCTAGGATTATAGGCATGAGCCACCACACCTGGCCCTGTGATCTGTGTTTTGATTTGGCATTGAAGAAAGAGTTGTGGGTAATTCCCCAGCAGCAGGGTGACCATAGTTCTAGAATATTTTCAAAAGTATGGAAGCTGTTGGCCATGGAATTAGCAGGGAACAGCAGAGGAAGAGAGCACACACAGGTGATTTTTGTTTAGGTGCAAATCTATAGCATTGAAATTACACTCTCAATGGAGCATGGAAAAACCAAGCCCAGTTGGAATATACATATATATGTGTGTGCGCGTGTGTATCAGCATCAGGAAGGACTAGTTCATTTACAGAGCAAACATGCATGAATGTGCCAGCATGCCAATGTAAATGAATTCCTCCGTAGTTGTTTTTTTTTTGTCATCAAGACAATTATTTCAGGCATGCAAATAAAAAGCAAAGTAGAATCTATGCAAGGTTTGAACTTGGCTATTATTTATCAGAGTAGTGAAAGCATCCTCTTTTGAATTAGAAAGCATTTCCTTCTCCTTTTTAAAATTTATTTTATTATTTTTTTCCTTCCTGCTTTTCTTCAAAAGAATGGCAAGGAATAGTTGGTCTAGAAGAGCCATACAAAATCTATCCTCTATTTATCGCAAGGAACAAGGGTTTCATAACAGGGAAATGGTTCTCTCTCCAGTGAGATAGGGTATGATTTTATTTTATTTTTAGAGACAAGGTCACATTCTATTGCCCGGGCTGGAGTGCAGTGGCACCATCTTAGCTAATCATAACCTCTAACACCTGGGCTCAAGTGAGTCTCCCACCTCGGCTGTCCTAGGTAGCTAGGCCTACAGGTATATGCCACTATACCTGTCTAACTTTTAAATTGTTTTGTAGAGATGGGGCCTGTCTATATTGCCCATGCTAGCCTGGAACTTCTGGCCCCAGGCAATCTTCGCTACCTCAATCCCAGCACTTTGGGAGGGATTACAGGCATGGCTATGGCACCCAGAGTAGACTGATTTAAAAAGACAAGCTACCAAGGAAGAGGAGTCCTTTCTAGATACCGATGAGCCAGGAGAAAGGTTTAAACAGGTAAGGAAGCAGAGTTACCTTGACCTTTGAAAGCCATTTATGGTGTCTAACCCTGGCTGTGCATTAGAAAAATACCGATGCCTGGGCCTCATCCCACACTAATTAAATGATAATCTAGGAGTGGAGCTCAAGCAAGGGTATTTTAAAAAAGTGTCCTTGGTGATTCTTATTTGAAGCCAGGCTTAAAAACCACTGGGCTTTTGCATGCATAAAATAAAAAAAAGGAAAGTTTGGGTACCCTCAAAGTCAAACAGATAACTATTTTGAAAATTGAAAAATTAGGTATATATTTATATCTGATTATACTTAAACATACACAGTGTTAACATAATTACTTCCCTGTAATGTATTAACTATAAGCAACTGCAGAATATTTTATAAATAATTTAATGATCTCTCTCTAAGGTTAAACAATACTTCCAATAAATAGCAAGATATTTAAGAGATGAACATTTTTTTTTTATAAGGAAGACATTTCAATTGTTTTTAGGAAATCTGAAGGATGTATTGAAGTTTAAAAATCATTTAAACTCAGAAATGGATAGGGCAAGTAGTGTTCTTCTTAACTTGGGAGACTTTTTAGATATCAAAAAGCATCTTCTTCCATTAAAAAAGAAAGAAAAAACTGCTCACACCAAAATTTAAAATTAAGGTATCTGGAAACTAATTCATCTTTTTTAGGCTGCTTCCTTTAAGAATATATATATTTTAAAAACTTCACTAAACAGCTTTAGTTATAAGTCCCTATAATTCTAGGCATTGCTGAGTAGAACTCATTTTTCAACTAATTTTTGAGTTCGAGGGTAAAGCGTCCCTGAAGATTTCACAAGTCTAGAAAGAGTGGTGGGAGCGTGGCAGTTGAGGAAAGCACAGGTGCTCTATGTTACAGCACTCCTGCTTCCATGCTGGGAGGGCCACCATCGACTCTTACGGGCAGAGTTGAGACAAAAGGTCTCGTCTCTGCTTTTTATATTCATCACCCTGGAACCAGACTAGGAGAGGAGGGCCAAGGCACAGAGGTTCAGATTTATCCTTTTGTGTCTGTGTGTCTCCATCGTACACAGTGAAAGAAACTAATTCCAAAAACTATAAAGACGAACTTGCTTCCTTGCTTTTAGCACATCACTAACATCTGCAGACACCGAGGGAGGTTTGAAAGCATCATTCGCGAAATGAGATAAAGGTTACAATGATTACATCTTCTCCTGTGACAGGCTTGAAGAATATCAGGATAACCAGAATTAACAGTAAACCAAGGTGAAAACAGATGTCATCACTTATTCTAAAGAACTTCCAGAAGCACTCAAGAACAAGGTGGTGAAAATATCAGGCGCAATAAGGAAGTCTTGGTCTGTTTAAACATAAGAATATTCTCCGACACCCCTGAGACAAATGAAATAAACTTGCAAAGAAGCCGAGCACTGAATGCGACCTAACCAACTAATCAGCAATGCCAACATTTTTCTTCAGGGAAGAGTTTAGCTAGGAAAAAAGCTACATTTCTGCAGGGCCAGCTTTCACCATGTCCCGTTGCATTTTAAATCCAAGTTCGATGACCGACATGTTAATTTAAAGCTTTAAAACACTAACGTGGTTTTGACTGTAGTCCACAGCATTAGGCTGAATGTTTCTCTCCTTGTTTGATGCCGAGAACAAGATGCAGGAACCAATTAAACTGCACGGTCCACCCTTTGTCTCGGCAAACTTCAATCTGGTCCAGAAAGTACTTCTTAGCATCCTCCTCACTTTTCCCCACGGTGAGGGCATCCCGGATATACTCGATGTCCTCTTTGCTTGTTAATTGGGGCATTCCTGTCATCAGCATCATGGAGAACAGGTTGATCAGCAGGTTTGTGTGATGACGGAGGGCTAGATAAGCCTTAACACAGACATCCTGGGGAAAGGAGAAAAAAAGTGCCGTTACTGTGATACAGGAGTAACTAAGCAGGCGGAGACCACGCGCTGTACTTGAATTTCCCCAGCATCACCTCCCCATGAGAAGAACCCATCACAAACCAGGTCGGTCCCTGGGTCAGATGAAAACCTTGATGAGAACCTAAACTGGTTTTTATCTTTTAACATGTTGATGTAGTTGCATAGTACCTGGGGGCGGGGGGGGGGAGCTCAAGGAGAACTAATGGATACAGATGAGTTTCATCTTATTTCTCACTCTACCTGAATAATTTTTTCTTTCCCGAGAGATTGAGGGTGAAAATTTCTATCATCTCTGAAGAGGATTGAGTTAGGTTTTTTTTTTCTTTTTGAGACCGAGTCTCATTATGTTGGCCTCGGGAGAGTGCCATGGTGTCACAGCAACCTCAAACTCTAGGGCTTACACGATTCTCTTGCCTCAGCCTCCCAAGTAGCTGGGACTTGTGCCACCACAATGTCCAGCTATTTTTTGGTTGCGTTTGTCATTGTTGTTCAGCTGGCCCGGGTTGGGTTCGAACCCACCACCCTCGGTGTATGTGGCTGTGCTATAACCACTGTGCTACAGGCGCCGAGCCTTGAGTTAGTTTTTGAATACCACATGGGAATCAATAAACTTTTTATGAGTGTAAATAATGCTTGCCAAGAGTTAATGAAATCCAAAGAAATGACAGATGTATGGTGTTTGGGATTTAGTTTTCATCATAATTTTCCACTTTGTTCTGTTCTAAGAAAACAGATGTTAGCTTTTCACTGTTTGATCCTCCAAATTGTTGAATGAACTCTGCAATTTTACTTCGAATTCTGAGCACTAAGAGAGGACTTTAAAAATGCTGTGTTTGATGTCTTCCCGAAAAGCTTTGCAGCAAGTGGTACGGGTGGATGATGTCCACTTTTTAAGCAACATTTATGATTATGCCATTTAAAGTAACCCAAAGATGTGGGGATCCAAATTTTACAGTGTGAGAATAACTGATCCTTCACATCATAACTTAACAAAGATAGTACGTATATCAACGAAATCCAAGTTAATATAAATATTTTAATAAAATAGTGAACAAAATGTTTAAAACCCCCCACCATAACCAAATAGTGTTTATTTTCAAATTACAAGATTAGCTCATCCAAAGGTATTGTATTAATATCTATTTTTTATTTTTTAAAAGTAACATGTAACTTCAGAATTACCTGCAATGATCAAAATAGTTTAAATAATAAAATAGTACAAAAAAAAGAAGTGTAAAATCAGAAAAATGAAGGTAAAATGATTAGTATTAACAAGTGATCTGGCTGGACACAGCGGCTCATGCCTATACCCTACCACTCTGGGAGGCCGAGGCCGGTGGATTGCCTGAGTTCAGGAGTTGCAGACCAGCCTGAGAAAAGTGAGACCCCTTCTCTAGTAAAAAATTTGAAAAAACTAGCCAAGTGTTTTGGCAGGTGCCTGTGGTCCCAGCTACTTGGGAGGCTGAGGTGAGAGGATCACTTGAGCCCAAGAGTTTGGAGTTGCTGTGAGCTATGACACCACACCACTCTCCCCAGGGTACAGAGTAAGACTCTGTCTCAAAAAAAAAAAAAAAGATCCAGTTGTCTTCTTAGAACACTGAAGGGAAGAAAAATTCGAATATTATTGTAACTAGTTTTTAAACTTCTTATAAAAAGAAATAAATAGAATGGTGTAAATATAAGCTGCAGGTCGGAAAGTATAATGAAGAAATGGATACGGTGACTAATGGTAACAACAATAGCCTGACACCTGCGTTTGCACAAAACATGCAGAACATTTTTTTAAAAACTGTAAAACTTTCCCGCGTTGTATAAAAGAAAACTTGAATACATAAAACAACATAGCATGTTCCTCAGTGATAAGACTTCCTTACTAGGATGATGTAAACCATTCTCAGAGAAATCTAACAACATAATGAAATTTCAATAACAATCTTACTGGACGCGTAAACTCAGACACGGTTTTCAGTTCATCTGGAATAGTTAGTGCCTAAGAGCACATTTTGAAAAAGTATAGGATGAAAACCAGACCCGAAAACATTTTATAACACTACAATATTAAAATCGTGTGAACAAAACTATTCTTTTCCCCAAAAGACAAATTTGTGAAATGGGATAGAAAGTTCAGAGACACATTTAAATACATAATGAATATGATATATAATCAAGGTGGCTTCTCAAATTGCTGTGAAAAAGATTTATTATTTGATAAATGGGGCTAGGCTCATCATTTGGGAGAAAAATTTAAATTTTTACTCCACGAGATATATTAAAATACATTCCGCGTGAATTAAAGATTTAAATATAAAAAGGGCAACTATTTAAATAATCATGGGATGTGGAAGGACTGTGCAGATGGCTTCCAAGGTGGACTCTATAAGGAAAAGATGGAGAGGTTACAGAAACTTGAAACTTTGGGGGAAACAAATCTATAAATCATATTAAAAGGGGCCAGTGACAAAAGGAAAGATACTTGCGACAGATCACTCCTCCACACCCAGCCCCCCAATTGTTCTGATGAATCAACAAGAAAGACATGGATAGTTGGCTAGAAATCCAGGCCAAGGACATAAACAAAAATTCACACTATGAGACATAAAAACAGATAATAAACCCATGAAAAAAAATGCAACCTCATTAGTATTCAAATAAATGTAACTTAAAATGAGATGGAAACATTTACCTACAAACTGGATTTTTTTTAGTCTTTTAAGGAATCTGCTACCCAATGTTCACCTTTTATAAGCTGATGGCAGATGGGAACAGGTATAATGTTTCTAGCAGACAATTTGATAACACTCATCAGAAGCTTTAAAGTGTTTATAAATGTTATCTAACTTAATTGTGGTGATGGTTACAGGGTTACAGGACTGATGCATTTGTCAAAATTCATAGAAATGTCCACCTAAAAAGGGTGAATTTTGCTGTGTATGAAATACGCCTCAATAAACTTGACTAAAAATATCTATATCCTTTTGCCTAACAATTTCCATGCTAAAGATTTACCTTTCAAAAAAACTGGAAAAACTTTCAATGATTTGTCTATAAGGATGTTCATTATGACATTGGTTAGAATTGTAGAAAACTGAAAGCAACCTAAATGCTTTATAATAAAGGCTTGATAAAAAAAGGTTAATAAGCTGTGGTATATGTATATGGAATACTATTCAGCTATAAAAAAGATATAGAATTTACAACTTTTCTATTTACCTGGATGGAGTTGGAGAACATTCTCCTTAGTAAAGTATCTTAAGAATAGAAAAGCAAGTATCCAATGTACTCAATACTAATTTGAAAACAGTGGATGAACAACTATAGGCCCACATGAGAGAAAAACACAGTTAAATTCAAGAAGGGCGGTGGGGAAAGGGGAGAGAGGTCCGGTGAGCCCCCACCTAGCAGGCACAGTGTACAGGTAGATGGCACACCTCCTGCGAAAGGACGCAACTACAACTGGGACATGACCTAACCAACACAAACATAACCTAATTGTACTACCCTTACATTAATAAAAAAAATACCCACAGTTACATGTTCTGCAACTTCTAGAACAATACTGTAGAAGAATAATAAGAATGTAAAAGTGTTTATGTTAGGAAGCAGGTTTAGAAAAACACATTCCATTTTGGTATATCAACACAAAACATTTATATAGAAAAAAGAATGTAAGTTTGCAGTCAAAATGTTACCAGTGACTTTTCCTTTGCTTTTAGGGGCTCTTGTCTGTACCCTTTGCATGTGGCAGGGTAACTGCAGTGATAAGCAAGGTCAGGCCCACGTCTCTCTGTGTGTCAAGGCTGGACTGTGTTCGTGCATTGCCCGTCCAAGTTACAGGACCCACGGACTATTCTGGCATCTTGGAAATAAGACAATACACGAAAATGCCTGGCATGGAGGCAGGCACAGAGCAAGGGCCCAACAAATGTCAGTATTCTCTCTTCCTGCCATCCACCCTGCATCTCCTCTCTGCTCCCACCAAGCAGGAGATTCCCACAGACCCAAAGTCGGTTTGGGCTGCTGCTGCCTGCGCCCAGCTGTCCCCTGTGCCCTGGAAGTGGCTGCAGTGCATTAGTGCTCTTGCATTCTTAATGACTCCACTTATGTCTGGAAATCATTTTTTTTTTGCTCATCCATAGGACTCACTGAAGTCTCTCTCATTTCTTGGTAATTACACAGCCTAAGTGCAGACATCACCCCAGGCAAGAGTCTTATTAATTTGCCAACTTGCATAATTTTCACAAGGGCATAGATAGGGATGGCTTTTGCTTTTGAATTAGAGTACATTCTGGTTTTTAATTATTTTCTATCTTTCTATATGCTTGGGGCTCCAGGCAAACGCCCTGCTGTGGGAGCCCACCGTGCGGTCAAACTCTCTTTAATGGGAAATTTTTGAGGAGGGAAATTAACCCGAGGCCAAGTTATTATAACACCAATCTGCTGGTGCTCAGTAAATACTTAAGCGTGGAGGTGCGGATTCATGGATCCCTGCGGTGCCCAAAGATAGATGTTAAAGGAAAGAAACTGTCTTGCTTTTCTTGAAGGACATCTGACCCACCTATATGATTTCTGATGGCTATAATTTATTACGGTTATTATTTTCACACACAAGGGTTTCTTCTACAAAAAGAAATTTCTTTCCCAAATATAACCGCATGCCCTGTGCTTGTCAGACACAATGTCCACATTCTGGCTGGCTGCACAGACCTAGAGACTTGGTGCAGATGTGATTATTTTGCTGAAAGGCAGGGTGGAGCAGTGGTCAACAGCACAGATTCACATCTAGCTGTGTGGATTCAAATCTTGGCTTCATTACTGACAAGCTGTATAGCATTAAGAAATCACTTAACCTGGCTCGGCGCCTGTGGCTCAAGTGGCTAAGGCGCCAGCCACGTACACCTACAGTGGCGGGTTTGAATCCAGCCCAGGCCTGCCAAACAACAATGATGGCTGCAACCAAAAAATAGCCAGGCGTTGTGGCGGGCGCCTGTGATCCCAGCTACTTGGGAGGCTGAGGCAGGAGACTCGCTTGAGCCTGGGAGTTGGAGGTTGCTGTGAGCTGTGATGCCACAGCACTCTACCCAGGAGGACAGCTTGAGGCTCTGTCTCAAAAAAAAAAAAAAAAAAAAGAAATCACTTAACCTTTCTGGACCTGTTTCCTTATCTGTAGAAAGAGAATGAAAATAATACCCATTCATGTGGTTGTGGTAAATTTAAGTGGTATGTAAGAGGAATGGCTGTTATCACTGATAAATACAGGAGGAGCTGCATGGAACGCACGCACTGCTCGATGCTAAGGAGGTCACTTTCTACGTAGACCACCGGGCCGCAACATCTTCTTAGGCAGCAAAGTCCTAGGTGAGGGGGTGAGGCAGGGTGGAGTATTACAGATGAGCCTCACTCTGACCAGTGTCAAGAGGGACAGGGCTGTTCAGTGGCAGGCAGGGTAGAAGCATAGGGCACACCGGCCACCCCGGCAGGTGGTTCTCCTGCCTTGGGGGCCACAGCTGAGCGTCTGTTCCGCCACGTAAGTCTCAGAAGTTTCATTTCTGCCCTCTGCTCTCAGCCAGGGGGTCTGGGTGAGTGCCCTGATAATGCTGCTGCCCAGAGGCCTGTGTTTTGAGGGACCATGAAGATGAGGCTCAGGGAGCTCAGGGAAAACACAGATCACAGAAGTTACTGGCTGTCACAACTGAATTTTCCCTTCTGCCAGGGCAGCGTGTCACTGACCTCACACACCCTCCTTCTCTCCTTCTCAACTGGTCGCTTGGATTATTGAGCAGAGAAGAAGGGCAAGAGAAGAATCTGATTTGGGGGAATGGGTTTAATGTACTTGTTAATGAATGTGAATGTGGGGAACATCACATTATTATTAATGTCATTAGCTAGAACCTTCTCCATTAGTAGCTAATAAATAGATTGAACCTACATACTACATCTGCTCTTAGTTTCACTGTTGATTCAGACGCCTTAATTACAGCATCTAGTACTAAAAAAAAGAATTGTTTTTACAAAGCTACCACCCCTCCATAAGTCTTGAGAACAAAGAAAGTCATTATCATTTCAGGCCCCAAACTTTGACTTGGTTTGCTAACTGGCCCAACTATGAGTTCACTAACCTGAAAACAAACGACTTCTATACACATTCTCCTAATTTCTTAACCACTGATGAGCTATGGCTGCTTTAAACTGCTTAAGTTTATATAGAATACTTTTTCCTAAAATCAAAATCCGTAGTCTCATCTAAAAACTCCCCTGACTTTTCCTCAACAGTGATGTTGCCTTTATCTGCTAGTGGAAGGAGATAGTGGATAAAAAATATTTCAGTCCAAGGTAAAGAATATTATTTTGATCTTTTAAAAACTCAATGCACTGGGTAGTCTATGTCTTTAGAAGTTATTTGGCAAACAGAGAAAACCACTAATTAGGATACCTCTTAATGCAGGGAGAAGCACTTTCTGATAACTCTGAAGGAGGGTGTGTCTGGCTCTTGGCCATAGTGTTTTTATAATTGGGATTCTTATCTTTAAGGAGTGGGATGTGGTTCTCAGACTAGTTCTGTTTACCAGGGGAAGGGTGTAATGCCCTCTTCTCAATTATTTAGTGAGGGGCTTATTGAAAACCTAAAGGCTACTCTAGTTAATATTCTGAATACCTGTATGTAGGGTATGTATGTGTGTGTGTTAATCTTCTAGCTTTGTTCAGAAAGGACTTAAGGAGAACTATTTGGATACATAAGAGTCAAGAAAATAACAAAGGAGATGTAATTTGAAACTATACATCACAATCCTACATATAGTCATGTGCTGAATAATGATGGCATGGACCAAATATACCATGGTGGTCCCATAAGAATATAATACTGTATTTTTAGTGTACCTTTTCTATGGTTAGGTATGTTTATGCCAGAGTCCCGCCCTGGGGTCAGAGTCCGTTAAGACCTGAGGATCTGGCAGCAACTGACTAAAGAAATATAAAGGTAGCAATGACTAGAGAGAGATAAAGAAACAATAGAGGGTGGCACCTGTGGCTCAAGGAGGAGGGTGCTGGCCCCATATGCCAGAGGTGGTGGGTTCAAACCCAGCCCTGGTCAAAAAAAAAAGAGACAATAGAATAGAATTTTCAAAGGTGGGAGCACAGGGGACCACTGCCCATTTGTGGGGTTCTGATGGTGGCCTGAGTGTTACACTCAGTTTTTATTGAAGGCTATTTGCTCATTAGCCTAGAGCAGGCATCCTCAAACTGTGGCCTGCCTAGGACAGTTATCCGGCCTGCCGGGTGTTTTTGCTGCCATTGCCTGTCCTGCTTAGCAGCTGACTCATTCCGAGGCCTGCAGTCTGGCCCTCCAACAGTCTGAGGGTCAGTGAACTGGCCCCCTGTTTAAAAAGTTTCAGGACCCCTGGCCTAGAGGGTAAGCTGAGGAAGGGAACAAGACATCAGCAGTTTCTCTGAGTGAGCATATCAGTTCCTATTGTTTCTATAAACTTTAAGGGTCTGAGCGTCTT
Source organism: Otolemur garnettii (assembly GCF_000181295.1). Taxonomy (NCBI): domain Eukaryota; kingdom Metazoa; phylum Chordata; class Mammalia; order Primates; family Galagidae; genus Otolemur; species Otolemur garnettii. The sequence goes on from NW_003852400.1 coordinate 1,963,649, forward strand.
GAGAAATCCAGAACCCATACCTTGTGTGGGGGCAGCCCCCTGTCTGTGGTCACACACACAGATTCCTAGGGGGGTGTTAATACCTACTAATCCATTGTGGAGTAAAAGACCACACCTCTGGCATCAATCTCCTCTGAAGAATCAGTGGGAGAGAGGAATTCTCCTCTCATCACCACCACAGAGGGTCTTCCTCTGTGATAAGGGACATAAGCCCTCCTACCCATAGTTTAGGGCTCGAGCTAACCTTTTCCTATCCATAGAAAAGGTACACTTGATCTCTGCCCCAGCCAAATACAAATCTCCACAATGGGTATTTGCTTTGACTGTTAACTGGGCAGGAGATGGCCTAGTTAATGTTTCTTGCTAGGCCTTGCAAACAGCATCCTCTGTCACCATTATCCCTTCAGAGTGCCTATAGACCCAGTAAGGGTTGTTGGTAAGCTGTATCCCCTATAGGCCAGATTTCAGGAAAAGCAGAAAACTTGCTCAGATAAGAAATTTAGGAGCAGCTGGTTAAAAGGTAAACTAGCTGATTTTCCTTTGTTCTGCCTTGCTTAGCTTACTTTATTTTCCCCTTTTTCTGGGGGTGTTTTTCCTTGCCAAGAATGGGCTCTTTGGTCCTCATTCTGCCTCATGTTTAGATACGCAAATACCTTGCACTGTATTCCCATCACCTACAGTATTCAGTATAGTAACATGATGTACAGGTTTATAGTCTAAGAGCAACAGGCCATGCCATCTCGTCTAGGTGTACAGCAGGGTAGAGCATCTAGATTTGGGTAAGTGCACTGGTCATGTTCACACAGTGATGAAATTGCCTAATGACACATTTCTTGGAACATATCCCCATCTTTAAGCACTGCACAACTATTCTTGCTATGGGTGGTCTTTAAATATCTCTTGAGCCTACAGGAAACTATAACCCATTACTGCACCCAATGTTCAGAAGATTTTTAAAATTCTATTTGTTTAGGAGAAGCCCAGCTTTTCTACAAATTATGACCAATAGAAATTTCACAAGAGGATCTTTAAAGAGAGTACATTTTGTAACATAGTGAATAAAGTCCTTGTCAATATTCTTATGGTAGGCAAAATAATTCTCCAGTCTACAAGAAAGTAAATAGTGAGAGAATTATGCCCATTGAAAGGTTATTCTTGAAAAGCAATAGGGGCACTGCGTGCTTGAGGTTTAACACACAAATCCAGTCTAAGGCCATCTCACTAGTCTTGGATTCATATCTTTTCATACACCCTTAACCAAATCCCAATAATTTTTTTTCTTTTGCAGTTTTTGGCCAGGGCCAGGTTTGAACCTGCCACCTGTGGTATATGGGGCTGGCACCCTACTCCTTGAGCCACAGGTGCTGCCCATCAAATCCCAATAATTTGACAAGCCCACACAAGTCTGCATCTGAGGGAATACCCCACCAACACATTCTACCTCCTTACAACTGGCTGATGCTGGATCCTTCTCTGAGGGAGTCTTCTGATGCGTAACAAGGAGAGCGAAGGCAGTACTGGAAGTCTTCACATTGGACTGGAGGAGGCTGAGCCTGACCTAGTTAGTGGGCCAGGGTACAAATCCCAAAGGGGAGTACTGTGACAGATGAATTTGTCATCTCCCACTTGACCTATAATAGGCCTCAATTACAATAATTTGTGCTTTATTAAATGAGCTCTTAATGACAGCTTTGCTTTGCCTACTCTCTACTCCCCCAGTCCAGCCCATGCTTTGCTTCAAGTGGGACCCAAATTTCCTTCCTTGACTCAAATTCTACTACACACACCCACAGACACCCATGTTCCACCCATACTGGGCAACTGAACTTCATGTTCCGAAATTCTCACTGTATGTACTTTTCTAACTACATGCACTTGCTCATGCTGTTCTTTCTGCCTGGATGTTCCTTCCCTTTCCTACATCTGCCTGGAAAGATGAAATTGAATGAATCAGCCCTTAAGACCTAATAAAAACACTTCCTTCTCTGAATAGCCCTTTGCTCTTCTCCAGGGCAGGATTAGCTACTCCCTCTGCAAAACGCTGTTGACACTCTTAGCACAAAGTCTTCCTAGAGCAAAGTACGCGTGAATCTCTCTCTTGCTGCACGGTGGGCCTGGGCCTCTGCTCTCATCCTCTGAATCGCCTGTGACCACCACAGTGTCCGGCTCACCACCGTTAGCATGTCTGATGTACGGATGCTTAGTGTACAGAAGCCAGGTTTGGTCCCAGTTCAGTCCCATCCTTCAAAAGCAGAATGAATTAGGGAACAGTTGTTTTGAAAGGGATTAAACTGAAAAGATATCTTGCCATGGCAAGGGCAGTATTTGACCCTTCTCTGTGCCTGGCACTGTGCCTGAAATGTAGTAGGTATTTAGTGAGTGAGTGTTGAATTAGTGAATGTGGTGAGCAGGGCCTGAGGACGACAGCGGGATGGAGTGGGAGACTGAGGAAGTCCAAGCCGTTAGGTGACAGGTATGAGGAACGTGAGGGCGATCACACAAAGGAAGGGGAGCTAGGAAACAGTAATGGGGAATAACGCAGAAGAGCGGTGGATGGCTAGTTTCTGTGGCCCTGTGGCTGGGCTTCCAGTGAATACCTGAGTCTCCAGCAAGGCAGGGGCAGGGCCCCAGTCCCTGAGGCAGGTTGACAAGGTGGGCTTCTGCTGGGGCAACTGGGGCTGAGCAGTCAGGCACTCAAGAGGTACACTTCAGTTGAATAAAAGGTTCTTAAAAACCTTTTCAGTCAGGCCTGTGTATAGAGGCTGGGGAAAGGGCTGAACCTACAGCTGGAGGCCTGGGGATACTCTGGCATGGGGATGAGGCTGTGGGACTGGAAATAGGGCTGGATAATGCACAGTTATCCTAGACATGTCATCTCCCACTTGACACAGTGAAGGAGCTCCAGACTTTCCTTCTCTAGAGCACTTCTTAAGAATGACATCGGGGCAAGTGCCTCAAGGCAACGCCTCTTACGACCTGCTTTGCATAGATGTGTTTGTGAGTGTGTTATCTGGCTCCTGGATGACCTCAGATTTATCTGACAGGTACTTGCTTAGTGCCTACTGTATGTCAAGAACATCTTCAAAATGTTTATTTATAAAAGAACAAGCTGTTCATACTCTTTAAAAACTGTCCTGTGCCGAACGTGTAACTATGGATATATACCCTGTGTCCTAGTCTCCTGTATAAGTTACTGCTCTGATCGGGAAAAACTATGTATATTTATGCTAGGAAGAAAATCTCCACAATCACGTGGATAGGCACGATATGACCCACATATTTGTATTATTTACTAAAACATTAGATTTCATGATTGGGTTTGGATCCTCACTCGGTAGATGGATGTTTAACCTGCCTCGGGAGGGCTGATTAGCCTCCATGACCATGTGATGGGGCTTGTTGATCTATGACTAAGTTCCCAGATCATAAACTCACAGAATTCTACCTCTGACAAGGAAGAAAGACAGCCTAGAGGTGCCTCAGGCTGATCCAGCCCCTTCCCTGAGCGGGAGGTCCCCCTCCACCCTTCATGGCTTGGCTGCACGGAGTTGCAGGTGGAAAGGGAGAGACAAATAGCAAACCGGTGCAAATAATTGGATGTTGTGACAGATGCAATGAGGGAGACAGGCAGGGGGCCGGGGCAAAGAATGACAGGAGGGGATCTAGTTTAGAAGACTGCGTGGGGAATGACATTTAAGCTGAGACCCGAAGGGCAGTGAAGGGCGTGCTGGGAAGAAGGGCTGAGCGGTGGGCAGCTGGGATGGGAAGATGTGGAGGAGGCCACAGTGGGCGCAGGCAGCCCGTGGGCTGAGACGGAGCAGGCGGGGCCTCTTGCACAGGGCTTTGCAGGCCAGGCTTAGACATTTTGATTTTATCTGAAGTGACAAACCACCAGCACATGGACATTAATCAGCCTTACTTGCATCAAATTCTCAACTTCGGTTTTTAAGCAGATTCCGATGAATTCACCGTCTTCTAAGAGACCTAATACTGAGTTGAATGAAGGGAAAATATGAAAATGTTGACAATGTTATCTCCGGAAAGCAAGATAATGGCTTTTTAATATCATGTGACATGTTTTAATATTTTGCTGGGCTTGCTTTTAATAAACAGCATTTACTACTTTTAAAATGACAGAAACGACACATTCACATACAAAAAAAAAAATTCCAGATTTCACTTGCCAATGATATAAATATATTTGTTTGTTATATATGTTCTATGACTCTTTTCTGAAATTTAAAATAAAGTGGCCTAAAATAAATTATCAGCCAGTAACAAGGCTGGTTTTTTTTTTTTAGGGAGAGATTTTTCTAAGGAGAGTTATTTGTTTTATTGCTATTTTTTTAATTGACATGGAATAGCTGTCCCTATTTATGGGGCACGTAGTGATGTTTTGATACGTATAATGTAGAGTGATCAGATTAGGGCAATTAGCACATCCATCTCTCAAACATTTATCATTTCATTGTATTAGGAACATTCAATATTGAAGGAGAATTTATTTAACAAATTGTCATCACTGAAATATATCTGTTTAGCACTGGCTGTGTAGAGACCCAGAAATACTCATGGGTTCCAATGGTGAGCCTTGGTTTTACGTCCTCTCTGTGTAATTATGGCCGACTCTTGCCCTCTCCCTCCAGTCTAGAAGTAATTTATGAATACAGCCCTAGGCTAGACCAGCTACTGTGGGAAGGAGAGAGGTGAGATTAAGGAGAGTTGGTTTTTTCACTCCCTCTTCCTTCCTTTCTCAGGCCACTAGCTAGGTATGTTTCTATTTGTTTGTGGAGAAGGCTTACCTCACTCTTCACAAAAAGCGGGTCAACTTTTCTCTGCCCTCCCTAACAGCTTATACAAACCTGCGGCAGTATTAATTAATCTTATCAATTCAAAATTAGCGATTCACTGGAAATGAGGATGCCTTTAATCCCAAATGCAAATGTATACAGCATTTCTCAGTTTGCCTAAAAATGGCAGCTTTATTATACAAGATTCTGAGACACTATTTAGAGAGTTTATAGAGATGTGGTCCCTGATCTTGAAGAACTTCAAAAAGGAAATAGAAAATCTTTCTGGAAGCCTTAGTAGTATTCAAAAAAAAAAAAAAAAACTGTCACAGGATCAGAGTCAAATGATGAAGAAGCTTTCTGTCCATTTTTGTCAAGAAGGAGACTTTGGAAATGCTGCACATACATAATTTATACTGTGGTGTGTAGGCTTCTGCCTGTTCCGGGTGAGAAGGGTGGAGGAAAATGGGGAGAAGGAGAGTGGAGAGAAGGCAGGGAGGAAAGGCAGCACAGGCAGACTTGGGACGACACCCAGAGCAAGATGCTTTGTCATGTTTTGCTAGACATTGCCTAAGATCTCATTTCAAAAATGGTTTGTAACTTAAAGGTTTTCAGAGTCTGAAGACTGGTGGCTGCCATTTTTGAGTAGCTGCCTTGGTGGTCTGGAACTGGGCTGAGCCTTCTTCATCTAAATGCTCCCTAGAAAACCCACAGGAGGTAAGTCTCACTCTTCCCACTTTACAGATGAAGAATCTGAAGTTCTAAAGGTAAGAGTAATTTTCGTGATGTACATAGTTATTAAGTGGCAAGGCCAGAATTCAAACTCAGGTTTGTCTGTTACAACGCTCCTCCTTTCTACTACCTTGCTCTGCTGTATCTGGGTTTTAAGGACCTGCGTGCACAGATTCACAGGTGCTAGGAATACGGGCCAGGGCTTCACCTGGAACACAGATGAACACAAATACAACAGGTTTACAAAAGCGTGTTTTTAGCGGTGCATACTGCCTAGATGTCACATTAGTGAAAGAGGTTTTAATGGCCTGAGAAACAAGATTTGGTCACAAAGGATGGAGAGATGCTCCTGGATGGACAGGACAGATGGCGCAAAAGCTCACTGCCAAGATTTGCTGCTTTGGGTGGAAGTTGCCTGTGGGTGGAGGTGACCTCCCCTTGGCTGCTCCCCACATGGCAAATCTTTTCATGAAAGAATATTTTGAAACTTAAAAACAACAACAACAAAGAAAACTAAAGGGAAAGTACTATGGGGATTTGACGGGGTGTCATGGGCACTGCGGGAGTGTCATCAGCAACAAGACGGATGGGCAGTTGTTCCAGGAAAATCACTGATAGAAAGGAAGAGAATATTCAACCAGGAAGGAGAGCCTGTCAGTGAGGCCAGGGTGCTTGTTTGATTCTTTGTTATAGTTCACAGTGGCTGTGTTTGTCCAAAGCTGGTCAGATGAACCCCACTTCCCCACTTCCAGGAAAGGAGAACTATTTCCCCCCTTTAAATGTGAAATTCTTCTAGGTTTTTTTGGAGGGGGAATCATTTTTCTCTTCTAGGAAGTCATTGAAATATGCAATTTTTAACTTTAAAGAAAAACAAGACTAAAATGTGTCAAGTCCCTGGAAACAGTCAGAAACCCAATCGAGATTAGGCAGAAAACTCACTAAAAGTCTCAAGATCATCTGGACACAGAGATCTGTTTCTCTGATGGCACCACTGGAACTGTGGGAGCATCAGTCTTATAATTGCCAACTTGAAAATCAGCCAAGAGAACAAACAAAGCAGACAGGTTTCAAAGCAATGCACCCTAGTTCCTGTTCTACTGAACTTCCTGGCTCATGTCATCTGAGGGTAACGCTGAACTTCAAAAGAGACTTAGGAAAAAGACCCGTCCCTGAGATGTGAAGTGCAGGGCCCATGGGCAGGGTGCACTTAGGGAGGTAGCTATTTAAAGGGCAGCTGTACATATAAAGTAATTACTCTCTGCCTTGATTCATTTTGTGTTTGTATGGCTATAAAATAGATGTATGATAGTAGTAGTTTCAACTCTTTTGGACTGTGTCTATTAATGGTTTAAATTATATTTGTAGGTATAAAATTTTCTCACTGCATATTTAAAATATTTGATAGGCAAAACTTGATACAGGCCAGAAAAAAACAAGAAAGAAAGTAGAGTCTGTACACTCCCAGGGAGCTGGGCAGACTTGGGTCAGAGAGTGTTTACAAGAGGGCGGGGAAACCAGAGGTCTTGGTGGAATCTGTGGTCAAGCTGACAATTTCAAAGGAGGGTGGGGACTGTGCTTCACAAACACAGGACAAGTGTAGGTGACGAAACATGAATTCCCTGTGTTCATGGGATAAATGCACACTTGCAGCAAAACTCAAGAGAAGCTCACAGTCGTTTAAGAGTCCTGAAAAACAGGTGCAAAATTTGAGTGTTCCAGTTCAGGACTCAAATGGATAAACATGCAGTGGGTAAATTGCATACCAGGTGCCCTTCCTTAAAGACCTCTCTTCAGTGGCAGTGCCATCCTGGTGCTCCCATTTGGCAGTCTGCTTATGAAATACTTTTCTTTGCTTTTAGGTATTAGGTGGGAGGCTTACTGGGAAGCATCATTTTGCACTTAGGAAGGGAATGGAGGTGACAGGGAGGACATGGGGTTGGCCAGGCCAGAAGGGTGGGACAGAACCAGACAGGCCTCCAAGCAGACTGAGGGGAGAGGGCTGCTGTGCACTGCAGTATCACCTGCTGGGATGGTGTTCTTAGCCGGTGATGGAGTGGGAGGGCGCTTACCTGAAATTTCTGGAAGTGTGGGCTTGTCTTCTTTCCAGAAGTTCCCATCACAAACAGGAAGTCTGGGGTTAGCACAAATGGTACTCTTTCTTTATTAAAGCCCAGGAAACTTTTGTAATTCCCAAGAATGTGCCCAAAGTCAATATGGAATAAGTTTCCTTAAGAAAAGAAGATGCCTGATATCATCACACTGGCATAAGAATTTGTGATAACTTTGTTTCTTGAAATATTTTTTAAGTTGCCTAAAAATGAGCTATCTTGGGTGAAAACATTTTTTACAATGTTTTTGTTAGTTTTTTTTGGTCTTAGCAGGTGTACAAGAGTAGTGGTCACATAGCATTCTTTGAACCAAGTATGTTTTTGATATCTGCCTGGTGTTCTTTAGATGACAGCCAATGCCATAAAAATATATCTCAAAATTATTTTTTGAAACATAAATCAGAACTGTTTGGCCAAAATATCATCATTATGCCAAGGTTCTCTTATGCTCTTTAAGTAACTCAGGACAGACTGATGTTTCACTCTGCTTGGCGGGGGAGGGGCGTTCACCTTTTTCCTCTGAGCAGCACAATGGAAATAAATCATTTTGAACCTCCCTTGGGGTCGGTTTCTACCACGGCCACTATCCCCACCAGGATCACTGTCATCCCGTCTCATTTTTTAGCCTTATATCATTTCTGTGGTCCATACACATATCTCCCTTTTGATTCTCACAGGGAGGGAGCAATCTGCCCCACTCTGGTGCTTTTTCCAGACTCTACTCTTAACACGGTCCAGATTCATCGAGAAAAATCTCATGATGTGATGGCTACTACTAACCTGTCACAACAGTGAACCACTGAAGCCAGGTGGGTGAAGGAGCCATGAAGGTTCCGATTCAAGGATACCTGAGTTCTTTCTGCTGCTTCTCTGCAACTGGTGGTCACTCCAGCCTTCACCACTTCTGGGACTGACCCTCTCCTAGTTTCCCAGCTGTCTCTAACTTGGCCTTCTTCATTCTCATTGTCTGCCTCTTTCTCCCACTCACATCTCAGGCCTCAAGGCATGTGGTCTCTCTAGGGCGATGGTCCCTACATAATAATGACTTCTAAATATATGCTCAGCCTTAAACTCCATTTCAAAATAACTCTGGTCTGGAAGGAGGGGGAACTGGGAATCCGTGTTTAATGGGAACAGAGTTTCAGCTGGGGCAGATAAAACAATTGCGGCTGGTGGTGAGAGGGGTACTATGTGTACTTCGTGCCACTGGACCCTACACACTTAAAAATGAATTTTATGTTATGTATATTTTGCCACAATAAAAAAGATTATTCTGCAGTAAGGTTAACTCACCTGTCTCTGTGATCATAATGTTGTCATTGTGTCGGTCGCCTATTCCGAGAACAAAGGTTGCCACACAGTAGCCTGCACAGGAATAAACAAATCTCTCCACTGCTGCCTGAAACTAATTAAAATGCATCCGAATATTACTTGTTCTTCTAACTACAAAAAGCAGCATGAATCTACAAATGACTTCCAAAAAGACATTGCTCTGGAAACCATTTTCAGAGAGCAAGCTCGTTGTGTCTGATTTCATTAGCGTGATACAGCTATTAACTGCCAACTCCCTCATCACTCTGCTTCTGGATCAGGTGAAGATTCAACAGATCACAATAGGATGAGAAGAAAATTAGAGGCAAAGGGCAACCGGAATTTAATCAAAGGGTTCGCTTCCTCTCTGTGCTCCGCTTGCCAGCAACTACACAAAGCCCATAGTAATTTCGCCTTCATTTGTGAGCATATGTTTTGCTTGTGACCACTTAGAGTATGCATGGGTTCACAAATCCACATGTATAACGGATTAATAAGTGCTACTAATTATATTTCCTCCCCCAAAGGCTGCTAACCATGCAAATGAGAAGTGCTAATCCTGTGCCCCAGAACTTTAAACGACAGCCAGACAGCCTCAGCACACAGCTTGTGAAGGAGGCAGCATATGTCCTGCAGAGGATGGTGGGCCTGACATTTCCAGCAGCCTTGACTTACCATTGAGATGCAAGAACAGCACAACATTAGAAATGGCTTTCCTGAGCTTATTGTACTGCCCAGGTAGAAAAGAATTTATACATGCTAACTAAATCTTTTGGCTGAACGACCAAAACAGCCATAAAAAGTGCTCAGGCTATTTTACAGAACCAAAGTTTAAACAAAGCATGCCTGATAATCAAAAGAGAAGCAAATGCTCACGGAGTCCCGAACTGAATGCCTCTGTTTTACACAGACAGGCTCTGTCAGCATCACGGCAAGCATGTGAACCCCCCTCACGTTATGAGTAAAGGACTTTACTGATAGGGCCTCCTGCGAGATGGTGGTCGGTCCTTTGCAACCCTGCCACCACTACTGCTGCACAAATGACCGTCTGAGGATGTGAAAGGATCCTCCAAAGTGGAGAAAAGCATGAGCTCACCTTTTCTTCAATAGGGGATTTTTCTTTGAGCCAGTGATTGAGGACTTCGTCTTTAAACGCGCCTGTGTTGCCCACCGTGCTTTGCTGAATTTTGGCGATTGTCGTGGCGTCTTTCACGATCTCGATCATTCCTGTGTGAGGATGCACAGTTTGCTGGAGATGGGGACCTGGGGCCTGCCTGGAGGAAGACTGGCTAGGTCTTTGTTGCATGGAGGCAGAGGGTTGTTTTGTATTGTTTTGTTTTTTTAAGCCAAATGGTTATTTTCCAGATCCACGCTGTTGCTTTTCTTAGAAGGAAGAGAAAGAAAAGGAGGAAGATATGCAAGTCGTGTGGGATATACTTTCAATATCCCTGAGTGACAAGAGGAACGTGCTGATTTTGAACAGTAATAAATAAAAGCATTTATGTGCTAAGTGCATCCATCTCCACATGGTAATTCGTGCCTTTCCCTTTTTTCAAGTACAGGGTCAAATGTAAATGGTTTGTAGTTCTAAAATCTCTCAAATCCGAAACTTAAATAAACATATGTTTGACTCAAACTAATGTTGGATAAAAGTACCTAAGAGTAGAGTGTGTAATAGCTTTGATAATATGAATTCTGGAATATTAAAATAAGTGACAGATCTTTCCGTCTATTTTTAAATGTTATTTGTGAGAGAAAAGTTTTGAGTTAAAGTCTAGAGGTGGAGAAGGAAAGAGGAGGGAACAAGTTCTTACCCAAATCATTTCCATGTATAGTCACAAGGGTTTGAATCACGTGCTCATGTATTTTCTACACATCCATATTAAATTCAGAGTCACCCTCACCAGTGTGGAAACGCTTTCTTCCTTTTTACATAGATTATAATTGTGATTTTTTAGTTACTAAGTGCCTACAGTGAAGGAAATAGAATCTTGCAAAACCAGCTGAGTGGTATATTCCTCTCCTGAGGTAAGCACATACCTATTTTGTTACCAGTTGAAATGCAACCATATGGCAAGAGGCACAGATCCAGAGATTCGGTCTCCCAAATGGACTCCATGATTCGTAGAATCTGGACATCAAAATACAGACATGTTCCCTTTGTAAGTACATATATTTAATACATTTCTCTTCTCCCTTAAAAAACAGTAATTTAGTAACACAAAACAGAGAAGTCATTGTAAAACATGTAACTGACAACTGCACTTCTGTTGATCAACCTGGCGCTCTAAAGTTTCCCCACTTCAGTCCCTGAAATGTACCATGGGGAAGAGGATAAATGAATTGCGCTGGGGGTAGGTTTTAACCATGGTTCATTATCTCTCTGTTTAAAACTCTGGTTTAGTTATGTATGTGTTGCCATAATAACTGTAACACTCTTACACATGTTTACCACTGGATACAACAAAAGCATCAAGAACAAAGATGGTAGTTATGGCAGCTGGCATTTACTGATTGCTGTTTTACGTGTGATCCTTGCCTTACCCTATAGTATGGGCAGGATTATCACTCCCACTCTGTAGGTGAAAAAACAAAGGTGTCAAGAGTTTAAATAACTTACCCTTAGCTGCCAAATTGTGTGTCTATAATAAATCAATACAACAAGATACTTGAGGGAAACTTTTTTGTCAGAATGAGAGGAATCATAGAGTGATTTTTGTGGTTTTGAAAGACCCATCTTCAAATAATTCAACATATTCTACAGATTTATTTGAAATTTCATAAACTTATAAAAGGTTTGAAGGATTTCTTCCTTTCTTTCTTTCTAACACGCTTCCTGGAAAATACACATACCCTTCTTGAAATGAAAGTAAAGCAAGGGTATTATTATTTCCACATTAGAGGTGAGGGAAAACAAAAACTTGGAGAGAATGGAAACAGGACCAGTTTTTAAATAGGTCACCATTAAATCAATATGGTTTATCTTTTATAAACAAAGTAACAGAAATTCTTGCTCCTACAATGTTGGAAAACTAGAATCTGGAGAATGTTATTTTATATATCTGTGACACTAAAGTCTATCCAAAAATGTTAGAAAACATGAAAACTATTGGTACTGATACCTTCGCTATTCAGCTTCTGCCCTAATAATACCTGCATGTTTAGTCTTATCACTTACCTGCATGATTTCTCCAGTACATCACTGGAGAAACCTTCTCTCTCTTTCTTATCACTTCATTCCCTTGAGTTTATATATCTGATCAGAGGAGACAACATCTAAGAAGAGCACCTAGGAGTGTGTAGACATGTCCACGAACAGGAGTAAGGTGGGTGCCGGTGTGAATAGGGCACTACTCCATGTTGTTAAGCTTGGGGTGGGAAGTATAAAGATAAGTTAGGAGAGGGAAATGTATCTGGCTACTTGGTCGTGTTGGAGATGCATTTTGGAAGAAACAGACAGAACTGTGATGCTCGTTAGATTGCATATCTAAAGGTCCACAGTCATGTTCCCCAAGAGAAAACTTTCTATTATGTGATCTTCGATCACTATTTATCATATGAAAGAAGAGAACAGAACAGGATCAGTGGAGGGCATGTCTTAGATCTATTACAGAAGCCTTTTTTTCAGAAAACTAAAAACAACTCCTTAGCATTCACAGACCTGTAAAATAAGCATGTCTTGGCGCAGATCATCACCATGTTTAAAGATAATCCCGATTGTTTCATTCGATAGGGCTGTAGGATCGGCACATTTAAACTCAAGCCACAGGGGCTTCTTCTTGGAGGCCATCACTTTACATTTTTCAATCTATAAGAAAGCAGTCACATATTTCCTACATGCAATGAATAATGAATATGTACATGGTAGAGACACAAATTCTCTTGCAAAGCATCATTATAAATAATCAGGTCAGAGTTATAGATGGAAAATCATTTTCAATATTTGGATAAAAATACAGAAGGAGTTCTTATCAAATCTAGAAATGCAACGTGTGAACCAATTCTTGATACATACACAGGGGGTTCTCAAACTGTGCTCCAAGGAACAGTAAGAGCCTGTGGAGGTACCTAGGAGATGCAGCAGATCCCACACTGTCCACACCTCACTCACAGAATTCTGGTACCCCCAGATCCCCTTTAAAGGAGAGCAACTTCACCACTACCTGTTAAAGGCTAAAGGGAAGTGATGCCAAATGGAAGTCTGGACCTATAGAAAGCAATGACGAGTACCCCGTAATGATAAATAAATATATGAGTAAACAGAACAAAAAAGTTTAATCTATGAATCCTGTTAAATCTATTTTTAATGGTTTCAAGAAAAAATAATAATGTATTATAGGGTTTATAACACATGTGGAAATGAAATCCATAATAAAAATGGTACAAAGATGCAGGGGAGCTAATGAAGGAAGTATGTGAGTACACGGACATGAAGTACTTTGCTATTTGAACATAGTCAGGAGTATGTGGTGTTGATATAATGACAGATCAGTGGAACAGAATAGAGAATCTAGGTATTGACGCTCACATACATCATCAGTTGATAGTTGGTGAAAGTGCCAAGGTACTTGGAAAAGAATAGGTTTTTGCAACAAATAATGTCAGAAAATCTGGATGTTCACATTAAATAATGAACTCTAGGCCAGGTGCGGTGGCTCACACCTGTAAATCCTAGCACTCTGGGAGGCCAAGGTGGGTGGATCACCTTGAGCTCAAGAGTTCCAGACTGGCCTGAGCAAGAGCAAGACCCTGTCTCTAAAAGTAGTTGGGTGTTGTGGTGGGCACCTGTAGTCCCAGGTACTTGGGAGGTTGAGGTCAGGGGATCACTAAAGCCCAAGAGTCTGAGGTTGCTGTGAGATATGATGCCACGGCACTCTATCAAGGGTGACAAAGTGAGACTCTGTCTCAAAAAAAAAAATGAAATAATGAACTCTGGTCTTTATCACATATCATACACAAAAATGAACTCAAAACTAGATCATAAGCTCACAGAGTTAAAACCATAAAACTTCTAGGAAAAAACATTTGTCACGTTGAGTTAGGCCAGGAATTTTTAGCTCTGGCACTATTGACACTTTGGGCTGTATAATTTATGTTATGGAGACCATCCTGTTCTTTGTAGGATAATTAACAGCATTATACCTGGCTTATCCTCACTAAATGCCAATAACATTCTCCCAGTTATAACAGTGAAAAATGTCTCTACATATTGTCAAATGTTCCTTGGAGGGTAAGGAGATCACCCCAGATCCAAGCATCGGAATTAAATAGATAAGAGTGTCTTTCTTAGATAAGACACAGAAAGCACAAATTGTGAAAGAAAAAGTTTTAAATTGAACTTAATCAAAATTAATTCCTTCTGTTCTCTGAAAGGCACTTCTGAAAAAATTAAAAAAGCAATTCACAGACTAGGAAAAAATATTTACAAAATTTATGCCTGACAAAGAATTTGCAGGATGGGCACAGTAGCTCATGCCTGTAATCTTAGTACTCTGGGAGGCCAAAGCAGGTGGATTGCTTGAATTCAGGGGTTCAAGACCAGCCTGAGCAAGAGCAAGATCCCACCTCTACCAAAACTAGAAAAGCTAGCTGGGTATGGTGGTGCACACCTATAGTCACAGCTACTCGGGAGGCTGAGGCAAGAGGATTGCTTGAACCCAAGAGTTTGAGGTTGCTGTGAGCTATGAAGATGCCACAACACTCTATCCAGGACAATAGAGTGAGACTCTGTCTCAAAGAAAAGAAAAGAATTTGTGTCCAGTTTATATAAATAACTCTCATAAATAAAAATAATAAAAATGCCACAAATTGAAGAGAAAATTTTTCAGAAGGAGATATTCTAATGGAAAATTAACATGCAAAACGTGTTGAACGTCACTGGGCAAATGCAAATAAAAATAACAGTGAGATACTACTTCACGCTGACTTGAATGGCTAAAATTAAAAACATGGATAAGTGTTGGCAAGGATGTGGACAACTGGAACTTGAATACCTTGCTGGTGGGAATTTAAATGGTACAACCACTTTGGAAAAATAATTTTTCAGTATCTTGTAAAATTAAATACACACTTATAATTTGACCCAGTTATCTCACTGTTAAATATTTACTTAAAAAAAATAAAAACGAAAAACAAATTGTGGTATATCCATCCATCCAAAGAAATACTATTCAATCATAAGGAGGAATAAATTACTGATACATACAATAACAGGAATGAACCTTAAAAGCATTATCTAGATATAAAACCATATGCTATATGATTATACTTAATAAAATTCTAGAAAAAAGTAAAATTATGCTAGATAGTAGGTCTATTGCGTAGGGTGGGGAATGGGAGGTAGAAAAGGACTAACTACGAAGGAATATAAGAGAACTTTTTCTATAACATTTCTATGGAAATGTTTTCTATTTTGATTGCAGTAATGGTCATATGACTCTAAAAATTTGTCTAAACTCACTGAATTGTACACCAAAACGGAAAAATTTATCGTATGTAAAAGATACTTCAATAGCTGATTTTAAAACAATATAAAAGGGACATTGCCTGGTGTGCTGAGACTTCCAGGAGCCCATGATTAGATAAGGGCTTGACACAAGCCCATCCTTAGACTTGTCAGCTTCCTTGTCTCTGCATAAACATCTGCTTTTAAGTCCTGGGGCCTGGAAAGCATGCTAGACATCTAGACAAAAATATCATAGAGAAATATCCAAGTGATACCTACCACCAGTGCTCCTGCTTTCAGTCCAGGATCATAAGGAACTCTGAAACTCTTGGGGAGATTAGAATTCTGCAGGTTTTCAAGCTTTTGCTTTAGTTGTGAAATAACTGTAATTGTCAAAAGTACATAAGAAATATGTGAGTCCAAGAAACAGAACATTTCCTGACAGCATACTTATTCCCAGCATTCTGTACATTCGTTCTGGTGTGATGCAGCAGAAAAGGGGGTAGGGCCCTCCCTTTGAGGAACTACCCATTTAAAGTAGTGTGATAAGTTAAATTTCCCATGAGCAACCTGACCACATACATATACTACAATAGGAGACAGGGGACACAAATACATGTATATACATGGGAGGGCACACAGATGCCAACACAATCAGGTAAAGAAGAGTGTTCCGGGTTGGGAGGAATTAATACTTTAGTTTTCTTTTTAGCGTGTGAAACTTTAAAGTGCTATCTGTTTGGGAAACAGACATCTGAAGACAATAACAAATGATATTTGGTTAAGGCTATGTAAGCTCTTTTCAAAAGAGGAAGTTAGGTTAGGGAAGGAGGGAGGGGGGTAGGGGGTTATGGAGTGTGACACACCTTTTGGGGGTGGGACACAATCATAAGAGGGACTTTACATAGCAAATGCAAGCAGTGTAACCTGGTTCTTTGTACCCTCAAGGATTTCCCAACAATTAAAAAAAAAAAAAAGAGGAAGTTAGGTTGTGTAGAGAAGATGTGACAGCCTCAAAATTCTAAAGGCAAAATACATAAATTAAAAATTGCTTTCTGGATAACAGACAGGATGGAGGTCAGTAGAAATGTGTCCTCCCCCCCTTTTTTTTTGTAAAATAAAAAAAGATTATTGTTACCACTACCATTTTTAGGAGAGAACATTCCTGATGTATTGCAAAAGAATCAAAGGAACTAAGTAGAAATTTAAAATGTTCAGAAGTTTAAAATACTGAGTATATTAGTAAGAATCTATGCAACAAGCCACAGTGCTAGGTCCAGGTATATAAAAGTGAAAAAGAAGTATCCTCTAGCATCAAGATTCACACTGTTTAACAGACCAGAAAAATACGTTAATGACTTTAAATTAATGACGTATCAATCAAAGCCTATCAGAATACAGAGAAGGACTAATTCATTTTCCTAAGTAAGAATAAGCTTTTTTAGGGTAAGGATAAGAGAATATGGGAAATGGCTTCAGAGGGGGTGGTGTGTGTGCATAAAGATGAGATAAATGCATATCTTTATATATACATAGAATATAAATACATATGTATACATAAATATATATGTATATATAATCGTCTCTTTCTTTTAAGCAAATGGACAGAGTTTATTGAAAGATAAAAGAGACAAGTGAAAGAGGAGGAACAGAACCTCTGGTAGTGGGAGGAGGGGGAGAACCACAGTGGGAAGCCCCTATATAATCGTCTATTGATGTCCATGGGGGATTGTACTGTTTAGGAAATAACGGCAAGAAAAATCTATACATATTCGGTACAGATGAAATTTTAAAAAACATTTTCAATCTGTGGTTTGCTTGAACTCACAGATGTGGGCCCATGGATATAGAGGGCCAACTGTGTATGCATTTACAGGCATAGATACGTATTATTCTGAGTTACAGATATATGTATATGAAGAAATGCAAAAAATTTAAAATGGCCTCTTAATAATTCAGTGCTTGGAAGGACTGAAAACTTGGGAGCCATAGGCATATATTCAAAGATGCAGAGAAAAAATTAAAGATTTAGAAATGGATTCTGTGTGTCTGTGTACAGCTGTCCTTAAAGAATACATCTGACTACTGCATAATGCTTTTTAATTTTTCAAAGAGTTTAATATCTATTATCATAACTTCATCATTAAGCATATACATATAGTCAAAAAATTATTAATTTGTAAAATGGGAAATTTAAATTTGCTTACTCCACACAGACAAAATACTAAAAATGTGTTCTTGGCTGCCTTTATGAAGATGCAACGTGGGTTTCAGAAAGAAGAGTTACAGGAATGATGGCGTTCGGAGATAAAGGCATTTGGAAAGAGAACTGAGAAAAAATAGCCACCGTACCTTGGGAACTGACATCATACTTCTCGACAGAGAGGGATTTAATATCAATGGTGACTTTCTGTAACATCTCGATGACTTGAACTTGCTGGGTAAAGTCGTGCAGCATGGCTGTACCACAGCCCCTCAGATAGGCTTCCAGGATCACCGCGAACCTCTGCTGATAGTGTCTGGACTGGGCTATCTCACTTCTCAAGAACCAAAACAAGAAGTGACCAATTCTTTTGTTCTGAGGGTAGATACAAGAAGGTTGAAATTATTCTAACTAATGCTCTATGTCTGTCAGTCAATTTCTGCCTACTTAACATTTCATACTATTATCAAAGTAAAAGTACTTACTCTTAAAGCACGCTTCAGCAGGAATCTGGCAAGGGCACTATCATGGTACGGTTCAAATTTCACAGCCTGAAGGAAGAACACATTAGAATTTGTGAGACTGCATTCTATGTTGGTGAATCAGGAAAAGGAAAGAAGAAAAAACTGGTGCTCTGCTTGAGAGGGTTTTTATGGCTAAAGTGATGCGAATCTCTCCAGTTCATTTAAGCTCCTTTCTTTCTCGGGACACCTAGGACCAGAATGAACTACTTGCTGAAGATCATAGAATATCCGATGACAGAAATGGATTAGAGGCTGGAACGGCTGACTCAGGGTCACGTGCTGGTGATAACTGCAAAGGTGAAGAGGAGCGAACATTTGTTCCAATTAGGTATCTGCTGGTTTTACTGGAAGGGTAGAGGAGAAAGATGAAGACAGCTGTAAGAAATCTATCAAGTGGAAGGAAAGCGAGGTTATAAGAAGGAAAATAGACAGTGGACAGAGATGTAAGTATTCTTCATCTTACAGAAGAGAAATGTATTTGTTAGGTGTGAAGATCCTAAAAGCCCTAAGCGACAGATTTCCTTTCTGGCTTCTCACTGGCAAGTAAATGATCTGCCTAGATCAATCCACACTCAGCCGTCACCACCACCCCGACATGCTATGGTGTATACAGAACTTTTGGTCCCAAAGTCCTGATTTTATATGCTTCCTTGGGTAGAATTTGATCTTCATTTTTAGTCTTTAGTAGTTTTCTTGTCTCATGGCTAACGTAGAGAACATTGACTTAGGTGACAGGTCTATTCCTAAGGAAAAAGAACCGACAAAATGTAAAAACATAATTAAATCTTGGTTGCATGAATATTCATTCCATGAGTCTCTGTACTTTCCTGCAAGTTTGAAATAGTTAATAATTTTTAAAGTAGCAAGAGTAATGAGTATTGTTTAGATTATTCTAAATGCATATACGAAGTTAGAAGATAGACGTCAAACATGGACAGAGGCTTAAAATTAAATATCTAGGAATATTCCCCTTGCAACAGAAATGGTTTATCCTTTTTTTCTCCCAAGGAACAGAAGAAATTCCCATTCTAATTTATATTTTAGGGCTCAGGGCTTCTTGGTAGGATTTACGATTTTTACTCTGGTTTTCCAGTTTGAAAATGATCGATATTGACTTGACACTGTTCCAATTATGCCCATGTTCTCAAAAGTGTTTTTCTTAGGTGTGGTCAAATTGGTGCCCTTATAGCAGCATCTGAGGCCTTAATTCTGAGAATGTGGTTATTTTGCCACCAGTACTCAATTTAGAAATGTTTTACGTTTTTAACCCTAATATGAGTGTTTCTGACCTTCTTTATGTTTCACTTCTGTAAAGACAACATAAATCTCAACTAGGGCACCATTTTGATCTGGAATGAGTCATTTCACTATAGCCAAAATTGTCTCAAGTATTTTTACAAATGACTACTCTTCTATAAATTTAAGACCACAAATTCACTGTTAATTTTATTGACTGCTTTCATTCTGTTTCCAAGAACACTATTCGTTTGCCAATTCTGTAAAGTGTCCTTATGAAAACGACAATGAAGAATATTGATGGCAGCCTTGCAATCTGAAACAGAGCTCATGCAAATTTGTTTTGTGTTTTTGTTATGGAGAGCTAGAAAATTGGAAATCCTTTAATTATTCTAAAATTCTTTTGTATTATGCCAGTATCTGAACTAGTGGGTAGAAAAAATACTGGATATATTTAATAGATAAAAGCAGAAGCCAAATGTAATCTTTCGGGTATCTGACTAACGGGAAGGTAAAACTTCAGAGTTGAAGTTGGGAATATCCAAAATGCTTACTGGAAAACTCCACAGACTCCCTATAAATATAGTGATTAGACAGTTTAGTGTCTTAAATTTAGCCTGGTTGATCCTAAAAATCTCAGGACAAACATCTCCTACTTACAACTGCCCGTGGGTCCCTCAATCTAAATTAGATGTCCCCTGCATTCCTGTTTTCTTATAGCACTCTGTAGTTTTCCCCAAAGCACTGGTCACAATTTGGTAGAAAACATCTATTTGTGGGCAGCGCTCAAAGCTCAGTGGGTAGGGCGCCAGCCACATATACCAAGGCTGGTGCCTGGACCAGCTAAAACAACACAACTGCAACAACAAAATAGCTGGGCATTGTGGTGGGTGCCTGTAGTCCCAGCTCCTCTGGAGGCTGAGGCAAAAGAATTGCTTAAATCCAAGAGTTGGTGGTTGCTATGAGCTGTGATGCCATGGCATTCTATTGAGGGCAACAGCTGTCTCAAAAAAACAAAAAACAAAAACAAACTCCAAACCCCTATCTATTTGTGTGAATACTCATTTAATGCCAGTCTTCTTGGTGGTACGTGTTGTTGAATTAATGAATGAACAGGTCTGTGCTCTAAAACAGCATTCCTATTCCAGTTCCTTTACTTCATTTTCCTTGTCAAGCAGTACAGTGTAGCTTGAGAACTGCTTTAGTCAACCCTCGAACTGTTCCTTCTTTAACTCCTTTGCTAAATCTTAGGCAAATCACTTAGCTTCTCAGGACCCTAGGAAACATCATGAGAACTGGTGTGGAAACACAGGCAGAGAGTAAGACCCTTTCCATCTAGCCCACACCCTCCAAATACCAGACTAATCTAGGATGTCAAGGGAGTGGTAGAAAGAGCGGAGCCTGGAGACAGACCTCCTAGGTTTTGGATCCTGGTCTGCTTCTTTCAAACTATGTGACCTTGGGCACATTATTTAGTTTCTTGTGCCTCAGTTTCCTTAAGCATAAAATGCCAATGCTAATTTGACCTCCATCATGAGATAATATACAAAAACTATGAAAATCACTTTAAGCCTTGGCAAGAAGAAGCCTTCATAAGTGGAATCTACCATTAAAATAATAAGTGAGAACAAAGTATTCCCACAGGGCCAATTCTCCTAAAAAGTGAAGTACTAATGTCTTTAAAATGCTTGCCCACAAACCCTCAAAGACAGCAAAAAAGTAAATGGGACAGTTTACTACTTTTTGAGGTGGCTTCATCAGATCTGCTTTGACTGATGACAAAGCCCTGAACAAAGGGCGTCTGAGGACATCTGGATGCTGTCCTGTGTGCATGCAAATAAGTTCCTTGGCAGGAGGGTTCTGCTGATAACACCAACATCCCTACCTGGACCAGCTGTAGAAGGTAATGCAGAACATCATCGTCCTCCAGGCTCTCCAGTTTCTGAACTGCAAGGGCTCTTACATTTTCGTCTGAAAAGTTGCAGTCCAGGAGTTGCATGGTTAACCCAACATCCAAAGCACTTTGGTCCCAGACCTCCCTTCTGGCTAACAATTGGTATGTTTTGGCCACAATTTCTTGCTGTCCCCATTTCACTGAGCTAAATAGCTTAGGATATGCTTTTGGGTGCTTAAGGCTTTCATATCTAAAATGCCAGAGTAATTCTTTGTCCTCCGCTGTGAGAGGGTTAAGTGGATCAGTGGCTATGATGGCCTCCAATTGCTTGCGAAGCTGGTTGGGCATTTCTGCTCGAACCCGGTCCCCTTCTGGGTCAGGGCTGGGGCGGTGCTTAGGCAGGGCTATTGGGTGACAGTAATTATCCAGAAGAATGGAGATGGACATGGAGTTCTCCTTGTCTGGGTTGGTTGCTGATGTGAGCTTGTCAGCGCTGAAGCTCCCTTGGTCTTCTCCCTTCCCAGATATCTGCCACATGTGGAGAACATATTCACCGCGGCGCAGGAGGAACCGGTGGTCTATCAGCAGCAGATTCACATAATAGAGAAGCTGAGCTTTGCCCCTGGACTCAGAACTAGACGTGTCTGCAGAGACCTTGCCGGACAGTGCTGGCGTCTTGCCGCAGTAGATCTGAAGGTTCAGCAGAGCCCCTTTGGGCAAGTCTTTGATCTTGATACTGAACTCAAGCCACACATTCCAGAGCACCTCCTCTGTGAAGGGCTTGGGGCTGGTTCGCCTTTGGCAGAGGACTTGTTGCCCATGCTGGATGTTTGCCTCTACAAAAACTGTGAGGTCAGTATTTCGGGGTAGGACCGGGATGTCAATGCCCCGGATTTTGACCCTGAACTTCCGGTCACAGTCCCACAGGGACACTGTGAACACACTCTCATGGTCCTTGCCGTGGATGGTCAGCTGCTCGTGGTAGCCGGTGACTCCCGTGCAGTCATCCACCAGCGGCCACTCTTCCTTCCTTACCTCGTCCAGGGCTGGGTCCGGGGGCGTGTCAAGCACCAGGTGAATCTCTTCTCCATTTTTGAGGCAGTGCCTTACCCACTGGAAGTTTTTGATGGGCGTTTCACCCACCAGGTACTCATCTCGGCCACAGACGCGCAGCACAAAATCCTGTTCGTTCTGGCTTTCAGAGATGTCCATGAGAGACTTCTTCTTGGCCATCTTGGTGAAGAAGCTCTGCAGGATGGTACCGGGAGTGTCGTCTGCTGAGACCTTGACGGTCTGGCTGGTGGTGCTGCGGTGGATGATGATGAAGACGCAGTTGTTGACAATCTTCTTGCACAGGTACTCCGGGAGGGGCTTGGACGTCACCCAGGGGTGCATGGCGTAGAGCTTGGGGTCGCGGCCAGCCACCTCCGCCATGCGTGGGGTGACCAGGCGGCGGCGCGTGAACTCGAGCTCGTCGTCGTGCACGTTGCTGACGTCGGTGACGTCATAGCCCATGAGGGCCGTGAGCTGTCTCTGGAAGGCCTGCGTCTCCTCCGAGGGCGCGCGCCGCTGCACCAAGTGGATCTGGCCGGGGCTCCGGTGCAGCACCTTCCAGTAACGCAGGCAATCCAGAGTCTGCACTACTTGGTACTTGTCATAGATCTCGTACCACTGGCCCTTCTTCTGGTAGAGCAGGAGGAAGTGGTCGGGGCTGAGCCGGTGGTAGAAGTCCGCAGCCACACTGGTCTCCAGCGCACGCAGCCACACCTGGGCCTTCATTTGCTCCACGTTGCCGTGGCCCGCCACGTGCAGCAGCGTCGTTTCGGGACTCTTACTGTGGCGCTGGCTGGTGGGCAGCACAAACTCGATGGGGATGAGCTCCATGGACGACAGGCTGGCTGCGGCGCTGCGCGGCTTCATCCTGCGGCGCCTGCGTGCGTTGTCCTCTCTCAGAACCACCGGCTGTTCATAGTTCTCCAGCTCCATGCCCTAAGCGACCTGGAAGTGCAGGGACAGAGGGCTTTGTCACAAGAACAGCACGTCACATTTTCCCGCGAGATAGCAGAAGCGAATGTGCAGCAGACTGATGGGCCTGCAAAGACCCAGAGGGACCAAGTACTTTAAGGTGAGGGACAGTGGTCCTCGAGCACAGGTTTCAG
The DNA here is from genome assembly GCF_000181295.1 of Otolemur garnettii. Taxonomy (NCBI): domain Eukaryota; kingdom Metazoa; phylum Chordata; class Mammalia; order Primates; family Galagidae; genus Otolemur; species Otolemur garnettii. The sequence continues at coordinate 1,987,051 of NW_003852400.1, forward strand.
ACTGAGGGCCTTAGAATCCTGGCCCCGCCCATTACTCTCTGGACACTTGGGCCAATTAATTAGTCTCTGAGCCTGTTTCTCGTCTCTCAGATGGGTTAGTAATACCTCAGAGGGTGGAGGTGAGAGTTAAATACAGTAATACTTGTTCAGTAGGGGTGATGGGTACGTAGACATTCGTTGATCACTCTACTTTTGTATAATTTGAAAAATTTAATAAGAGCTATGTAAAACATGTATCTCATACAGTCCCTGTATCTCATACAGTCCCTTATAATAGGTCAAAATAGTAATTGTTGTTCTTAAATATACTGAAAGAACATATAAGAAATACATGTTCTTATATATACCTTATATATAAACATGTATCTCATGAGTCCCTGTATCTCATATAGTCCCTTATAATAGGTCAAAATAGTAATTGTTGTTCTTAGATATACCGAACCACATGGAAGAGTAAAATAATGCAGGTGAGAGTCAAGTTTGAGTTTACAAGGAGCAACCAGAGGTGCTGAGACACCTCGCTCTGAAAACAGGCCTTAAACCTACTTCCTCCTTTTTCAGTCTCACGCTTCTTACAACCCAGACACCTTACTCAACCCCGCTTCACGTTCCTTATTTTTAAACTGTCTGGACTTAGGATCTACTCCCTAGACAGTTTCCTGCCTTTCTTTCTTTCTTTTTTTTTTTCCCTTTCTATTTAGGAAAACTAGTCATTTCATTCATAAAACTCAAAAAATATCAAAATTGGCAGAGTTGCAATCAAAACGAATTGCAGATGCACAAAATTTTGAATCATGAAATGTGTAAATGTTCTAGCTGTCATTGCTATATTAGGTCTGTGTCTTAGAGGAGTCATCCAAGGCTGTCCCTCTCCTAAAGTGAACATTGGGGTCATTTTAACTTTGCACCAACTTGTTTGATCTGCTTCTACTATACACAGTGGAGGAACCACGGGATGGAAGCCAGGATTTCTAGACTCCAGTGACCTGCTGTTTAGACCCCAACCAATTATTTTTTAACTTCTTTGTGCTCTAGTATTTTTATTTCTATAGCACAAATCTACAAATTTATTCTAGGTAGTTTATTCACCCCTCCTACAAATGTTTAAGTATCTACCCTTCACGAAGCATTTAAGTATAAATGCAACATACTAAAGTATGAAACCCTTCAAATAGTGATTGAAGTACTGAAAGTATTACAATTGGAAGATGAATAATAAGGTATTTGATTTTGGTATTTAGTATCAATATAATACACATTATATTTAAGTAAGAATCAACTATTTAAACAAAAATTACTGCTTTAGAAGATATCATTCACTCTCCCAAATAACTAATGTTAGTGAGACTCACAATTGCTTATTTGCATAAGACATAATCATTCAATGTATACCAAAAAGGAGAGTTTGATTAAAAGATAAGAAAGACTAGTTTCTTAGATCCAAACGTATGTTCAAATCTTGGCTTTACTTCATTTTAAATTCAATATTCCCTCTCTTAAAATACTACAAAGTTATCCTTAGTTAAGTAAATGAAACCAACTGTTTCAAAGACGTGTCCCTTGCAGCTTAAAATGTTCATTTCAGTCTTTTGCTGTCCTGCATAAAAACTAACAAAGGTGAGAACTCTGAGATACAGTAATATTGATAGTAACCTGAAATAAACATGTCAGAATTTAGGCAACATGCAAATACACAACCGTAACATCTGCCTCAGTGACACCAAGCAGTCTTACAGGATGCAGAAGGGAAGGCTGACTAAATACTCACTGGTTTCTTTCATGGTAGAGGCCATGAAGCTTTCTCCTTTTATGAGAAGACGTGGAAACACTGTTAAGTACGGTAATCTCTGAGCATGTACTGTAAGAATGTGAAGCCTGGAAGGCTCAGGCTCCCGTGCCTTCTCTCTTCTTCCCAAACAAAAACAAAAAAACCTCTGATGCACCTGTAAAACTATTTCTGGAACCTTGTGGATATCCACGGTTTAGGTTGGACTAGACAACGGAACACAGACAAGCAGTGGTAGTATCATCTCAAGAACCGACAACACTTCCAGATGAAAACATCCTAGCTGAGAAGGAAGTGTCACTATTCTGAGTCAGATCCAACAGAGGCAAAAAATAGAAGGAAGCAATACCTGATAAAGCAGCCGAGGCGAAGATGCTGAAGGATCATTTGTTTAATTTTTGAAAACAAAACAAATTCAAACCTACCCAGTGTGCTTCTATACTCTTCCTCTTTTCTGGGGCTCCCTTCATATCCAGATGCAGAGGAAGTGTTGCAGTGACCAGGAAGGAAGTTTTAACCAAGTTGATTATACGTGTGATTGCTCATTTTAAAAGTGTCAGAAATGCATTTCCTGTTATAGCTCAGAAGAACATGAGAGTGAGCAGTGTTTACTGTAGTTATTTTTTTTTCTTTTACTCTTTGAACTTATTTTTCCAAAATCGGTGGAGACTGAGACAAATTAAAACTGCATAGATCCAAACTAAAAATACACATGGTGAGACATAAACAAATGCAATATTTTTGTAGCTAGTTCTAAGCACCGTATAAGAAAAGGCCCAACAGCCACAATAATAGACATCCGCTTAGGGAGACTTTTAAAGGCCAAATTAAACCTATTCCCCCAAGGGAATTCAAATGAACCCTGTTCATACACTGTGGCCAATGGATGGGGGAAGAGAAACCTAGTAATACTGAGGACTGAGTTATCAAGCTGAATATTTTCAGAGGTAGGACTGGGAGCTCACTTCCTTAGCTCAGTAAGAGATTTCTCTTTTTTTCAGAGCATTCAGGGCCCAAAATATCACCAGCTCAAACGGAAAGTACTTCAGTGTGTGCATATGTATGCGTGTAAATGTGACACGCCGCAGTAAGGAGCCCTTCCAATAATGGCTGGAATGCTAAAAGTGCTAGGATTGAAGATCAAATAATAAGGTATTTTGATGTTAATATTTAGTATCATTACTGTAATGTAGTATATTCTGAACAAGAAATCAACTATTGAAACAAAAATTAACGTTTCAGGAAATATCATGAGTGTTGAGGGGGGAGGCTTACTGTGAGCAATGATTAATTGCCTGCAGATGAACTAGGAGGTTACTTGGTATTAAGGAGAAATCAGGGAGCTGAAGGCTGTCACAGCATTTGGGGGAGATTCTCGGGGAGATGGTGCCTCATTCCCAGGAGAGCAGAGTATACTTAGAAAATCCGTCCTGAATTATTTTAGAGCAGCCATGTATCTTCCAGGTGACCTCAATTCCTTCTAGAACCCCAAACATAGATCCTGAACCAGTGCTCCCTCCCCTTCATGTAGGAGTTTCATGTAACAGAGTTCATCCTCTGTCCTGGAGACTCATGCTCTCTAGCTGAGCTCTAGGGACAGCAGGTAGGATGGGGGTGGCCTCACAAGTCCCTTGCAGGTATAAAAAGTTCTTCTGGATTACTCTGATATCAGGATAAATAATTGCTTGATCTGATCTATCTCCATTCACATAGGCCTTTGGGTCTTAACTTTTTAATAGTGCTCTAACAGTTGACATCAGCAGGCAAATCATTTGATTCAAAAACTGCCTCCCAAATATTTATAGGGGGCTTATCAGCTTCCCAGAGTTTGTTCCTATATAGGAATACTCCCTTGAGAGGCTTGCAGCTTTAGAAACCTCAAGGCTGGCCTTCTTGGTTGGTCCTGAGGGACGACCACCACACTGTAGCCACCAAGCCATGATGTAGAAGCTGGCCAACCTGTCTTTTACCCAGAATGAGGGAGGATACGTGGATGGCAGCGAGGGTTGGAGGGCTAACCTCAGAGGGACCATGAGCTTGGCAAGCTCCATTTCCCAGACCATTCAACAGATTTTTTCCCCATCCTGGTGCAATCAGTTCCAGGGGGCTAAGTCCCAGTCTGGCACTAGACACACATGCACGTTTATTCCAGAAATAGTAGACTCAGCCACTTGGGTCTCTTTGCTTCTGAAGGAACTATTCAGCTAATTTGATTATGCAAAAGTTGTTTGTTCCATGACTAAACTTGCAAATACTTTGGCTTTATTGGTGGTTTGAGATCGAAAGTACCCTGCTCTTCTCCAAATCTTAATATAGCCCTTTAAAACTTGACTATATGTAGTAAATATTCCCAGGGAGAAGTAATGGCAAATGTTTCCTTCCTCCGTGTGGACACTTCCTCAATGCAGAGACAGTCTTTACTAGTAAGAATATTTTCTACCCGGAATTTTTAGTTTAGAAAACCCCAACACCTCATCATTATCTTGTTTTGCTAATATGTCTCTTATTTTTCCCTTCTGTGAATCTGTAGACATACAATATATTTTGGGTGAGGAAAAAAATAATCAAAGAATCTAGTCCTCTGCATCACATCCAAGTACCACAGAAATGACAAGGTAGAGAAGATTAGAAAATAAGAAGACAGTAGGAAGTATCAAAGATAATAAACAGATTAAGAATTCATTATTTGTGATGAGGAAGGCTCTTTGCAGTGGCCTTCAGAGAGATAGTTTATGGCAGGGGTCCTCAAACTTTTAAAACAGGGGACCAGTTCACTCTCCCTCAGACTGTTGGAGGGCCAGACTGCGGGCCCTGGGACGAGTCAGCTGCTAAGCAGGACAGGCAGTGGCGGCAAAAACACCCGGTGGGCCAGATAAATGTCCTAGGTGGGCCGTATGTGGCCCACGGGCCATAGTTTGAGGACGCCTGGTTTATGGCCTAGTAGAGACACAAAACATGCAGATGAGAACACATGCAATGTGATCACCTGTGAAGTCCAAGTGGTTTAACCATATTATATAACTTTCATTATGTAATCTAACAGGTGACTCGAGGTGAACACTTTGGGTGAGATTTAAAAATAATTATTTTAAGTATTGAAGGGAAGGTCCGGGATTCAAGGCAAGAGGAATCACAGGGGAGTGTCCTCCAGCCGCAAGGTATTTGGGGGACAGTGAACAGATCAGTTCACTGGAAGGGAGAGTTTGTGAAAGAGCAACGTGAGCTATGAAGAAGTGCATGGCAAAGCAAGTGTGTTCTTCCCACACTTATTTCAGGTCTTGGCACATGTAAATAGTCATGACATGTGTATGGCACACTGGGTTAAACTGAGGAGGCCCCTGAAAGCATGACACAATGCCTAGATCCCCAAAGCCCTCACCGCCTGGGCGGGCTGGGATGGGATGGTGGGCTGGCCTGGCCAGAGCCTAGCTCTTCCCTGTCCCCTAGGAGTGGGAGGGGCACGCTGCCAGGCACACAAGTTGGGAGGCTTTATTATTGGTTATTGATCCTGGTTGGAGGAGCTACCTGACTCAGACATGAGGGTATCTTTCAGCTTGAAGAAGCACTATAATCCACCTTTCCAGATTTTTTCAGCTCAGTATCCGATGGCTTATATGTTTTGATTTCAATATAATCAGATGGTTTAATCAACTTTCATACCTTGCTTTGGGCACAAAGGCAAACTTTTATGAAGCTGTGCCCAATATTTTTTCATCTGTATTTGGTAAGACTAAAGAGAAGCATTCTGGTATTGTAGGAGCACTAGCAATCACTAGACCTAAGTTAACTCCTGCTCAGTTTTTAGGCCTAATCTATGCCAAATCATCTGCCTTGGATTCCTAATCTACCAAAGGGATAAGAACCACCCTGCTTATCTCATAGGAAGTTGTTAAAAATCTTCAATTTTCAACGGAACAAAACCTTATCTAACTATATGATGTAAGATACTGGGTTAGATGCTACAAGGACATACAATTCCAGGTATCCCATATCAACCCAGAACAGAGAAAAAGAAGAGGCCATTTCATCTGTGTGTTTGTTTTTCAGGGAGAGGGAAATTTTCCCAGAAGCTTCCTGGGTTCTCTTATCTCTCTAGCCAGAATTGTAATAAGCGCCAATCTATACTTCAGTGCACCAGTAGGAAGGGGGATAGAATTCTGTGAATGGGTTAAGCCAATCAGGATTTACCTCCAAGCTCCTGGCTGGTCAGAGAATGGTAGACACCAGAACGATATGGCTTTGAAAGTAAGGACAAAGGGTGCCGGGGAGGTTCAAGGGAGTCTCTGCCATAGTTTTAGTGCTACAAAGGAGGTAGGCTGTACCTAGAGGGGAGCCATTCTGGGTTCTGAGAAAAGCTACAGGAAATCAGTCACAGTCAACAGAACCCCAAGGATGTATAGTCAGATCCAAGTGCCTATGGGGCATTCCACTTCATTCACCATCCTTTTTTTTATTAAGAGACAGGGTTTGCCTTATTGCCTCGGCTGGAGTGCAGTGGTGTGATCATAGTTCACTGCAAACTTGGACACCTGGACTCAAGTGATCTTCCTGTCTCTCAAACTCCTGAGTAGCTAGGACTACAGGTCTTCATCACCATGCCCCACGAATTTTTCAAAAAAATTTTTTGTAGAGACAGGGTTCCACTTTGTTGCCCAGGATGGCCTTTTATTCTTAAATTGTTTTTTAATTTCAAAGTATTAAGGGACTACAGATGTTTTTGGTTACATGGATTGCTTTCTGTAATGCCCGACTCATGGCTATAGGTGTGCCCATCACCTGAATAGTGTTCATTGTACCCTTTAGGTAGATTTTTGCTCCTTCTTCCCAGGCTGGTCTTGAACTCCTGACCTCAAGTGATCCTCCCACCTCCCAAAGTGCTGGGATTACAGGCATAAGGTACTATGCCTAGTCTCACCATTCTTGTTGCTGCAAATTGATTACTAAGCATGCTTTTTAAATTTTCTTGTTCAGTTAAATGTTGTTAATACAAATTAGTATGCACTTCACAAATTTCTAGAAAATATTTTCCTATAAATTTATTTTTAAAGACCCAGATTCCTTTGCATGACACATTAGATGTTTTATGATCTGTCGTGTATGACCTTTCCTTTACTCTCTGCCTCATCTTCCAAATCCCATCCGCAAATCAAATGGATGTCTCCTCTCCCTCTTGGGCTCCTCCACACATTTGCTGCTCCCTCTGTCCTCGCCCCGCCCTGTATTGTCTTCTCTCTTCTTTCCATCTTTCATCCCCTCAGCCATTTGACGGACTTCCTTATCAATACTCAGTATGAGGAACCTCTTCTGGGAGAGAATCTGGGTTAGGAAAGCATCAGGTTAGGGCAGCTTTCCCCTGCCATGGTAACCTCCACAATAACAGTAATACCATCATCACCAAGTACAAATTCTTTATAACCCTCTCTCTGAGTTTTACAAGAACTTTCATGCATTCATTCATTGAATCCTCACAACGTCCCAAGGAGAGGAGCATGACTATTATCCCCATTTACAGATGACGAAAGCAAGGCATAGAGAAGTTAAGTGGCTTGCCCCCAGTGCCAGAGCTGGGACAGGGCAATGTCCTAATGCTTGTCCCAGGGCAGGACAGCTGTTTGCTTGGCTGTCTTGCCTACCAGACGGAGTTCTTTGAGGGACTGCTCTGTATTCAGCCACTATATTCCCTGGGGTTTTACACAGGGGTTGGGACATATAAAACTAAGACCTCAATAAATATTTGTGTTTAGAGTATTTCTTTTTGAAAATCATTGGATTCTTCTGCATTTACAGGAAGCAACAGGAATATTGAGTGGTATTTCCAAAGCCTCCCAGAGCAGCAAACCCCAGGCAGCCCCTCCCTTCCATTTAACCATCTAACCTAAATCCCCGTAGTCTGCCTCTTCTTTAAACCTCAGAGTATGAAACTGGGAGAAAAAGTGGTCTGTAGTGGTCTGTAGAATGTGAAACTTAGGAATGAACCTGGTTTGACTAACATTAGAAGGGGTTCCAAGGCTGTAGAAGCATTCTCTTCTGCATGATCCAATTTGTTAGTTTTCTTTGTTGTTCACTTCCTAATACTGACTAAAATGTCAGGCTAAAGGCCGCCTGTGCTGTGTCCAGGAGAGCAGTAAACCTCCTTATAATGGGTATCCAGACCCATCCCGGGGCCCTGCCATCAGAATTATCTGCCTACACACCTGTCTCATCAGCTACCTACCTGTCTTTATGTATTGGTTACATGCCCTGATCTTGACAGACAAAGCTGTTTCCAATCAGGGAGGTAAGTGTCCAAACCACCTCCTCTCTTTCCTTTCTTCATAGAATTTTTCCTGTACAAGGGGATAGCAGAGAGTCCTAGGGAAGAGGAAGACTTAGACCACCTTGGATGGACCCTGCCCTCAGAGCCTCAGGCCAGAGGGGACATCATAACAGGAGCTGCTTCTCAGGCCTCTCCAAAGCCCTAGCTCCTTAGCTTCTGAGTCTGGCGGGAGTCACATCCCACTGGAAGGAAGCCAAGTGGATGCTCCACCACTCCAGGTTCAGAAAAAGGGCATTGCAGTGTGGCTGGGCTGGGCTGGGCTGGTGGGCTGGCCTGCCCAGAGCCTAGCTCTTCCCTGTCCCCCAGGAGTGGGAGGGGGACACCGCCAGGCCACAGCCCTGCACGGCCTTCATTTTCTTCCTCTTTTTTTTCAAGCAAAATTCAACTTTATTCCAGCAGCCTCTGCTGCATGCTGTGGCTAACAGACCAGGACCTAGCGGACCTCAGTGACCGTCCCCGTGGGACATGGGTGGGACAAGATCGTCTCTTTATCTGCCTTGCTCTGGACCTATGAGGAATCTTCTTCACCCCCAAAGATCAGTCTACAATTTCTGGAATTACCCATATGTGTGTCTGTTTAATCACATGAGAGTTTATTGTAGATCAGGAAATACCCTGCTGGGTGTGTCTCAGTGAGGGCTTGAGGTCCCCAGGGGTGTGCCTGCCTCGGTCACAGCATTTCTCATATTCTTTTATTAATAAAACCCATGCTGGCAGTCTCCATTCTGGTGTCTTTTGTCTTCTGTCTTCCTTCCCTCTTGCATCCTTTTTTTTCCTTTTACAAGTGTACTGGTTTGAATGGGAGGAGCTTTTGGGCTGCTGCTGGTGTTTCCTGATGGAGTGCTGACTACTCTTGTGGTCCTTTTGTGAGAACTCATCAAGCTGTATGCTCCAGGGTTATGCATGCTATTCATCAAAAATAGTTTTACTCAAAGATATTTTTACTTAAAAATGGCTAAAATGTAAGGTATTTTCCATACTCTATTAAACAACCAAGAGTGCTTTTTTGCCCCCTCTACATTTTTGGTGGATTCTTTTCCATGTCAATCTTGATGTGTCAGGTGGAGACCAGTTCTGAACTGTCCTGTCTGCCTCTCACAAGCTCTGACCTCAGCCCAGTAGCTTCATCTTTTTAGAGGGTGGTAGGGCTAGGCAGAAAGTCATAAAGGAAACATGATCCCATCTGGACTCATCTGGTGGGAAAGGGTCTCCCATCCCAGCTGATGTAGACTGCCATTGACTTAATCACTGACTTTGCAATAAATGTGTTTATTCCTACACTCATTTAATGTTTGTTATTGAATATCTTTCATGTAATGGTACAGGGAGTACCTGTCTGCAAGGAACTGGCAACTCAGCAGGGCAGAGAAGATGTCCACCTATCATCATCATAATCATGTAAATCTAGGCCTAGCAGAGGGTCCTAGAGGGCACAAGATGTGTCCTTAGAGCTGTTCAGGGAACAGATTATAGGAAACACAGCAGGATGCTGCCTTTTTCAGCTGAGCCTTCCAGAGAGAAGGGCACAATAGAAGTAGCAGGGAGAAGAGGCAGATCCCACCCACATAGAGGTGAGGGCAAAGAGCATTCCAGCAGAGGGAATAGTGTAAGGCAGCCAAAATTCAGAAGAGTGAAATTCATTTAAGGTGTCCCCACTGGGGGCTCAGGGACAGCTGTGGTCAAATCATGGTGTTCCTGACAGAGCCAAGGCAGGTAGAGTGGCCTTCACTTGTAGGCGTTGGTAAACAGTTATGAAGAACCAAATTGAAGATGTTGGGAATAGAGTAGGGGAAGGTTTCAGTGCATCCCTAAAGCCCCTCTGCTTTCTTTTTTAAATAAGAGCTTTATTAGACTACTAATAAAGAAGGAGGGGAAATGATACATTACGTATCATTTAACTTAACATTTATCATTTCCCCTCCCTGTTAGTTTATTTTTTTCCCTAGGTTATATTGTTTGCATTTGTAGGTAAAGCCCAAGTTGTAGTTGAGCCCTTCACCCAGGAGGTATGCCGTATACCCTTAACTTGTGCCCATTATATGAGAGCACACTAATCCCCTTCCCTCCTCCTTTCTACCTCTTCCCTCCTTTCTCCTTCCCCAACTTGAATTAAATTGAGTTTTTCTTCTGTGTGGGCATGTATTAGTTTGTCTACAGCCTTCATATAGTATTGAGTACATTGGATACTTGCTTTTCCATTCTTGTGATACTTTACTAACCAGAATGTTCTCCAGTTCCATCCAGGTTAATACTAAAGATGCAAAGTCTATATCTTTTTTTATGGCCGAGTAGTATTCCATGGTGTACATACACCACAGTTAATTAATCCATTCATGGGTTGTTGGGCACTTGGGTTGATTCACCATCTTGTTGATTGCAAAATGAACTACAATAAACATTCAAGTGCAATTATCTTTGATTAAAGGAATTTTTCTCTTTTGGCTAGATACCTAGTAATGGGATTATGGGATCAAATCAATGGATTATTTTGAGTTCATTGAGAATTTCCCATACTTCTTTCCAAAAAGGCTGTATTAGTTTGCAGTCCCACCAACAATGTAAAACTATTCCTTTACAAAAGATGTGAAGTCTTCATCTTTCTTATGACTGAATTCTAGTTAATGATGGGTAGCTTAAAAAACAAAAACAAAGCAAAACAAAAACTTCTAGAGTCTTCACAGAAAAAAATTTTTAAAAAATCCCTGAATTCCTTCAGAGTAGGACAAAAAACAGAATGACAGAGGGACAGAGAGAAACAGTGGGGGTGGGGGAGAGAGAAAGAGAGAGAGAGAGAGACAGAAAGAGAGGTAAATCCTGAAGCTCATAGGGATGGATTTCTGTTGACAAGAAACTATGAAATGTGAAAGTACATTTAGCAACCAGGGTGAGTTAGCTCATTTAGCTCATGGTAATTGGTATATGCATAGTTATAACTTGCATTCCAGTTATTTAAACTGAGATATTCTTGATCATGTGGGACATACTGAGCAGAAGTTCTTTTTCCCCAAGAAATAAGATGGAGAGAATCTTTGGAGAATGACCTCACTGAATTGGTAAATTAGCTTCCTCAGATTTTGATGATTTCCCCAGTTCTCCCATAATTCCTAAGTGCCCTGGCCATTTTGTGATAAGTCATGATCTTCCAGTTGCCTTTTCTTTTTCCCCAAAGTTCGTCAAGGTTTTCTTTGTTTTTTGATACAAACTGAAAGATGCCATATGAAGGTGTTCAAATAGCCAGAGCTGCTTCTTGCCTTTTTCCTCTTTGTGCTGGAGGAGAGCAGGTTGCACCAGCTGGTTTTCAGCTATGTTCTGCAGAGATTGATGAATATTGCCTTCAAAACAGAAGTCTGTGGCACTGTTTATCATGGCTCCCTAGTTACATACAGTGTCCTCTGTAGGCAATATTCCATAGCAGTGGGAAGTTTCTCTGACATGAGGACAATGGTTAGTGAAAGCCAGGTAATTTTTGTAATCTGGGGAGTACTGAAGATCTGTCGTTAAATGTTGCCACAGTATCACAAAAGCATCTTCAAATGCTTGACCTAGCTTCTCTTGTTCAAGAGAAGTCATGCTTCATTAAGAAACTGATGATTCTATTCCTTATGCAGGAATATAGTCAACCCTCTATAAAGACATTTCATTAATGTCGGAATTGTTCATTCATTGGTAGGCTGTCCAATGTAGTGTCAACTTGTACAAGGTGGAATAGCCTTTCCCTCCTCTGATGTATACATCTGCATCCCTCCCTGCTAGTTTTAATCTGTCATATAGTTCTCAAGAGACAAATCAATAGTCCTAATATATCCATTAGGATATGCTAACTGTGTTAATTGCTATAACAAAATCTCAGTGGCTTCTTTCTCTCCTCATAGTCCCACGCAGCTTCTGCAGGGAGGCACTGTTCTAAGCATTCACTCAGGACTTTGTTCCTTCCAGCTAAGGTACCTTATGCTCTGTTCTCTTGGGCTTTGCATCCTTCAAAGAAAATAGTTTGTCAAACCCATAGCCTTATGTAATAGATAATAGAGCTTTAGTGAACATGATAAAATCTAAGTACTGTTGTGCTTCCGATTTCAGGTATTACACATTATCTCTATCATGACACTGAGAATATGGTCCTCTAGCCTTAGGCAGTCATTAATGCTATGATTATACCTTGTCTCAATATTGAGTGGTGGTGGTAAATGAAGGCTTTACAAAACCAGAAACAGACAGTCCTACCCTTGTTGCTTTTTCCAAACTCCTCTGTGACAATGCAGTTCTTCCTTCACTTGACAGAAAACTCTGTTCCAATCAGGCAATACAGGAATCCTGATAATAAACAGAAGACAATGAAGAGAGATTAGTAGATACCTAAGGGGTTACATTGGATGACCTTGTAATTGTCAAGGCCAACACCTAAATTTTAAAAAACTCACTCTTTTGGAGTGTTTTATTAACTTACTCTTCTAATCCATCACTATTAAAGTTTATTTATCATAGTAAAAGTTTATTTTACACATTTTCAAAATAACTATCTTTTTATAAAAGGTTTAACATATTTGTTACCAGCAGGGTGGGGGATGCCTTCTGCATCATGTAGCCATTTGGAAACCAAGATCACCAGGACTCTGTCATTTTCAACATGTGGCTTTTGAGGTATCCCTGGGCATCAGCACCCAGCCAGCAGATGACTGTGAGGATGCTGCAGGAGGTTTTTATGGGCTAGGTCTGCAAGTGATAAATGTCATTTTCATCTACACTTCATTGGCCAGACTCAGCTCTGTGACCACACCTATTGCAAAAGTAGAGAAATATACCTCTGTTGCATCTCAGCAACAGCTTTACCCTACAGTGGTGGGGGAGGGTCATCAGTCTTTGGCAAACAGCTAGTTATCTCTCTTACACTGAGCTACCAACTTCTTTTTTCTTTAAACTTACATATAGTACACTGACTGCCCAAAGTAACTGTACTAGAGATGTTAGTTTAAGAAAAATAAAGGACTCGTTGCTTAATACAATGGTTCTAAAAGAATGAAATGGGCTGGATGGCACCTGTGGCTCAGTAAGCAGGGTACTGAGGGTGGTGGGGTTCAAACCCGGCCCCAGTCAAACTGCAACAAAAAATAGCTGGGCATGCCTGTAGTCCTAGCTACTCAGGAGGCTGAGGCAAGAGAATCACCTAAGCCCAAGAGCTGGAGGTTGCTGTGAGCTGTGATGCCACGCCACTCTACCGAGGGAGAGAAAGTGAAACTCTGTTTCTGAAAAAAAAAAAAAAAAAACGAATGAAATGGGATTTTTGTTGTTAAATTATAGTATATACATATATTGGATTGATAATATGAGTCCCACAGACAGGGACACAGTATGGATAGTTATTTGGTGCCAAGGTCCAAAGGTTTTAAAAAGCAAAGGAAAGAGTGATAGTCAATAGGGCTGGCATAAATACTCTAGCTTTCCTCCTAGAAGGCAGGTGGTAAGACTACTTTCTTTCTTTCTTTTTTTATTAAATCATAGCAGTGTACATTAATACTATCATGGGGTACAGTGTATTCTTTCTGTATACAATTTGAAATACTTTCATCCAACTGGTTAACATAGCCTTCATGTCTTTTTCTTAGTTATTGTGTTAAAACATTTATATTCTACATTTAGAGAGATTAACATGTATCCCACCAATCACCCCCTCTTCTCATCCCCTCATCCCCTCTCTTCCCTCTCCCCTGGGCTAAAATTGGGTTATAGCTTTCCTATGAAAGCTATAAATTAGTTTCATAGTAGGACTGAGTACATTGGATACTCTTTCTTCCATTCTTGAGATACTTTGCTAAGAAGAATATTTTCCAGCTCCATCCATGTAAACATGAAGGAGGTAAAGTCTCCATCTTTGTTAATGGCTGCATAGTATTCCATGGTGTACAAATACCACAATTTATTGATCCATTCATGGATCGATGGGCTCTTGGGCTTCTTCCATGACCTAGCAATTATGAAATGGGCTGCAATGAACATTCTGATACAAATATCTTTGTTATAGTGTGATTTTTGGTCTTCTGGATATATACTTAATAGAGGAATTATAGGATCAAATGGCAGGTCTATTTTTAGTTCTCTAAGTGTTCTCCAGGGATCTCAAGGCTGGTTCAACATATGTAAATCTATAAACGTAATTCATCACACAAACAAATTAAAAAAACAAAGACCATATGATTCTCTCAATTGATGCAGAAAAAGCTTTTGATAATATCCAGCATCCTTTCATGATCAGAACATCTAAGAAAATTGGCATAGAAGGGACATTTCTCAAATTGATAGAGGGCATCTACAGCAAACCCACAGCCAATATCATACTGAATGGAGTTAAATTGAAATCATTTTCACTCAGATCAGAAACCAGGCAAGGTTGCCCATTGTCTCCATTGCTCTTTAACATTGTAGTGGAAGTTTTAGCCATGGCAATTAGGGAAGAAAAGGCAATCAAGGGCATCTATATAGAGTCAGAAGAGATTAAACTTTCACTCTTCGCAGATGATATGATGTATATCTGGAAAACACCAGGGATTCTAATGTAAAACTCCTAGAAGTGATCAAGGAATACATCAGCATCTCAGGTTACAAAATCAACACTCATAAATCGGTAGCCTTTATAGATACCTACAACAATCAAGCTGAAAAAATAGTCAAGAACTCTATTCCATTTACAGTAGTGCCAAAGAAGATGAAATATTTTGGAGTTTACCTAACAAAGGACGTGAAAGACCTCTACAAAGAGAACTATGAAACTCTAAGAAAAGAAATAGCTGAAATGTTAACAAGTGGAAAAACATACTATGCTCATGACTGGGAAGAATTAACATTGTTAAAATGTCCATACTACTCAAAGCAATATATAATTTTAATGCAATCCCTATTAAAGTTCCATTGTCATACTTTAAAGATCTTGAAAAAATAATACTTTGTTTTATATGGAATCAGAAAAAACCTTGAATAGCCAGAACATTACTCAGAAATAAAAACAAAGCAGGGGGAATCATGGTACCAGACATCGGACTATACTATAAACCCATAGTGATCAAAACAGCACAGTAAGACTATTTTCCTCCACACTTTTGAAATCGGGGTGATGATGTGATTTGCTCTGACAATGAAAGGAGCAGAAATTTGTCATGATTTTTCTCCTTCCTTCTGCTTGTGCAGGCCTTGGAAACACATTTTTGAGACGGAAGCTTATCAACCTGGCCCTTGAACAACAGACCAGCAGAGCCCCTCCCATCCCCTGACCTATAATGGACATGTCTATGGACAAGAAATGCACCTTTGGTGCTTAAGCTACTGAAATCTTGGAGTTGTGTGTAGCCATAGTCCTCCTAAATATCTTCTGACTGATACATCAGGTTAAGGCCTTCTTGAAAAAATAAGTTGACATAATATTTCAGATCAGACTTTATAAGCTTAAATTTTACCTAATGGGATTTGAAATGTAAAGCTTTTTTAGGTAGTAATTTTGTTGAAATTGACTTTTTGATATAAAACAACTTATTTGTTCATTAAATACAATAGTTAACAAGGCTTCAAAAGTGATCTATAAACTTCATTATATAAATATCAGAGGAACAGAAAATATTTTATGTAATATTTAAGGTACACAATTATAGAAAGATATTAGCAAATTTCTTTTCCCAGCAGCCTTTAAAATGAGATACAATTTTCAGGATTTTAAATGTAGTTTTTATAATAACAAAGGTAAATTTTATTAAAAGTAAATTCTATTGAATTCTTTTTTTTTTCCCCTCTCTTCACAAAACTGTTCCTCTTTCCTCACACGAAATTTGTGTGGCTTTTCTTAGAACCTCCTCCTTCTTCATGGCATTAAAGTAACTGGAATTAATACCAAAGGAGCCTATTTCTCCTTTTGTTTCCCCAGTTCTGCTTTGAAAATTCTATGGTTACTATAGTTGAGTTACAGTATCAGTATGTTTGCTAATAGTGCCAAGATTTACTGTGGATATGGTATGTCCTCTGTTCAGTATGCCTCAAAATGAATAAAGATTATGACAATGGTAAATTGTGTACATATACCTTTTTTTTTTTTGCCCTTTCTATGTACCCTTGGGTTGGTGAGAACATATGCACACATACCTTCATGTGAGAAAATAGGTCACAAGTCTATTTACAATGGAGCAGGAAGTTCAAAGCTTGCTAAGGAAATAGGATGGAGTACGCTAATAGTTCACAAATGCTGTGACCTGGTTATTTCAGAACCCTCTGGGAAACTTGTTGAAAACATAGGTTCCTGGGTTTCACTCCAGTTTCCCTAAATCAACACATCCAGAGAAAGGACTTGCAAATCTGTATTCTTATCAATCTCTCTATATAATTCTGGTAGACAAAAGTGATGGTGGCAGCAAAGGTCATGGAGGACCATCCAGAGGACAGCACAGAGCAGAGCAGTGTCCCTGCCCTCCATCGCAGCAAAGGTCATGGAGGACCATCCAGAGGACAGCACAGAGCAGAGCAGTGTCCCTGCCCTCCATCTGCCATGTGGATATATGCTTTTGCTTCTGTGCCCAGAAGCCATCTTGGGATGTCAGAGGTGGTGAGACCTTTTGAGAGGGGAGAAAAAACTCTGACAGGGAGTTTGAACTTTGAGTTAGCTAAATATTTACTTAAACAAGACTGTTTCAAAACTGATAAGACTGAGGTACTTTTGACTGGCAAGTTTAATTTTTTCCTATTGGTGGGAACAAAGGCTCAAGAACCAAGATGAGGTCAGTTATAGGAAAAAGATATGTTTTCCTCTTTGCACAACAGAGACATTGGTATGTACAATATACCTCTCTACTCGTTAAGTAACTTACCATTTCCAAAATTTATTTGACAGTAGGATTTTTTTTTTTTAGTCAGAGTCTCACTCTGTTGCCTCAGGCTAGAGTACCATGACATCAGCCTCGTTCACAACAACCTCAGACTCCTGGGCTCAAGTGATCCTCCTGCCTCAGCCTCCCTAGTAGCCGTCTTGCTCTTGCTCAGGCTGGCCTTTAACTCCTGAACTCAAGCCATCCACCTGCCTCCAGCTCCTAGAGTGCCAGGGTTATAGGCGTGTGTCACCGTGCCCAGCCAGGATGGTTTTCAAAGTAAAATGTATTAAAACTCTGTGGAAACAACTCTTCCATGGAAAATATTTTGGGAAATGTTGTCCCAGATTATTTTGCTTCCTCTTCTTCCTTGTGTGCACTCTCTCTTTCTCTCTGGCCTGCACTCTGTGTTGGTGGGTGTTCGGGGTCTATTTCACGTTCAATGCTCGCAAAGCATTGTCATGCAAAATTGTTTGCTTTTGCAAAGGGCAAACCCAAAGCACTGACTCTTAGGGAGCTGATATGTGAGATATGATGCCCGTGTTGATCGGAAGACTGTAGCTCTGGAAACGGAGATGTAGGAGTGCGTAATTGTGAAATGGACGGATCACTGTTAGTTTGGATGCCTTCCGCAGTGGATTCTAAAGCTGAGATAAGAATTTTGGATTTGAATTAAAGCTTATTAAAAATATGTATAGTAAATAATGTACTTTTAACCTCTGTGATGAATTCTCTAGAAATGGCTCTAATTGGCTCTGACACAACTGTCTTTTTAATGTATGTAAACCATCACCTAGCATAGTGCCCCAAAGTTAGCTATTTCATTTTAACGTAATTTTTCTTTCTAATGTTCTCTTAATTGAACTAGTTAAGAAATGTACTCAATATGAATTAAACTCTACTCAATCTCATCCTTAGGTAATCCTAGATATTTTCTTTCAAAATGCTTTGTCTATGTATATCTTAAATCAGAACATCCTTTTTAACTCCATTATAAAAGGACCTTCTAAACTGATCACTGACTTTTTTTTTTTTTTTTTTTTTGAGACAGAGTCTCGCTATTTTTCTGTTGCAGTTGTCATTGTTGCTTTAGCTGGCCTGGGCCAGGCTCAAACCCACCAACTTCAGTGTATGTGGCTGGCACCAGAACTGCTGTGCTACCACTGCTGAACCCGATCACTGACTTGAGTGAGATGTGCCCTTACCAATACATTGTGTACAGGATTTTGCATACAACTATATATGTTAGCGTTCTGTCTAGGAAAAAACATACAAAGGAGGTATACACTGTAAGACCAACTAGAACATTTTAAGAAAAGAAAGATGTAGAAGAAAAAAGGATGAGTGTACTAGAAAGACTGCAGAGCGAAGGCTGACTTTTCAGAGCTGACTCCATTAAGGGTAGAAGAAGGGAAATCCAGCCACTCAAAGAAATAAAGAAGAAATAAACCGAGAATCAGAAAAACCAAGAGAATCTCATGAGGTCTTACTCTGTTCAAGCTACTATAAGAAAACACCATAAACTGGGGAGCTTTAAACAACAGAAATTTATTTCTCATGGCTGTGGAGCTGGGAAGTTCTAGATGAAGGCATGGGCAGATTTGGTGGCTTGTAGGGCTGCTGAGAGCCTGCTCCATAGCTCGGCAGTCTTCTTACTGTGTCCTCATCATAGAAGGGCTGAGAAAGTTCTTTGGGACTTCTTTTATAAGGTCAATATAACCAGTCATGAAGACTCTGCCTCTACAACCTAATAATTTCCTCAAAGTCCTATCTCCTAATACCATCACCTTAGGGGTCAGGATTTTGAATAAGAGTTTGGTGGTGGTGGCGGTGGCAGGGGAACAGACACTTGGACCGTAGCACTGGTATCAGAGAAACCAAAAGAGAAGAGCAGCTTTCCCAGAGAGGGTGCCGGTGGATGTAACCAACCAGGTCAGAAGCAGCCGATGAAAGTGCCGAACAGATCACTGAAGTCAGGGAGCTTTGTCCTGACGTGGAGAGAACAATTTCCGGGAGGATAGCTGTGCTACTGAGATGAAAGAGGATGTGAGAGAAAGGAGAGGGGGATAAAGACGAATGCGGAGATTCAGGGGAACTTTTAGCACCTTTAGCCAAGCGCTCACAGCAGATTAGCTTGAAATGCCTCATTTACTTCAATTAATGACTGAAGCAAACTATTACCATCTGTAAATCACACTCAAAACAATGCCTTCATATTTTTTTCATTAATCACCAAGACAGGAGTTCTTCAGCTAATAAGTATACACTAACAATCAGCCCAAGCAGCTGTAGTTGTGATGTTACTAAAAGGACTTGATATCTTCTTTGACATGGATTTTTCTGTTCAGAGAGACAACAAACACTGTCGACTATAGACTTAGAATTTTTCTCTCTATATCTAGGAATCTTATTAATCTGAGACTGATAGAAATGTTTTAAAAAGAAATAAGTTATTGAAGTTACAGCAATTCTCCAACTCATACACAAGGCTAAATAGTAAGAATCACCATAGGAATATTCTAGAAATTATCTCTGAGGTCCCCTCCCTAGTCCTTCTAATAAAGCCTCCTATTACATCTGAGATGGTTGACCATTTTGTGAATTGAAATATGCTTTTCTGGTTTACCTGGCACCAGTTCTTCTCTGCTTTCTTCTCTGCTGCCCCTCGGTCTCCTTGGTTCCCCTTCCTGTGTCAGTCCCTTAGAGAGTGTTTTCTCCCTCAGGTACGGTCATAGCTGTCTCCTTCCTGGACTATCCCAGTTTCACTTCTCACCCAGACTCAAGTGATCTCTACATGCCCACATCCTTTTTCTTTAACTTTATACCATATTTCCAGCTGCCTACTGAATGGCCCCTGTGAAGGGTTTTACAGACAACTGAAACTCGGTATATCCAAAACTAGGCTCACAGTCTTCCCACCCCGATGCCTCATTCATTCCCCACCAAACCTATTCTGCTTTTGGTTGATGACATCAACAGCTATGTAGCCAACTATGCAAGAATCCTTGGAGCCACTCTCAGTGGCTTCCCCTTCCTACCTCCCACATCCAGCTGGTCTCTGAATTGTGGCCGCTCTGCATTTTGATTTATCTATCTGTCTATCTATCTATCTACTCGTTGAACTAATAAATATTTGTGCCAGGTATTGGAGTGATGGCAAGGAACAAAACACAAAGTCCATGCTCTTGGAATTTATGTCAAGGAGGGTGAGGTAGGCAATGGACAAACAAACCAAAAGAAAATAAAAAACCCAAAGCAAACAAATACCCCACCCACCCCTGCTGCCCAAACCATAACATAATGGTAGCTGGTATTAAGTTCTAGGGAGAAAAATAAAGCAGAGTTAAGTGAATAAAAAGTGGGAGAGGGGGTTGCCATTTCAGGTAAATTGATTGGAGAAGATCTCTCTAATGAGATCACAAATGAAGAGACACCTGAAGTGAGAGCATTTGGACACGCCCTGTTCTGCATTCTCACTTCCTTCCCCGAGTGCTCCCCCAAGAGTTTCCCAAGTAGCCTTTGGGCTCCATGCTCCAAACTTCACCTTTCTCTCTTTCTCTTTCTTTCTTTCTCTCTCTCTCTCTTTCCTTTCCTTTTCTTTTCTTTTCTTTCTTTCGACAGAGTCTCACTATGTCGCCCTGGGTAAGTACTGTGGCATCACAGCTCACAGCAACCTCCAACTCCTGGGCTTAAGTGATTCTCTTGCCTCAGCCTCCCGAGTAGCTGGGACTACAGGCACCGGCCACAAGGCTTAGCTATTTTTTGGTTGCAGTAGTCACTATTGTTTAGCTGGCCCAGGCTGGGCTCGAACCCGCCAGCCTCGGTGTATGTGGCTGGTGCCCTACTCACTGAGCTATGGGCGCCGAGCCCCAAACTTCACATTTCTTGGTCTCATATGACCTCTTACTCCCTTCCTGTCCTGGAACATCCATTGTATAGTTCAGTACACTGAACTCTTTCAGTTCTTTGAACATGCCATTGTTTTTTCATTTTCCTAAACATGTTTTTTGCAATGTTTCTTTTGCCTGGAATGCCCCCTCATTAACACTTCTGCAGGAGAATCCTTAGTCTTTCCATATCCTTGTGATCTGATCTGCCTTAAATATTTTCTCAATTAAGTGTATGGCCTAAGGACAGAGAGCAGGGACTTCTTTTAGAGCAGTGGTTCTCAGCCTTCCTAATGCCACGGCCCTTTAACACAGTTCCTGTGGGTCGAGACCCACAGGTTGAGAACTGCTGCAACCAAAAAATAGCCGGGCGTTGTGGCGGGCACCTGTGGTCCCAGCTACTTGAGAGGCGGAGGCAGGAGACTCGCTTGAGCCCAGGAGTTGGAGGTTGCTGTGAGCTG
Source organism: Otolemur garnettii (assembly GCF_000181295.1). Classification (NCBI taxonomy): domain Eukaryota; kingdom Metazoa; phylum Chordata; class Mammalia; order Primates; family Galagidae; genus Otolemur; species Otolemur garnettii. The sequence continues at coordinate 2,008,335 of NW_003852400.1, forward strand.
TAATGCCACGGCACTCTACCCAGGGGGACAGCTTGAGGCTCTGTCTCAAAAAAAAAAAAAAAAAGAAAACCTGCTACTCTAACCATGTTTTGTTCCTGATTACTAATAAATTTATATACCTGGCAACAATTTAATAGGAGACCTCTATTATAACATGCACCTGGTAATGAGTTTGTAGAGGTAACCACCTGACTTAATTCTAATCTGGCAATTGCTGATAGACCAATATAGCTTTGGTTGGTTTACAACACCAAAATATTGGTAGCCTTGACCTATAAAATCATAATCAAAATGTTTTCCAGGTCATACTGGGTTTCAATTTCAGGATAGAAAAGAATTATTTTTCTCAGGCAATGTGTCTATCTAGGGGAAGTTGCTATTGATGAGATAGACAATATACTGCAAAGAGTTTATATCGTCGGCATTAAGCTGCATCATTTCTCTGATTTCCCCAATAAAGTGTCACAAATACAACCTAGTCCAGGGTTTAGAATTATAGTGTGAGACAGGCTGATTAATGAACAATGACAAAGAGATATCTTGTGAGATTCTTGAATAGCAAAGTAAATCCACGAGCCCTAGCATCACTTAGCATGGAATCATCACTTATGTACCCTCAATGCCATTTTGTTTCCCTCTACTTGTTATAATAAGACTGGCTTTGATTTCCAGACTATAATGGATAGGGAATTGGCATTTCACTTACCAGATGTGCTATCTGTTCGAGAGTAGTGCAAAAGTGTTAATTGCCTATAGCCACTCTATAAGAGATGAATGCCTCCACTCTAATATCCACCCATATTTAAGAGCACCCCTCTGGCTGCCAAGAACAAAGAGCTGCACTGATTGTCACTCCTCACAGCTGACTGCTTCCTCTTTTTATTCGCAGCAGAGTCCTCAAATCTGCTGAGATGTCCCACAGGCATCTCAGAATCAATGATCTAAGGCTGAACTGCATCATTCCTCTTGTTCAGACCCCTTCTTCTTCCTGTGTTTCTTATTTCAGTCAATGATACCCCCAGCTGCCCAGATGCTCATGCCAAAAACCTGGGGGTTCTCTTTGACCCACCCTGCTTCTCACAAACTATATCTAACCAGTTGCAGGTTGTGCTGATTCTAACTCCACAATAACTCTCAGAATACATCCACTTCATTGTATCCTGTAGCCAAAACTCCAGACTAGGCTGCCACTATGTCATTCCCGGATGACCTAAAATTGCCTGGTTTCCATGCATCCTCTTCCAGTAGGATACCATTTGAGATAAAAACATATATTTATTTTGTTCCTCTATTTTCCTCTTTCAGTTTTCTCCATTCATTCATGAATGGCAATACCCATAGTAAATACGGTAGAAGCTCCACTGTTGACCACTTCTCTACATTGACCACCTCTGTAAGTTGACCTAATTTCTTTGGACTGGACACACACCATATGCGTGTATCAGTACAGTAGGCCTAGTTCCTTATATTGATCACCTCCGTATATTGGCCAGTTTGTTTCAGTTCCTTGGGTGGTCAACTTACAGAGGTTCTATTGTATCTTCCATAAAAAAATGAAAAAAGCAGGGTCTAAAAAATACAATACTTAAACTGTGGGGTGAAGTTATCTCACAGTTTATGAAATGCGTGGAGTGAGTCTATGTAGCTACTGGGCTAGTCATTCCAGGGGTATGGTGACCACTCCAGTGGCAATGGTTCACTATGACTCAAATTTCAATGGGGACATTCTGAGTTCTTGGTCTGATTCTGTCAGTTCTTTGTCTGACAGTTCTTTGTCCTGTACTTCCAGGACTCTAACAGGAATTGCAGAAATTTCCAGGCTTATTGGAAGAAATGCCCCCTCTCTCTCCCCCCACTTTCTGATCTGAGGCTGCTGCCATCTGTCCACTCAAGCCCTGCTAGGCATTTTTCATGATTATCCTACTTCTGTTTGAGCATGGGGGCTGGATGGGATCTTGAGTTCATGATAGTCATATTATAGCTAAATTAGATATCACAGGGTGTATTTTCATGGATGTTTATTTGTGCTCCTTGCTATAGGGGAGGTGTGTAGAAGGTAAAAGAGCAAAAATTTTTTATTTTATTCCCAAGGTTTTATAGATAGATTGTGAGGTCCATTATGGAACAAACAACTTCTTTAGGCCAGAAATAATAGAAAAGAGTACCCAAGACTAAAAATAAGATCTACCATCACTCCCTAAACCAGGGAGGTGAGGAGTGTGTGAATATTGTAGATGAATATGGGCTTGGCTCCTGGAGGTACCCAGGGAGGCTACAGGACCCCAGAATGGAACTCCTACAGATATACCCAGGGAGAGGGGGCACAATACCTCTCAAATCATCTAGATCACTTTGGGAGGAGGCTGATAAGTGCAATTCCCCTGGTTACAAATAATAGAAATCCTCAAACATTTTTTCTTTCACAGGGAGATCTTTGTTTTAATCTTAAGCAAACCAGTCTCTAGTCTTAGAATTATAGGCCTGGAGAGGCAGTGAGAGAGGAGGGGTGGCTAGAACAGCTTTCCTGGCTCACCAAAAGCCCACTTGGCCAATCGATAAGCTCAGCCTTCTGTGCTGTGAGCACAGGCAGGGAGGGCCCTCTCTGGCTCCTTCCCTTGGAGTACTTTCTCCTAGAGAGATGTGAGCTCAGTTAAAAATCTCTATAGGAGTCACCATTACTAGCAGGAAGCTGTGTATCTCTGCAAAAAAATAGCAACCGTTACTATTATGTTGGTAAAGAATTAATTGTAAGCTGATTAAAAACAATTTTTAATGGCTCTAGGGCATAATGTTTTCACTCAGAATTAGCATTCTTTAATAGGGCTGAGGTACGGTTGTGAGATAAATTATTTTCAGTTAGTGTGTGTGTTGTATCATGGGAAAAGTGAATAAAGCAAATCAAAGAATCATTCTGAGTGATTTGTGACCTGACAATATTTTCTGGTGATATCCCCAACAACTCTTAAATTGGTGTATCTTGTTTATACTATTAAATCATGAAATGGGAAGGGTAACTTAGTAGGTAAGATTGCTCACTCATGGGACCAACTCACCCTAGAAAAAGTGCTACATAGGGCAGTGCTTGTGGCTCAAAGGAGTAGGGCTCTGACTCCATATGCCGGAGGTGGCAGGTTCAAATCCAGCCCCGGCCAAAAACTGCAAAAAAAGAAAAAGAAAAGAAAAAGTGCTACATACCTCATTGCTGAATATCACTCTGGTCACCTTCAAGGTACTCCCCTTGGGAAGCTATGCACCAATGCCAGTATCTAGTCCACCCTTCAAAGCCATTTTGGAACTCTTTTTTCTGGAATTGTCATCAGAACTGTTATATTACCCTTGATGTTCTGAATGTCATTAACATGTCTTTCTTTAAATATTTCCTTTATCTTCAGGTAAAGAAAAAGTCATTGCTTTTGAGCCCAGATCAGGTGAGTAGGGAGGATGTTCCAATACAGGTATTTGTTTACTGGGTAAAAACTTCATCACAGACAGTGCCATGTGAGCTGGTACATTGTTGGGATGAAAGAGCCACACCTTTCTCATGTCAAGATGTTCACTTAAGATTTCCCTAACTGTTTCTCTATTGACTTGGTCTGCCACGCTTCTCACAGACAGCTGATGATTTTACACACAATTCAATGCATGTTTTCATCAGGTCTGCTCATTACTTGCCACCCTGACCTCTCTTCATCAGTGAAACTTCCTTTCCCCTCAGAAAAACATTTAACCCATTTGTACACTGGCATTTTCTTCATGGCATTATCCCCATAAACGTGAACTACTGTGTCTCTGATTTCACTGCCAAGTTTAATAAGAAATATATGAGTGTTTGTTCATTGCTCTAGTTTAAGCTCCAACATTCTCATAATAGCATATAAAAACTCACAACCATAATGAAAGCCACTCAGCAGGATAATGCCATATGTCTACAGGAACATAGCTGTGAGACATTGATATAGCAAGAGTATGAAACCTTACTAAATTGTTTGTACAGTGCTGCCAACAAGTGCATGGTGGCAAGTTCATGAACTTAATTGTCATATCTCATTATTACTGATTCTGGCTTACTGATCATTAGTAGGTATATATCATCTATATGTATGTGTGTGTGTGCACATATGGATGATATATACCAATCATTTCTAGATTTATTTAATATCTCTGTTAATGAAAATATGACACATGCACATAGAATGATAAACTAAATATGTATGCATTAGTGTAAACATTTCCTTATAAAACCACACCCTTTTGTTGTTTAGATCCAAATACCATGGAACTGTGAATCAGTCTAATTTAAATTATTATTATTATTTGAGACAGAGTTGTACTCTATCACCCTGGGTAGAGTGCTGTGGTGTCATAGCTCATAGCAACTACAAACTCCTGGGTTTGAATGATCCTCTTGCCTCAGCCTCCCTAGTTGCTGGGACTACAGGCTCTTGCCACAATGGCTGGGTAGTTTTTTTCTATTGTCAGCAGAGACAGGGACTTGCTGTTGCTCAGGCTCCTCTCGAACTCTTGAGCTCAAGCAATCCACCTGCCTTGGCCTCCCACAGTGCTAGGATTACAGGCCTGAGCCAACCCGCTTGGCCTTAATTTAAATTATTGTTTTGGCATGAGCCAACTTGCTTGATCCTAATTTAAATTATTGTTTTAACAAGTTCTCATCATCAACAGGTTGGCTTGATGATAGAGAAGTCCTTGACCTCAGTGACACTGTGAAACATGTTTTGGGGTGAAATGTCCTAATGTAACATCAAATAGAGTATAGTTCCTTCCAGATATTTGGTTCTAATAAGATGGGGGGGAAGGTCCAAGTAAAGATCTTTGGATAGTTTTGAACAAAACAATTTGAATTAGATATGAGGTATGGAGCCATGCATTGCCAGAAAAAATCAGAGCTAAAAGGAAAGCTAGTTTTCGACCTCTAACATGGTTGTTCTCGAGATGTGCTCTCCTGCCACAGTTGAGAGAATGCAGAATTTCTGTAACGAGGATTGCAGTTTATGTCCTAGAAAAGTTAGTGATATAAGGAGTCATGAAGTAGCACCTTTTCTGTAATAAGTGGGATACTTAATTGCTAGGCAGGACTGTGTGATATCTCTGGAATAATTTTTCATAGGTTTTGGGACATAGGTTACATTTTTTAATGAATCTAAGAATTCATAGATTGTAAGATGCACCATTATTTTGTCTTCCACCAAGAGAGCAAATATTCTGACAAAGGAACTCTGATATGCTTTATTACTTACAATTTTTATATGTGTTGAAAGAGCTCCTAGATTAATTTGGACATAGATTTTTACTTTGTATCAATCTCATGGAGCAGTTTCCATTTTAAAAATATTTCAGAATCACTTTATATTCTTAAAAAATTGTTTAGGACCCTCAACTGCTTTAAGTGATGTGGATTTTATCAATTGATACTTACAATATTGGAAATTAAAATAGAAACATTAAAAAATACTTATTAATTACTTAAAAATAACAAATCTATTACATGATAAGATATATTATAAAAACATATTTTAGGGTGGTGCCTGTGGCTCAAAGGAGTAGGGCCCTGGTCCCATATACTAGAGGTAGTGGGTTCAAACCCAGCCCCAGCCAATAACTGCAAAAGAAAAAACAAAAAATATATATTTTTTAAAAATTTGAGTACAAAGAGTAGTGTTGCTTTACATTGGTCAAGATCTCTTTAATATCTGGTTTAAAAGAATTTACCTGGATTTTCATATCTGTTTCTGCATTCAAGCTACTATAATATGTCGCTTTGGTTGAAGTATATACAAGAAAGAAAATTTAGCCTTTATTTGGATTGGTATGTATATGGCACACATATATCTGACATATGTTATATACATATGTGACTATATATATAGTAGATTTTAATAGTCTTTTCAATAATTGTGAATATAGTTCTTTGATACTACACCAAAGCTCGACAAATGGTAGTTTCTTTTTTTTTTTTTTTGCAGTTTTTGGCCTGGGCTGGGTTTGAACCTGCCACCTCCAGTATATGGGGCCAGTGCCCTACTCCTTGGAGCCACAGGCAAATGGTAGTTTCTTGAACATGAGCTGCAGTGTAGAATCAGACCATATTAGTGAACTTACACGCTGTTACATTGAAACTGATTGGGCTACCTTGCACTTGAATGGGTATTTTACTCATGCATGATTTTGTAATATCATGCAATGGTCATCTATAAAATATTAGTTTATCAATCTTCCAAATATTGGCAAATTTCATTATATGGTATATTTAAAAAATCACATATGCTGATATTGCCACCTACCTAGTTAGAAGAATCTTTTAAAAAAATTATTTATTAGGTGGTGCCTATAGCTCAGTGGGTATGGCACTGGCCACATACACCGAAGCTGGTGGGTTCGAACCCGGTCTGGGCCAGCTAAAACAACAATGATAACTGCAACAACAACAACAATAATAAAAATAGCCAGTGGGTGTGGTGGGTGCCTGTGGTCCCAACTACTTGAGAGGCTAAGGAAAGGGAATCACTTAAGCCCAGAAGTTTGAGGTTGCTGTGAGCTATGACACCACAGCACTCTACCAAGAGCGATGTAGTGAGACTCTGTCTCAAAAATAAATAAATAAAATAAAAATTATTATCTTAATTGATTTATTTTTAAATTTCAGATTAATATGAGGTTATAGATGATTACATTGTGTTTGGTAGGTAAAGTCCCTGATATGGTTGTGACCTTTACACAGGAGGTACGCCATGTATCTCTATATTGTGTCTGTTGGGTGAGATCACACCAGTCCCCTTCTCTTCTCCCCACTTTCTCCAACTTGAATTGAATTGAGTTTTCTCTTGTGTGGGTGTGTATTTGTTTGTCTACTGGCTCTATGTTAGTACTGAGTGCATTGGGTACTTGCTTTTCCATTCTTGTGATACTTTAGTAAGGAGAATGTTCTTCAACTCTGTCCAGGTTAATACAAAAGATGTAAAGCCTCCATCTTTTTTATGATTGAATAGTATTTCATGGTATACATATACCACCATAGCTTATTCATCCATTCATAAGACGGATGGGTCGATGGGCACTTGGGTTGATTCTACATCTTGGAGATTATAAATTGAGCTGCAATAACATTTTAGAGCAAATGTCCTCATGATAAAATGATTTTTTTTTCTCCTGGGTAGATATCTAGTAATGGGATTGCAGGATCGAATGAAAGGTCTACTTGGAGCTCTTTGAGGATTCTCCATCCTTCTTTCCAAAGAGACTGTATTAGTTTGCAATCCCACCAACAATGTGAAAGTGTTCCCTTAGTCAGATGAATCCTGAAGTATTAGGAAACTACCAAGTTTACAGTGGCAGATACAAGGTTTTAAAATTCAATTTTTGCAATTTTTGCAGATTACCTACAGATGCAAATTTCTGCCACAAAAGACAGCTTCTGTTTACTGGCTCTCTGATAGCTATCTCAAAACATGTCATAGAACTATATTTTGGGGTAAAATATTTTAATATTCTTCAGCTTGGGAGCGTAATATTAATTGCATTAAGTGCTTTTCTTAAGGTAATCATAGTACCTTGTTACGTAACTTTTTGTTTCACTAAGAATATTTTATGGGAATTCAGCTTTTTAAAAAAAATGTCAATGTGTAGTAGTGAAGAATGCAGTGATTACCAGTAAACTTGGTGCCACTGGCTTGATCTGTGCTAAGATAACATCAGTTATATCCATCAGTGCTTTTTATACCATCTGTACAAATGTTAACATAGTAAAAAGGACAAATAACTTCTTGGTATTATTATGAAAATAAATTTGATGTTGTGGGTCCCCTGAAAGCATTTTGGAACTCCTAGGAAGTTGCAGACTACCCTTTTAGAGCTGTTCTATAACATATGTAAAATGAGGACAAAAGTAAAATAAATTGTTTAAAGTATTATGAATCATTTAATATGGCTAGATGTGTATCCCTAAGGGGACACAAGTGACTACTGGGAATATCCTATTGATTTGTGAGTCCCCCAGAACCAAACCAATCTCTCTGGAATTGAAATGCTATGAGGAGCTTTGACATTGGGAAATGCTACTCAGTTAATATAGTAATTTATTGCATTCATGCTGACAGGAAGATTTAAGAAATTAATTAATTTGTATTTTATCTGACATGTGTCCAACTCTCAAATCTCCCCCAAATTCAGAGCAATAGCTCTAATGTCAGCAAAGATACATCCCATAGACTTCCAATCTGTTTCATTTTGAGATCATAGGGTGTAGGGCAAGACATTTAAGAAGTGTTTACCTGAGGCCTGAATGTGTTAGTCATGAGAAGGGATGTTTAGGGTCACAGGTTACATTGTGTCATTTCTGAACACCAAATTCTGAGGGGTAATGGTGACCATGTGTTTTCTTTGGCATTTTTGTGACATTTTGGGGCCTCTAGAATGTGGGGCCCAGACTTTTGGGAAGAGGATGAGAAAAAGTTGATTGACTCTGGAATGTGATTTTACGGATGAGGAGACACTGGTATGAGCAGGGTGGCAATGGCCAGCCAGAAGGGACAGGGACGCTGAAGAAGAAAACACAGTGTCTGATTCTAGGGCTAGTGAGTGAGTACTACTGCCCAGGGAGCCCCAGAAACTGATGGGTTCCTCTTTGAACTGGTGCTTTTAATTGTTTGGATTTATACCATGTTTCCCCCAAAATAAGACACTGTCTTATATTTATTTTTTCTCAAGAAGACACACTAGGGCTTATTTTCAGGGGATGTCTTCCGCTCCATGCCGAAATGCATGGTGTGGCTATGCAGTGTATCTAGGTCTTATTATCAGGGTAGGGCTTATATTTAACAAATGTGTAGAAATCCTGCTAGGGCTTATTTTTTTGGTAGGTCTTATTTTCAGGGAAACACAGCATAATGTTAGGGAATCTGTTGACATTGACATTATTTACAGACATTATTAAACCACACACACACCCAGAATTTTTAAAAAGCCATAACATTTGGCTTGGTAAGAGTAATCATAGCAACTTATAAAAACTGCTTACCATAGTCATTTATACATAATTATTATGCAGCATAATGTCCAATAGACACATTGCTCAAGGTGCTGAATTAGTTTTTCTGCAAAGTTTTGATAACATTGAACTCTGTTCACATATACACAATTATCACAGCTTATCACTCTATTCACATGGTATCTGCATAAAATGGATTAGAGTATCCACTCTCTGTGACTACATGAAGTTCCCAATGTTTATTTATCTTCACAGATATTTTGCCACAAAATGTAGCATGATGTAGTTGAGAACATATGTCCAACTGTGGACCAAAACCATGATACCCTAGAAGTCCAACTGGGACCCCTTAAGCGGAGAAGAACCAGGGTGAAATCATAAATGTGCTGAGAACTTTAGTAGAAAAGCAGGATTCACTCCTACCGTCTTATGTGTTAGCAGTAAAAGCAACTATGGTGAAGATGAGGGTCCACTTACATCCACATCAGCAGAGACTGCTGTGTGAACAAAGTCTCTTGAAACTTAGACATTGAAATCAGTCCCGATTTTAAAGAACTACTCAGAACTATTCAGAACTCCTACCAGAGAGAGCAAGCCTGTGAAGATGCAGCTAAAGACACCACCATACAGGATTTAATGAGAGTTGGTGATAATAACTCTTGATCAATATACTTTGGCATAAAGCGTGACACAGAGAAGGATTTTGCTAAAGTAACAGGTGATGACTTAAGCTGTAGAAACTACACATTTGAGAAGAGAAAGTGTAAAAATGGAGGACTTCATATTTTCTCACTATGGCTAATTCCAGCTACTGCTTATAAAATCTGTCATCCTTTATTTCTTTAAATGCTAGCTATGATCATAAAAGCATTCTTGGAAAATACCTGTTCCCCACATAGTAGCAGGATTGTCTTTTTAAATACAGTTGATTTCAGGAAATTATTTTAACTTGTGTTCATATATGCTGCCATTATCTGTTTATATATCTGCCAGTCTATCAGTGAGGGTTGGTTCTCCCCAGAGACAGAACCAAACAGGATATAGATGTAGACATAGATACAGATACATGTACATGAGAGTGAGATTTATGAGGGGAATTGGCTCACATGATTATGAAGGCTGGGAAGTCCCATGACAGGCCACCTGTGTACAGTCAAAAATGTACTAATCCCTTCCCCAGAAGAGAAGATAAAACATCTAAATGATATTTACCTTTCTCTTTATATCCCCTAACTTAGATACTCTGATGTAAAATTAACAGTACCTAAACACTGATATAAAGTCAATATAACTTATGTTAAATGATTATGGGATAGGGTGGAATGAAAACAAAGGTATTTGTTTTCATATATGTATATGTACATAAAAAATGTATGTATTCTTAACAAAACAGGAAGGAAATGCTCATAAAAATGCAGTCAGATAACTGATCACATGGCTGTAGCTGATGTTTATAACCTTCTTCTACCACCCATTGTGTATTCCCCTAGCTTTCAGGGAGCACCTCAGCTGGTCATGGTTCTTTGCCTGGCAGGGGAGCCCAACTTTCATTCCTGAAGGATCTGCGTCATTTGTAGTCCTGCTTAGATTGGGTTATTATAATTTCCCATTGATTTAATTACAGGGCTTGGTAACACTAGGAGATACCTGAGGGATCTTCTGTATTCCAGACATGCTCTTCCTTACCTCCATTGTGGAGCTGTAGGCCAGTTTCCCTTGGGCAATCAGTCCAACCAGCATGGTAACTCCCTCCATGGCCCGTTGACTCATAGGCATGAGGAGCTTATAGAGGCTGAATGACAGTCTTATAGTTCAATGGAATTATTATTGTGACTCCTAGTGCATCATTTCTTCCTTTGGAGCTAAGAGCTATAGGCTGGCATAGCAGAAAGTCACAGAAACAGCAAGAAAAATTTTGCAGTAGGTCCCTAGGGGTAATGAATATGGTGCCACTCCTATTTCCTCCCCTTGATTCCTGGACCTGTGATCCCTGGCTATCAGACATGAGTTAAGAGCATATTCAGACTCTGGAGAGCCTCGTTCCAACCTTGTAAAGTATTGTCATCTAGCTGGTGTTCTAACTAGGACTTTGAAATGCCAATGTACCATTCCATTGAGCCAGCTGCTTTGGGATAATTGGGGAACTTGGTAAAATCAGTGAATACTTGAGCATGGGCCCATTGCCACACTTCTTTGGCTGTGAAGTGAGTTCCTTGGTCAGAAGTGATGCTGTATGGAATACCATGATGGTAGATAAGACATTCTCTGAATCCACAGATGGTGGTTTTGGCAGAAGCATTGCAGGCAGGGAAGGCAAGTCTATATCAAGAGTAAATGTCTATTTTAGTGAGGAAGAATCGATACCCCTTCCATGATGGAAGCAGTCCACTCTAGTCAACCTTGCAGTTGGATGATCACCCCAGGGAATGACGCCATAACAGGGGCTCAGCATTGGTTTCTCCTGCTGAAGGTTGGGCACTCAGAGGAGACCACAGCCAGGTCAGGCTTGGTGGTAGAAGTCCATGTTGATAAGCTCACGCATAACCTCCATCTCTGTCACTTTGGCTACTCTATTCTTGTGCCTACTGGGTAATGACAGGGGTGACTGGAGAAGGAGGCTGACTGGCATCCTCAGACTAAGTCATCTTAATACCTGGTTATTCATGTCCTCCTCTGGTAAGGTCTGCCTTTGATGAGCATTCACATGGGACACAAACATCTTCACATCTTCTTCTCACTCAGAGAGTTTCCCCAATTTTCTTTGTCACTTTGTCAATGGTGAATACAATGTCACTAATTATGTTCTTTCCAAAGTCCCTGACATCCAGCCAAACCACTGGCTACACTCTGTTGGTGCATAAGCTCATGTTTGGCCATTTCTCCTCCTAAGCAAAGTACACAACTTGACACACTGCACAACCCATTCTGCCTGTTGAAAAGATTTTCCCTCACCATGGTCTTTCAAGGGTGTCCCAGAAAGGGGCAGTATTGCTGGAGCTGACCACTTTCAGGTGGTACCTGTATACTGTCAGAATATCTTTAAACCGAGCCCTTTTCAGGCAATCACAGAGTACTCTACATGAAACACGGTGCAGACTGGGAGAGAAGGTAATTGAGCTGGAGTGGAAACTATGGGCATTTGGGCCTCTTTCTTCATGTAACTTACTAATGCCTTCAGAACCTTCTCAGGCCTAATCATGTACAGACTCTGCATTTGATGGCAGAGTACTGCTGTGCACACCTGACTTTATGGCTTGGTGGGTCAGATAACACCCAGTTGCTGATGGACAGCTCAGGTCTCATGGTTAAGCTGGGGGGTCCATGGTCAAACATTCAGTTTCTACTAAGCCCAGTGGTAGGACAAAATCTGTCTCTCAAAAGAGGAGAAGTAATCTGTGGATGATGGCAGGGCCTTGTTCCAAAATCCTCAGGGCTTCTGCTGAGATTCACCTACAGAGGCCTGCCAAAAACTCCCAAAGCATCCCCATCTGTCACTGACACCTCCAGTACCACTGGATCTGCTGGGTCACATGGCCCAAGTAGCAGAGTAGCTTGCACAGCAGTCTGGATCTATTGCAGAGTCTTATCCTGTTTTGGGGTCTCATTCAAAACTAGCAGTCTTTCATGTTGCTTGGTAGATGGGCCAGAGTAATATACTTACATGAAGACTGTGTTACTTCCAGAATCCAAATGGGCCCACTAGGTATTGTGCTTCTGTTTTGGTCACAGGAGGGGCCAGATGCAACAACCTACCCTCCACCTTAGAAAGAATATCTTGACATGCCCCATACTGGACCTCTGGAAATTTTACTCAAGTAGAAAGGCCTTGCATTTTAGTTAGATTTATTTTCCACCCTCTGACATGCATGCGTCTTACCATTAAGTCCAGGGTAGGTGCTACTTCATGTTCACTGTGTCCAGTCACCATAAGGTCATCAATGTAATGGGTGAGTATGGTATCTCATGAAAGAGAAAGGGGTTCAAGCCCTTCTAAACTAAATCGTGACACAGGATGGAGAGTTGATATACCCCTGAGATAGGACAATGAAGTGTATGGCTGGCCTTGCCAGCTGAAAGTAAACTGCTTCTGGTGAGCCTTATAGACAGGTATGGAAAAATTGTGTCCTTCAGATCAATAGATGTGTACCAGATACCAGGAGATGTGTTAATTTGTTTAAGCAATGTAATTACAGCTGGTATAGCAGCTGCAATTGGAGTCACCACTTAGTTAAGCTTACAGTGATCCACCGTCATTCTCCAGGGCCTATGTGTTTTTTGCGCAGGTCAAATAGGAGAGTTGAACAGAGATGTGATGGAAATTGCCACCCTGCCTCTTTCAAGTCCTCAATGGTAGCACTAATCTCAGCAATCCCTTCAGGGATGTAATCAATAGATTTTGATGAACTATTTTCCTAGGTCAAGGCAGCACTAGTAGCTTCCATTTGGCCTTTCCCACTATAATAACCCTCACTCCAAAGGGTGGGGGGGGGGAATGTGGGGATTCTGCCAGCTGCTGAGTACATCTATGCCAATTATGCATTCTGGATGAGTTCAGAGACCCACCAGACCCTGTGAGTTGCAGCTGGGCTAAAACTCCACTAATCACCAGATCTTCCTAAGCCCCTACTCTAACTAGAGGGACAGAATGACTTTTCAGGTCTCCTGGATTCAATGTCAATTCAGATCCAGTGTCCAATAGACCTCAAATGATCTGATTATCTCCTTTTCCCCGAGTCATAGTAACCTTGGTAAAGGGGGGAAGGACCTTTTGGGGAAGGATGGAGAAGGATCAACAGTATAAAACAATAGTGTACCAGGGTCCTGATTGAGACTCAGCCTCCCCCTTCATTCAAGGAGCTCTGGATCTATAAACTGGCTCAGGTCTTGGAATCAATTGAGCAGCCATTATTCTTGTTTTTATATTTTAAATTAGACTTTTGCTTACTTGACCTAAAAGGTTTCTACTTATACAGATCTGGTGAAAATTCAGTAGGCGTCCTATTTGTTTCACTTGTAGGATCATTGTGGTTAAGTAGGCAATATCACACATCTATATAAGTCGGAGTAGTCTGATACCCAGAGTAGTCAGATTGCTTTGTCTGTTGCCCATTACAATAACTATGCCCACCTTCCTTTGATAGTTCAGTGTTGTCACTTGGCCCCTGCCACCCTAGGATCCAATTATATCCATTGCATTTCAGTTTTCTGAGTAACTGCAGTTCCTGCCATAAGGTCCAACCTACAACAAAGAACAATCGAGAGCTTTTGGGGGATGCTGGGGCTCTCCCTGCCCATCTATTTCTCAGAGTATTGGTGGAAAGTACTCTCCCAGGATATAGGGTACAGGGTCTTCTGTACCCTCCCAGTGTGGGTGAATATATTTTAAGTGACAAATCCCCTCTAGAATTCCAATCCCTCAAAGCCTTTGAAAACTCACTCATGATGGGCCATATTTTGATCTGTGTTTCAGCTGCAAGAGAAAAAATACATAATTTCTTTTCTCAACCCACGTAAGTTCATAGCTGGGACACTTCTGTAACAAAAGACACATTAGTAAGAGAAAAACACACATTTTTTACTTAAGCATGCGGTGTACTTCATATGGGGAGAATCTCAGTTTAAAGATGTCTCTCAAAATAGGGGCTTAGGGTCCTATCTTGTATAGCAAACCTAAAAAAAGAATAGCAAATTTATAAGTGACAAGACAATGGAACAAACAGCTTTAGGCTCGGAAAGGTAAGAAAATGACAATTTGCTCCCAAATTCCTCTGCCCTGCTGGTGTCAGTTTCTGCCTCTAGGCAGAAAGGTGAGGCAGAGTCCCGTTTTATGTCCTGGAAATTGTATGTGCTGCCATAGGTAGGAAAGGGCAGCTTGGGCAGCTCTTTCTGTAACTGCTGCTACCCAATAGCCTCTAGCTTAGAGACATTTATGTCAAAGATGCATATTCTGGGGTGAAATATTCTGGTTTCCTTCCCAGCCAACCAACCAACTTACCAACTAACCAAATTGTTAACACCTCTTCTAACACCCCCAGCTGTATCACTAAACACAGAATTTTTGTACAGTGGGCCTGTCTCAGTAGAGTCAGTCTGATCCAACTTTATGTTCCTTCCACTATTATCCCACACCCTTCATATCCAGTCCCACTCACATTCTCTGGATATCTGTGTGTATAAATTAGAAAATTCAAGTAGTTCTTTTGGAGTATAGTTGCACTTCATAATTCGTACATCACTTTTAGGGGTCTGTGGGGACTTGAGTCTCCCTATAGGTTGAGAAGCAAGGAGGAATGGTGGGGGTGGGCCCTGGGGAGAATGAGGGAAGGCTATGACCATTTCCTTAGGCAATTCAGAGTCACTCTCTTCAGATGAGGTGGAGAGGCCACCACCATGGGTGGGAAGGCTGCTGCCACTGGAGGTAGGAAGTCTACTTCTGCCAAGAAGTAAGATTTCCCAGAATATAAGAGCTCAATGTCCCCAGCATCATCAAGGTCATTCTTCATGTGTCCCCATCTGAGCTTACAGGGTCCCTCCCATTCTTCCCCAATCAAGGCCCTCATTTTAGTAGTAGCCATCCCGTGAGGCTGAGAGTTTAACTCAATCACACAGTAAGAGTGTTACAGAATTACCAAGTTTTTTGCCTCTTATAAGTGGTTGATTAGAAATATCAAATGCATATATTTTATATATCTCTATAAGCAGCTCATACCATGTATTATTAATATCAATGCTCTCTGTACTATTAGAAGTAGAGTCCTTAATCAAATTAGACAGTCAATTCCAGAAAGCCCTAAAACTAGCAAAGGAAACTTATCCTTAAAGGTCTGTTCCTTTACAACATTGGTTCTCAACCTTTCTAATGCTGCAGCCCTTTAATACAGTTCTTGTGGATTGTGACCCACAGGTTGAGAACTGCTGCTTTAGAACCACTCCTGGTACCAAAATTGGTATTAGTCTGGGTAGTTTAAAGAGACAGAGCAGTAGGATGTATGTATACAGACAGAAAGATAGATAGAGATATATAATAGATAAATAGGTAGATGGATAGATATAGATAGATAACAGATAGAGGTAGATAGAGATAGACAGATAGAGATGGATAGAAAGATAGATATAGAGATAGAAATGAATAGGTAGATAGAGGTAGACAGGAATAGATAGAGATGGATAGAAAGAGAGATACAGAGATAGAGATGGATAGAGACAAAGATAGATAGACAGATCAGTGTATTGATAGATTGATTATACATGGATGAGAAGAGAAGGGATCTACTAGGGGAAGCGGCTCACACTGTAGTAGAGGCCGAGAAGTCCCACAATAGACCATTTGCAACCTGGAGAGTGGGGAATGCTGGCAGTTTGGCCTAGTCTAAGCCTGAAGACCTGAGACCCAGGAAAGATGATGATATAATTCTCAGTCTGAGGCTGAAGGTTGAGACCCCAGGAGACCTCTGTGCAAGTCCTAAAGTGTAAAAAGAGAGTTGGGATGTCCAAAGGCAGAAGAAGGAGAAGGTCCCAGCTCTGGGAGAGAGGGAGGAAATTGCCTTTCCTCTGTCTTTTTTGTTCGGTTCAGGTTCCTGGCCTACTGGATGGGGCCTGGCCACACTGAGCGCATTTCTGCCCCTCCACAGCCCACTGACTGACATGCTACTCTCCACTAGCAACACCCTCACAGACACCCAGAAATAGTATTGTCTGTCCTCTAAATATTTCCTAATTCAGTCAAGCTGACACCTAAAATTAGCCATTGCACCAGTTATGGTTGGGATTTGACCTTTGACATGGTATCCTTTTTTTTGCCCCTGAATAGAGGAAAATGAATCATGGAATAGAGGGCAAACTAAATAAAAGGATCTGAAGAAGCAAACCTGGTATTTAGATGAGACTCAATCTAATCAAATTGCAAGTATGCATGTATTTTTGCTAATGATATTCTCAAGAATGCAAAATAAATTTATTTTACCTACATTTTGACTGAGAACTGAAGAGGTAGGAGCAAAGAGTTACAAGAAGCGGCTCAGCGCCTATAGCTCAACCGGCTAAGGCGCCAGCCACGTACACCTAAGGTGGCGGGTTCGAATCCCCAGCCCGGACCCGCCAAACAACAATGACGGCTGCAACCAAAAAATAGCCGGGCGTTGTGGTGGGCGCCTGTGGTCCCAGCTACTTGGGAGGCGGAGACAGGAGACTCACTTGAGCTCAGGAGTTGGAGGTTGCTGTGAGCTGTAATGCCACGGCACTCTACCCAGGGGGACAGCTTGAGGCTCTGTCTCAAAAAAAAAAAAAAAAAAAAAAAAGAAGCAGGTGGCACTAAAAGCAAATGCATTTTTAATTTTTTTTGTGATAGTTCCATTATTAGAAGAGCAATGCTTTTCAAATCATAACCTTAATTCAAAGAAGTTTAATTCTGGATGGCTAATGGGAGCTAATTCAGCCACCACCCCACCCCCACCCAGTGGTTTATAATTGTTGTTTGTGAAATCACTTTTGAAGCTGAAAACTTTCTACATTGCTCTTTGGGTAATTAATTTTACCATGGATTCAGGTGGCAAATCTCAACCCATTATCATTTCGAATAGAATCAAGAGAAATGTGGTTGAAATTTTTTTGTTATTATTGTGAAATTTTCAAGAATAATTTGAGTTTATATGAAATCTCATAGTGCATGCATACAATCAGTCAGCCTCTTAACTAGAGAGCAAAGCCTGGGCTGAGGACTGGTGGGCAAGTAGGCAGGACTCTCAGGTCAGGTCAGACTTCCTCATCAATAAGTCAATAGGTGCAGATTACCTAGGGAGATGTAAACACCCAGGCACTCCTGTCCTCTGCTGGAGGTGGCTGAACAGCTCCAGAAGCCTAGAACAGTGCTCCCAAGTAGAGTTGGGTTTGTGGGGCTGCTGGATCCAAAAGCACAGAAAGGGATGCAGAGAAACAGTACAAGGGTAACAAAAATAGTACATGGGATGGGGAAAGGGCACCGACAGCATCCCCCGCACTCAATCAGCATACTGATCACTGCTGTATGGTGGATGCTGTTCAAAGCTCTGAGGACTCACTGGAGTATAAGACATTAGGGCTCCCATGCTAGTGGAGGAGAAGGATGATAGCATAAGCAAGCTAATGCATGAACAGCATAATAGTAGCATGATGATCCAGACTATGAAGAATAAACAGCAAGGCAAGGGAATGCACAATGATTAGGGATACTACAGCAGATAGGGTAGTCTGGGTAAGTTACATAAACAAATTCTATAAAAACTGTATGTGGGTTTCCATGGGGCTCTTATCCTTTGGGAAGTATTGGCATTGTGTATTGTTTCTCTTTAACCCTGGGAACTTCTTTCACAAGAATCTTATAAAAGGAAGTTTGAATAAAACTGTCACAATAGGTATTCTTGTCATAGAAAAAACAAACATAAAATAAAAAGCATTCTCTTCCTCCCCTGCATTTATTTCTAAATGTTCTGAATTCAAATATTTGGGAGAGCAAAAGAAAAAGAAAATTGATTTTGTACATTAACAGTTCTGATAAGGTATGTTGGTTAAGTATTTCAACTCTGATTAAAAACATAAAAAACCTAAGTTATTTGGGGGAGAATGGATGGAAAAGGAGGAAAACACTGTCATTTGGCTTGGAAAGTAACACTTCCTTTGATGTATTTAACTGAAATTCTAGGAGAATCTCAGTGACAGAGTAGACTTTTGAAAGAAAGGTATGTGATGAGGGCACAGTGTTGGACGGGTGACTGTCAAGGTCAGACACTGGCCTTCCGTTGCAGTGGTGCTTGGACTCTTGTCACTGATTCATGTTAAAACTCCCAGGAGACTGCCAATCTGTAAGCATCAGGGGTCGTGTTAGTGGGGGCTCTCACTGAGAAGTGCCATTTTAGAAATTCTTTCTCCTGATTATTTCATCTGAGGCAACGTCTGCTAACTTCATTCAGCTATCATCTTATTACTCCCTAATTTCTCCTTGGTCTTTTGGGCCAGAGGGATGGGCAAGGGGTGGTGGTGGAAGAACCCAAACAGAAATTGGTAGCAGGAATAAAAGGTGCCCCATTTCTCCCTCCCTTTCTTATTTATTCTCCTTGATAAATGTTTTTAGGACTTTTGTAGTAGGAAAGAAAGTTGGGGACATAGGTTAATCATGGTTCCACCGTGTAATTTAAAAGTAGGCAATGCTTCCCTGTTTTGTTTTATTAAAAAATATATATACTGTGTTAAGAAATAAAATGGATTGTGGATTTTGAAATCTCATCAATGAGCATTAAATATCATTATCAAAATACTAATAATTCACTATAATTTTATAATTAAATAATATCTAATAATTTATGCTAAATAGTTTAATAATATTGAGATGAATTTCAGGGCAATGTTCTTTAGTGCAGACTATTTGAAAAGTAAAAATTAAAAAGCATTGTTATTGAATTATGAAATATATAACAGTGTCTTTCCTACTATAATAGCATATCTGAGTTTGGGTAACTTATGAAAAATAAGAATTTATTTTTACACAGTTCTGGAGGCTGGAAGTCCAAGATGAAGGCTTCAGCAGGGTCAGTTGCTCTGGTGAGGGCTGCTTTCCACTTCCAAGGAAGGTGGCAGGGCAAGCAGTTGAACACTGCACCACCTCTTAACACTATCACACTGACACCATCCAAATGTTGGAGGAGATACCTTTAAATCCCTCACAATGGAGGTTATTAGATATTTGCTGCCTTTGGTCAACAAAACTTAAAGAAAAAATTACCTGGGGACAATGAAATCAGAATAAACCAGCTGCAGTGGGAAAGCAAACATATAATAGATGAATTGTCATGGTTTCAATAAAATTTTATTCACAAAACAAAATCAAAACCCCAAACTTCTCCAACGTGGCTTGAGTGTTGTAATTTGCTGACTCCTGGGGTAGAGAGGCACTTGGAATGGGGGAGGGTGACTTTGGGTGACTCCCCTGAGAAGGCAGTGGTTGAGATGAAGGTAGACTGATGAGGACCTAGCTTTGTGAAGCCTGGGGGAAGAGTATTCCAAGCAGAAGAAATAGCTGGATCAAAGGTCCTGAGGGAAAAACTGGTTTGGTGTGTTCATGTTCCAGGATGGGGAAAATGTATGTTTAAATAATTGCTATCCTTCAAAGTCATCTTTAAGTTATTTTATCACGTCTGTGGCCAGCATGTGGAGGACACCGTGGGCTGCCACCAAGTGAGAGCCATATTAAGGGAACAGACAGGCCAGCCGGACACAGAATGATGGGCACCATTTTGAAGGGATGCTGAAGCATCACTGAAATACATTTGGAATGTGGTACCCTAAACTCAGGTCACCACTTCTAACTCCTCTTTAAATGGTGAAGCTTAGGGACCAATGTCACGGTGAGGCATCTGGTTGATGGCAGTGAAGTTTCTAAAGTCCGTTTGTTGCTCCTTTCACAGTATCTTCTGCCAGTGGGATCTGAGGATCCAAAGACCCAACCACCGTTGGAGCTGTCATTGCCCTGAGAGGTGGGAATGAGTTATGAAGTGGAGGCTGAGCTTGTGAGTGATTTTCACTCTGTTGTTCAGCCTTTCTCCACCCCACGCTGGGCATGGAAGCCGGATTTAGTTGGGAGTACAACCCATCCGAGGAGCTGTCCATGGCCAACCCTCAACTGCTTTATTTAGCAGCAGTCCTCGCTGAGTGAGGCTGGGGAGGAGGCAGCGTGGGGCTGGCTGCTCTGCTTAACTGCACAACATCCAAAGATTTTTTCTATTGCTCTTACCTCATGGTGCACCGTTTCCAGATCCTGAAGCTTTTGAGCTAAAGGATTGTCTAGTCTGACACTCTAATAAGGAAGACAACTTGACAGAATTATGGCTCGGGTTGGTTTTCCTTCAATCTGATCTCATCGTTTTTTTGTATTCTCCAAAAGCCTCACAATTTCTAGAGTTTGTGGCAAAGACTTCTGATCGTCTATCCCAGATTTCTTCCCCTTTAGTAAGAGAACCTGAAATTCTATCTGGGCACTTGACTGCAAAACTATTTTCCCCCAGCTGCTTTGCAGCCAGATAAGTCCGTAAACTAAGTTCTGACTAATAAAATATAAAGATAAATCGTGTGTGTTAGTACAAGCTAAATCATTAAAAGAGAAAGAATGTGACTTCTTTTCTTATTTCCATCATCTTTCTGCCTGGGACATGGATGTCATGGCTGGAGCTCTAGCAATCATATTAGACTGAGAGGAAGAGGTTCACACCCTGGGGATAGTAGAGATGAAAACTGGAAGGAGCCAAGGCCTGAGATAATTGTCATAACTGTTGTGAAATGCTTATTTTTAGCTTTATTTTATATGAGGAAAAAAGAAAATGTTTTGTCTAAGCCACTGTCATGTTGTGTTGGTTTTATAGCCAAATCTAATTCTAACTGATATAGTTCCCCTTTGGAGTTCCCACCCCCTACTTTGGGTTTTTAAGAACCTATTTAGAATTACACATACACACATATACACACACAATATAGGCACAGGGTGAAAAAACTGTGTACACATCTTAAGAGAGAAAAACTGTATGAAGATTGCAATACTCAATATATACTGATTTCAAAAGATGAATACAAGTCCTATTTGAGCGCCTCTTGTTATTGCAGAAGTCAAACATGACTTGATTATTACAATATAATTATTACAATATAATCAAGTATTCTGGGACCCTCAGAAACCCTCAGCAGAAGGAAGAGCAGCCCGCGGCCAGGGTGAGACCCAGGTCTTTGGTGAGCTTTACAACTCTTTTCTCTGGGGTCAAAATATTGTGGGAGGAGGGGGGAGGGGAGGAGTGCAGAAGGTAGGATGGGATGAATTCAAGTGTAATCGATGGATAACAAGATCACTTGAATTTTACCTTATGATTAGAACCTTAAGCTAGAAGACTATCATTCTGGTGACATTCCAATGTTAGCCAAGATAAGGCAAGAGAGTGTGTATTCAGGGATGAGAGACTTGGATGTGTTTCTGGGATTACATTCCCTGGGCCATTACTCACTTTGCCTGTCTTGGCAGATGACAGTGACAGGATTTACTACCTGAAACCAACTAAGATGAAATTTGTAATTAGCCTACATGGTAGACAGCCAGGTGAACTGCCTGTGGTGAATCACATATTTCTGCCTATTCTCCCCAAAGCAGGCCGAAAAGGAAAACTTGGAATAGAATATCTCCAAAGAGCACATGAATACATTTAACAGAAGGAGATGCAATCAGAGATGATTAAAAGCACCAGTGATGCTAATAACACGACAGATCAATAAGAAAGTGTTTACTCTAAAATACACAAGTGTTCCAAACTTGATAGTCATGGTTTCTATTTCTACCTCTTAATGGATTTGATATATGAGCTCTGTCCAGAAAGTATCCCGCCATGTATATCTCTATTTTTCATAGCACAGGGCTAGGTACTTTCTGGACAGTCTTCATACATTCCACACACAGTACAGCTTTATTTTGAAAACTATAATCCCTATGGTGCATCATTACAAATAGTCTATTGCACACTCCTCTTTACTCATTCTACCTGCCTAGCAAAATCACAGCCCTAGACAGATCCATCTCTGCCCCACACCTGTGTGGCTGAGTGTGGCAGGTGAGTAACATACCACCACCCTGATGTTCATTGAATTAATGATCATAAACCTCAAATGGGCCTTTTTTTTTCTTGAGATAGCATCTCACTTTGTCGCCCCACGTAGAGTGCCATGACATCATAGCTCACAGCAACCTCAAATTCCTGGGCTCAACTGATTCTATTGCTGTAGCTTCCCAAGTGGCTAGGACTGCAGGCTCACACCACAATGCCTGGCTAGCTTTTTTTTTTTTTTTTTTTCCCTATTTTTGGTAGAGGCAGTTTCTTGCTCTTACTTAGGCTGGTCTCTAACTCCTGAGCTTAGGAGATCCACCCATCTTGGCCTCCTACAGTGGTAGGATTACAGGCATGAGCCACTGCGCCTGGCCTCAAACGGGCCTTTAATATCATACTTTTCCTTTCACCTTTCCACTCCCCTGGGTAACTTTGCTCCTCTTCCTCCTCCTCCTTCTCCTCCCTTTTGAATTGAGGTGGGATTTTCTCTCAGGGAAATGCACTATCCTAAGTGCATAGTCTGATGATTTTGACAAATGCACTCAGGGTGTCACCCACACCCAGGCAAAGTGGAGAACACTGCCAGCCCCCCCAGAAAGCCCCTGAAGTCCCTTCCTCATCTATTTCTGCACCAGCACCCGCAGAGGCAAACACTGTTCTGATTTTTACCCCGGTGACTATCTCATGCCTTGTCCTTTCTCCTCAAGTCTTCATCTCCTCTTTCTCATTTTCACCATCAGCAGATGATCCTGCTTCCTACTGAGCAGAGGAAAGCAGTGGGGAGAGAACTTCTCCCTGCTCCTCACTGCTACCCGCTCCTTCTACAAAAGCACCAGCATTCTCCGATTCCCTGCTGTACCTAGGTGTCCTGTCTAAAACTCGGCCCTCCCATTAATCTCTGTGTGTTAAGGACACTACCCTGCCAGTTCTTTGCTCTTTTTCTCACATGATTTTTTCACAGATTACTGGACCCATTCCTGTCAATATTTACAGTAGAGTTCTTGGTCTTCAGCGATTGCTTTCTCCCTCTCTTCCATTGATAAAATCTCTTCACCTGACCTTCGTAGCACTCCCTTGGGTTTCTTCCCTGCTCACTTCTCAACCTTAGTTTCCCCATGGTTCCTCATCTTCTTCCTTAATTCTTCATGTTACCTTGCGTCAGCTCAGCCCCTGGTCTCCTACCTCTCTCTATACACTTACTCTTAGTGACTACTTGTGGCTCATGACTTTAAGTATTAACCAGATGACTATGTTTTCTAAATATGTCTCTAGTGCAGCTGCCTGACCTGAAACCCATACAACATCGTCCAGCTTCCCAGGGGACATCTCTGCTTGCTCGTGTGATAGGCAGCTTAACCTGAACATACTCCAAACTGAACTCCTGATCTTCAGGTATCAACTACTTCCCTGGTAGCTTTACCACTTGGGTTCATGGCAATCCATTTTTGTGGTTTCTCAGGCCAAAATCTTCAAGCTGTTCTTGATACTTCTTTTACTCATCCCTCACATTTAATCTATCAGGAAATTCTCTTGGCTCTGTATCGCAGATAAGTATTAATTTTTACCAAATAAGTCGATTTTCTTTCCTGCTGTGTCCCTCCCTGCAGTAGGATGAAATATCCCCACTCTGTTGAAAGGAAGAGTGGCCATCAACTTGCTTTAGCTGAAGAAATGTGAGCAAAATTGATGGACATCTTTTCTAGCAGGTACTTTAACAGCTTGTGTGTAGACTTCCATATCTCCTTTCCCTCTCTGCCATCATGGCTTAAGATGTTCCAGACAGAGGCTGCTCTACCAGCCTGGACCCAGGGTTGATCCATCCCTGACATGAAATACTATAATTGACTGATACTTTGGGATCCCTTGTTACTGCAACACAACTACCTACGCTGACTGATACACTCTCCCTTCAAAATGTAGCTGGACTCTTACACTTCCACAGTTGCCGTGTTTCCAGTCCTCGTCATTTCACTAGACCTCCCTGATTCTTACTTTGCTTCCTAAGCTCAAGTCTCAGTGCAGCAGCCCAAGTGATCCTATTAAAACCAAAACAGGTCTGAGCTGACTGATCCTATTAAAATGGAGACAATGTTGTCAAAACCTCAAGGGGGTTTCGGCCTATGTCGAATTGCTCCTTACACAAAGATCCAATTATGGAGACAAGGAGGATTGCCAGGAAGAAAGGAATTTTTTAATACCAAAGGCTTCTTGTCAGGAAAACTGGAGAAGCTGTTTCAAATCCTTCTCCCTGACTAATGGAGATTATGGGCTTTTAAAAGAGAGGCCGTGTGTCTTGGGGCAGGTCATGATGTCTGTAACTAACAAGGGGCTAAGTGCACTAGAGCAGGCTGCAGGGGCATGGTGAGTCTTGGCATCAGGAAGTCTGCCCAAGGATGTTTGGGGTCTCAGCTCCTTTGTCTTAAAGAAAATCTACCATTTCTGGGAAACAACTCAAAAGGTCAAAGAAGTTAGTGAAGGGAGAGGATTATAAAAAACATACAGGGGTCATTGAAGTTTGTTCATAAAGCTGGTTACAACAGTCTGAACTGAGACTTCTTGATTTAAAACTCTGAATGGTTTTCCATTTCACTGACTACCCGAGCCAGGACCTAGTCCAGGATACCTCACTCTACTTCTCTCTCACCGTCTCCCCCAGGGGTCTCTCCCTCTCCCTCCACTGGGCAGTCTCACTCTCCCTCTACCTCCACTCAGCAGGCACACTCTCCCTCTCCCTCCACTCAG
>NW_003852400.1:2034982-2054241 GCF_000181295.1 Otolemur garnettii
CACTCTCCCTCTCCTTCCACTCAGCAGGCACATTTTCCCTTTAGGCCTTTTCTGAGAGCTTTTCTCTCTGCCTAGAATGCTCTTCCCCTGC
The DNA here is from genome assembly GCF_000181295.1 of Otolemur garnettii. Classification (NCBI taxonomy): domain Eukaryota; kingdom Metazoa; phylum Chordata; class Mammalia; order Primates; family Galagidae; genus Otolemur; species Otolemur garnettii. Next base: position 2,035,074 of record NW_003852400.1, read on the forward strand.
TACTCTCATACCTAACTTTCTTGGCTTCTTAAGGTTTTTGCTCAAATCTCACCCTCTCAGTGAGACCTGCCCTCATCCTAAATTTATATTTGCATCTCCCCCTTCTCCCCTAGCACTGTTAATGTCCATCACCCACTCTGCCTTTTTTCTCAGCGGTACTTAATCACTGTTCAACATACTGGATCACTTATTTTTACATCATTTTCAGTGCGTAGTGCTTGTTGCCTGCCTCTCCCGTTTGAAGAAAGCTCCACAGGGGTGGCAATCCTGGTTTTGTTCACGGATTACACTACTTGGCATTTAATACTCGGGTAGGTTACAGAGAATACTTATCATAGAAGGCATTGAATAGCTAGAAAGAGGCAATGTGGGAGGGAAGAGATGGCCAAAGAAATCAACACTGTGGGATCTGGGCCCATCCTCACCCAGCTCAGAGGGTTGGGAGACAGTAGCTCCTGATAGGTGATCAGCTGTGTGACAGAGGTAAAGGTCTGTAAAAGCACAGTGAAATCTTTTATGAGTTGTCTCTTTAAAATCTCCCACCATTTTTGGAAATTTAAACTTGCATTGCAGCTGGAGGCCAGTGATCAAAAGGGCAGAAAAGTGTTCTTTGCTATTTATTCTCTATTATCTTAAAACAGATCTGTCCAGACAAGGATCACAGTGTCTTTGTCACTGGAGGTAAGGTCACAATGGCCCTAGACCTAAAATACTGAAAACACTGATTATAGTTAAACAACAGTAGCCTGAAGCTGCCACATGTGACACTGGTCAAGTAGGCCTGAGCCCTACTGCTGAAAACTTCCTTTAAAAAAACCCTGTTGCTCTGCTTAAAAGAGGATGGTGGTCTTTAGAGATGCTAGTCTGTTGCTCTCCTCATTTGCTGACAGAATAGTAAACTTCTCTTTCCTTTTCCTCAAAGCACTTATCCTTGTTCTTCATTCTCACTGATTTGACCCTGGGGACAAGTACGGAACTTCTGGTAAAAGCAGTGGTAGTACCTTTGCCTCCTTTTATTGGTACCAAGATGAAAAATGCTTGTTCCACTCTCATAATACTCATGTATTTTAATCTTTAGATATTCCATAGTTAGCTATTTAGGGTGCTAGTTTTAGAGCCAAGCTCACATATCACACAGCATTTTTCTTATGAATACACAACCTATCCCTACCTCTCTAATCCAGCCATGACCATTGTAGGGGTGAGGTAACACTTCCCCCTGACCCTGAAAGTTTTGCTGTGAGAGCAACTCACAATAGGTAGATGAATAAGAGAAAGAGATTTATTTATCCTGTTTGTGGGGAGCATCATGGAGTCATTACCCAACATTCCAATGGGGTCCAGAAATTTATAACATTTTAGTGGGGGGAGGGAAGAAGGGACCTGAGGAATATGGGTAATTCTGTTTAGGGGCAATAAACGGTTACTTAGGAGGATGAATAGATTCTTGGAAGAATGAATGGGGGGAAACAGATTGACTTGTAAATTATTCTCTTTGCAAATTAAAGTAACCCAAGAGACAAGTATTATATTTAAAATGATTTGGGCCAGGTTTGTTTGCATTCTTAATCTTCTTTCCTATAATACATTGAGATGATAGGGAGGGGAAGGGAAGTTGATTGTTCTTTTGATGGGTCTGGGTTTTAAGAAAAAAAATGATGTTAATGGAAAAGAAGTCCTATTCTGTAAAGTAATTTAAAGAGGTTTATTTTGGGCCAAATTTGAGGACGTATGACCCAGAGCCACGCCCAGGAAAACTTGAACAGGAGGATTCACTGTGGTGGGGTTATAATTTGCTCTTACATATTTTAGGGAGGCAGGAATGATAGGTAAACTCCTAAGTCAATACATGGAAGGCACACATTGGTCTGATCCAAAAAGGTGGGACATCTGGGTGGAGAGCAGGCACAGGTTATAAGTAGGTTTAAAGATTCTTCAGTTATAATTGGCTGAAAGAGTCAGACTCTGTCTAAATGACCAGGAGTCATTGAGAAGAAACACTTGAGTTAAAATAAGGGTCTATCAATTGGAGACAAAATACAGAGCATATGCCCAGACTCAAGTGGTTTTCTATGTGTATTGAGGACCTGCAGGTGGCTCTTGCATAGCCTAAGTCCTGTTAATGAGTTGCAAAGTGTCTCTAAGAAGTGAGGGGGACATGATGAGACATCTCTGATCTCTTTTTTTCATGGCTAGCAACTCAGTTTTAGGAGTCCTGTCAATCAGCCACAGAGGGTGAGGGGGGAACCTTAAGATTTTATTTTAGTTCACAGAGGGAAAGCCTCTAAGAACCTTAATTCAAAATAATCTTTATATCAGGGAGTCATATTTTAGGGTGAAACATCCTGAGCCCCTTCACCATGGATCCGGTAGAGGCTAGATTCTCTCATGGTGGAAGAACAGTTTACTGGTCTCCTAGGCCAAGAACCTAGGATAATACCTGGCACAGAGTAGTTGCTTAATAAATTCATTGACTAAATGAATTGAGGAGAACAACCGTGTCCAGGAATAAAAGAAGCATTTCCTTAATGTTAAAGCCTGACTGTTCAGTCTAACTTACACAAACTCTGACAGATTAGGCTGCAGACTATGATAATTATGAGCCAAACAAAGGACTACTTGAGGCTTAGCTATGGGTTTATTTTATAATAAAATAGTCTGGAATATTTGGGACTTGGTCAAAACTTCAAGTGCAGTGTTACTCAAGGTTTCCAAATGACTAAAATGTTGTCATTGCTCACACATCACATCAACTTTTAGTTATTGGCTGAGAACATGAACTCTGAGCCTGATTATGTTCAAATCCCAACTCTATCACTTACTAGCTGTGTGATCTTGGGCAAATTACTTAAGCTTTCTGTGATTTATTTTTCTCCTTTGTAAAACCGTGTCAATAATAATACCTACCTTGAAAGATTGCTGTGAAACTAAGTTAATGAATGTGAGTGTTTATAACAACTGTCCCTGCATAAAGGGAGTACATATGTTTGCTGTCATTATCTTTATTATGTATATTATCCCTATAGTTCCTTAATTATTCTCCTGTTGTGTTAACTAGATCCTGAGAGCCTGAAAAAAAGGCACTGAGTTCCTTAAAATGCTGTTGCCCAAATATTTGTTCCCTACACAAAGTGCTTGGTCAAAGTTGTTGTATTAGTTTTATATTTGTTTAATTTTTGATAGGTTGAGGTAAATAGTAGAACAAGTTTTGTTCTTTTAAAATAGAATTTAGAGTCTCTCTTCCCTTCCAAGTCTCTCAATTTATAATGATAGTTCATCCTTTTCAGAAAAGGAGCGATCCACAGGGGGGAAAAATGCCATTGATACAGCCCACAGAAAGAGGGACATTTTCAGGATATATAGAAATATGCATTTAAGAGAAAATGGGGGTTACTTTACGTTTTCTTCTTAATATTTTTATTTTCTAAAATATACCCCATGATCATATATGTTTAAAAATTAGATTGAGATACTAATATAGGGGATGGGGTGTGGTGTTACACCTGTAATCCTAGCACTCTGGGAAGGTGAGGTGAGGGGATACTTCAGCCCAGGAGTTTGAGGTTGCATGGAGCTATGAGGATGCAATGACATTCTAGCCTGGACAACAGAGTGAGACTCTGTCTCAAAAAAAAAAGATACTAATGTAGGGATAAGGCAGAAAAGTCAGAGAGTCAGAGTACAGCCATTTTGACTGATACCACACCCTAACCACCCTGAACAAGGAAGTTGCCAGCAAGTTGCTTGCCCAAGACCAGCTGAAGGTCAGTGAATTACTAAGCCCGATGCCCTACGAACTGTTTGGACTCACCTTTCTTTGTAAAGTTTATGATTAACCTTTATGGCCCGACCATAAGCCAGTGCTAGTCACATACAACTGCTTCCCAGCAAGGTTTTGAACACATAAAATGTACCATTGCTTCCTGCTTGGGAGAGGACGCCCTGTCTGTGGGGTAGGATCTGTTGTCTTTCTGTGTCTTAATTAACCTTCCTGTAGCTAAGGCTTGCTCTTGAATGCTTTCCTGTATGAAGCCAAGAACCTACTTGGTGAGTTCAGGGGACTTTCCTCTGCATCAATGTGACCTTTTATAAAATAGAGAATAAAAAATCATGCCAACATTTCCAAACCCTAAAAGAGGGTCCTAGAACAGCAGAACAAATAAGGGGCAGAAGAGTTCAGCAGCTAGTGCAGACCTTGGAACATGACAGCCCATGGGAGGGAAGGATGTGTAGAGTAGGAGTGAGAGGCCGGCTTTCCTGCAAACCTCAAATCATTTGGAAGAGGAAAAAGAAAGTTAGGAGACTCCCAACTGACCAAGAAACAACATCTGAGTACCTACTGGATGCAAATTACTGTGCTAGATACTGTGGGGGATGTGTCAATATTAATAGCAATGAGTGAGGCAGGTCCCTATCCTATCACATTTAAGCTTGCACTGTAGAGGAGGAAACAGACTTGACAGCAAGTATATCATCTTCTTTTGGAAAGAAATCTTCTAAAATCACACTGCTAGTACTTCTTCAAGAATCATTTTTAAAGTTTTTTTTTTTTTTTAAACTCTTCAGAGGCTGGAGTGCAGTGGCATCATGATAGCTCACTATAACCTTAGACTCCTGGGCTCAAGTGATCCTCCCACCTCAGCCTCTCAAGTATCTGGGACTACAGGTACAAGTCATTATGCCCAGCTATTTCTTTTATTTTTTTTTGTCGAGAACAGAGTCTAACTATATTGCCCAGGCTAGTCTTGAACTCTTGACCCCAAGCAATCCTCCCACCCCCAGCCTCTCAAAGTCCTGGGATTACATGTGTGAGCCACCGTGTCAGTCCCTAAACTTTTGCCAACCAAGTGCATCAGGAACACCAGGACTGGTTATGAAAATGCAGACTCCTGGGCCTCAACATTCCTTCTGAATCCAAATGGCTGGACTCCAGAGCCAAAGGATCTGCCTGTTAATCAAGCTCTGCAGGTGACTCTTATGCATAATTTAAAAATGTGAGAATCCTCATATCTGTGTGATGGGTGGTGAAAGCATTGAAAGAGAAATTACAATACTCTGGACTGCAGTGGTGATGGAGATGGATGGTTTTGTGGAATGGAATTTGAACCCAGGTTTTAGCTGGGTTTTACTGACTGTGGCAAAGGGCAGCTGGCATTCCTCAAATGAGGAACAGCTGATCACTGGGAATGAGGTGCCCAGGGTGTCAGTGGCTCAGCCTAGAGAAGAGATGAGCAACCTGAGGTTTCTGACAGAGCCTCACTCCACGCCACCCCAGGTCACCTCCTTCCTTTCTGCACTGCCGATCTGCAATCTCGCAGGCCCCCCTTCCATGCACAGCCAGGGTGACTTTGGAGAACTGAACCATGGAAAGCTGGTTTGCATTGTGCACACTTGTTACAGAGCGAGCTAAACTCACTGCTTCCTGCCTTCTGTCAAGTCAGCTGTTCTCTGAATACCAGCAGAAGTATGAGAAATTCTTTGCCACTCGGGCTGAGAATTGTGCTGTTCTCACTACTTGAGATACTTGAGATTGCCACAAGCTGTCTGTATGTCCAAATGGAAAACAGCCGTCTCACAGGGCGAGGGGCGCACCAGTGGGGAGATCTGCGGGCCAGGGGAGGGAGTGACAGGCAGCAGGGTACCACATGTTACCAAGTAGCACAAATGCTAGACCCCCTGCTGGGTCTGTACCTCCCTCACTTGGCCACCTGGAATTTGTCCATCGGCCAAACAACAAGCATTTAATAGCTGATCGCACTGTGGTCTGCTGAAGCCTCCGCCCCTTTCTCTATTTCTAGCTGATGCTATTTGGGGCTTCGGAAGAGAGCTTGGCATTCATCTCTCCGCAAGTCTGGGGTCTGGGCTCACTGCTCATCCTGCCCCACCCTTCAACTCTATCAAAGCCTGCTGCCTCTCTCCTGCCTTGCACCAGGTGGGGTGGCAGAAAGATTGTTATACGCCTGAATGGTGTGGACAAGGTGTGATGGACTGGAGATGCCAGATGCCCTGCCGAGGAAGGACTTGCTGGTCCAGCTCAGGAGCACTGGCAGCAGACAGTTGTCAGCTGCCAGCCTTCAGGGCCTGCCTCTGCTGCAGAGAGCTGCCTTTCCCAACACCATGTCCTTGCTGTGAGATCTGTGTCCGGTGACTGATCCAGGCAGATGTAGAAAAGCCTGGCTACTTGGCCCAGGGTTGGCCACCCAGATGGGCATCCTAATCCTGCCTCCCATGGCTTCCCTCTGCAGGTGCTGATTATAGCTTCCTAATGAATACCCACAGCCATAATTCCCAGAGGGCCCAACTTGCCACACTTGAGTTTGACTTTCAGCTCAATGGCTCATGAGCCCTTTGAACTTGGTGAAACAATAATTTATTTTCTGTAAGACTTAATTTCCTCATCTGTGAAATGGAAATAATAGTAACTTCTTCATAGAATTGTTGTGCATGCACTTAGCCTAATACCTCGTGCAGAGTAATCCCTCATACAGGTTAGATATTATAATCTTGGGCAAGTTATATAACTTCTGTGAAACTTGAATTCTTTATCCAAACTAAGAATACTACTACTTACATCTCAGGATTTAGATAAAGATGGTATAACACGTGTGTTAGAAACTCAAGAGATGTGGGCTTTTCCCCTTCTATTTTCCCTTTAAAATATCAATAGTATCTTTATATAGTTTTTTTTTTTTTATTTTTCTGAGACAGTCTTGCTCTGTTGCCCCAAGGAGGGCAGTGGCATCCATGTAGCTCATTGCAATGTCCAACTCCTGGACTTGAGTGATCCTCCTGCCTCAGCCTCCTGAGTAGCTGGGATTACAGGTGACCATGACACCCAGATGATTTTTTTTTTAATTTTTAGTAGAGAATGGGTGTAGCTCTTATTTAGGTTGGTCTTGAACTCCTGAGCTCAAAAATCCTCCTGCCTACATGAATTTTAAAAATAAGTCATCCTTTTTCCTCTTTATTGCTTACCCTTTATCAGAGTACAGGACATGGGAATTTGGAGGAAGGAAACTGAATTCAGAGCTGGAAGGTGGGGCTAGAAGTGAGCCCTGTTTTATGGCTCTATTCACTTCCATCACAGCTCAGTGGTCAACTCCTCCAGGAAGCTTGCCATGACTGATTCCAGGCATCTGCAAACTACACATGCAACCTTTGATTACCCTCTCTTTTTCCTTGATTCATCACAGGATTTCTATGTTCTCACTGTAAACCTCTGAAAGTCAGGAATGGTATCTCTTTTTTGACAGAGTATACCTACATGAACACTGCTATGCCCCCTGGCAGTGTTCTGTGGTTACTGTATTCATTACCAGCAACTGATTCCTAGACAGTGCTGAGTCCTTCTAGAACACAGATGCCCTGGATTCCCTCTGAATTGACAAGGAATGTGAAAAAAAGCCAGATGGGGTCTTCTGCTTCATCCTAGTGCAACTTTATCATCTCACTGGTGAGGAAACTTAATTTAGGTCATCTCTCCCTTTAAATAATGACATTCCAAGGTTCATGTGGAATTTTTGTAGCCCTATTGTTATTATATCTCATCTATTTTATAATTTGATACTCTTTTTTGTTTAGTTAAAAGCTTAGTCAGTTCTAAGAATATTGTCTTACACTGACACCTGCTGGGCAGGTGGAAAATAACAGATACCTGTAATACTAGTGTCTTTTAGGACCAGGAGCAGAGAAGTCTTCCTCATTGCATTTCTTTTTGATAAGCATCTGTTTTTCACAACTGCCCCAGTTTTAAGCTTTCCTTTTATTCTTACGTTACTAAACTCAAAGGTCCGCATTGGGATGCTATATTTCTTGAGTATAATGAGTCAATGGCTATATGCCCACAGTACCTTTAAGCAATGTCATTCCATAGCTATACTTAATGATGAACGACAATCACTCTCAGTACACATGACTTTGGTTCTGAAAGCACGACACCTCTGGAAAACTTATCTATCAAGTGAGCCCCCTGAAAAGTAAGAGGGAATTACTAGATTCACTTTGTTGGTGGGAACTGAGGCCATCTGATCTCAATTAGAACCTCTCAGTGAAGGAAGTAAGAACCACTCAGGATGAACGTTGTAAGTTCTTTTCTTGAAGGTTCAAACCTCCAGGGATCACAGCACCGGCAAAAATTCATGAGCGTTTCATCATCCTAATGAGACTTTGTTATAAAACTCCCTCTTCTTTTATTTAAACACATTTTCTTTTGTTTGCTCTCCTAAGGTTTAGAAACGACTACTCAATATCTTATTTACCAATAATTCTAAAAACTTTATGAAATATACCAGTAGGTTATATTTTAATTACCCTCTTGCCACCCCCCTTTTACTGTCTTATTCTTGGCATATTTAGTAATTTAATCATTAAAAGTACTTCCTAGTTGGTTCTATACTTTTTCCCTGGAAAAGTGCCGATTTACAGAGTAAGACAGCACCTAGGGTCTGCCCCTGTGGCATTCATTAACACATACCTGGGAGCTAATTGTCCTCTTTGTCATCTGGAGCTGGGAGAAGGAGGCAGTGAGGAGTAGAGGCAAGGTGTACATGGAAGGTGCCTTAATGCCTTGGGTGGATAGGACAGGCAGGCTCAGTGAGAGAACCAGACACTTATTTCGGGCCCAGATAGATTTGGGGTTGGAAACTGACTCCACTGCTTCTGAACTGTGGATCTTGGGCAGTTACTTAACTCCTCTGCCTCAGTCCTTCATCTAGAAGAGGGAATGATAATACCACCTCATACGGGGCTTCTGACAATTTAATGGCATAATACCTGGTACATCCTAGGTGTGAAGTTATTTCTATTCACTTGTTTCAAAAGGAGCACTGGTTTGCTTATATCTGGTCCTATGTCTTTTAGGGCCAGCAGCAGAGAAATTATGTTTTTCTGAAGACCCCCACTGCTATCAGTGCTTTCATGGGACAGATGTTTCTGAAAATCCAGGGGCTCAAGGCTCTCTTCAAGTTTTCTGGTTGTTGCAAATGATCTCTGCTTTTCTCTTAAACTTCTCAGTCAGCCTTTCATATGTACACTGTATATTCCCAGATTTTAAAAAATGGTTCTAGGAATTTATTGATTTAACAAATATTTATTTAGCTCTTACAAAGTGCTAGCACTGGAGATAGAGCTGTGAACAAAACAAACAAAATTCCTGCTGTAGTAGACCTTTTACTCCAGGAAAGGACAGAAAACTGTGTAAACAAATCATATGATTCATCAAATGATCATAACTGCTAACTTAAAAAAAAAAAAAACAGGCAGGAGGGGTGATAGGGCTGTGCATGTGTGTGTATTTGAAGAGGTGGTTTCTCACAGTTGGCAGAGCTGTGAGGGGGACGAAGACTGACCTGAGAGCCCCGGGCTTCCTGAGACATAAAGTTAGAAAGCATGCTGAGGGTGATCCTGATGGTATCAAGGAAGATAGTGTGGAGTGTAAAGCCTAGGGGGCTGGTAGGTTGGGTTTTAGCTGGGAGCACACACATTCTCCTCTTGGTTTCTACCAAAGGTGGCATGGAAAAGAACTGGGGAGGGTGTTCTTGATCTTATCTGGAGCACAGAGGGTCAGGGGTCTACCCTCTGGATCACTGCTTTCAGTTTCTGGTGACAAGGCAGGCAGTGGAGACTTTGTAAATGTTGACTTCTTGAGACTCAAGCCCCAACAAGCGTTAAAACCCACACACGCACACACACATGCATAACACACAATGAAGAAGGAAGACCAGATGTTGCTACCTTCAACAGTGCATCTTGGCTAGGTACCCTTAGCACAGTGGTTACGGCACCAGCCACATACACTGAGGCTGGTGGGTTTGAACCCAACCCAGGCCTGCTAAACAACAATGACAACTGCACCAAGAAAATAGCCCAGTGTGTGGCAGGTGCCTGTAGTCCCAGCTACTTGGAGGCTGAGGCAAGAGAATCGCTTAAGCCCAAGAGTTTGAGGTTGCTGTTGGCTGTGATGCCACAGCTCTCTACCAAGGGTGGCATAGTGAGACTTTGTCTCAAAAAAAAAAAAAAAAAGCCCATCTTGTTTCTTTGGGACACAAAAAGAGCTGATATAGCCCATCAGGAGATGAGCCCTCTTCCTGAGGCAGCTGTCCTAAGACATGATACCAAGAAATATTGGTAAGAGAAGATTTAGCAAATATGGCAGAGAGGCGTGAGTATTTTCTGGGATTGGCAAGTGAGTTCTTCTTTTGGCTATCCATCTTGGCACATTGTAAGACCCCTCTGGGTAGTCTGTGTCTCAAAGGGGTTGTGCAATGCTAATAAATTAGCATTCATGATCATTCGACAAGTCATATGATCTATTTACTTGTTTTTCTGTCTCTATGATGTGGAGGCTGTTGTCTAATATCTGTTCCTACTAAAAATAATTCTATGACTTTAAGGCAAAATTGAAATTTTATCTCTATTATTGGAGTTTGAACAAAAAAAAGAGAATGTTAGGGTGAAGTTAGAGTTTATCTTTATTTTTTCTTTTTAGTTGATGTTGGAAGAAAAGAATGTAGGAAAGAAAGAGTTGGCTTTTGTTGTGCCATTGGAGGAGTGAGATTAGGTTTCTTGGATAATAGCCAAGTATAGCAGAGAGGAGTGGATCTTTCAAAGACTGGGAAGGATTTGTTTGGCAGGAAATTTGCTGACTCAGTCAAGAGGGATTTTCCAGTTTATGTTATGGGGGAGAGAAAAATAAAGCACTGGTAAAACCAACTTAAATGCCCCTTTTGTTGAGATTCCTGTTCCCCCTAGACCAGTGGTTCTCAACCTGTGGATCATGACCCTTTTGTAACAGTGAAAATACCTGTGGCATTAGGACGGTTGAAAACCACTGCTTTAGACCGAATTAGCTGCTCTCTCTTATGTTTCTGCAGAAAGGTAGAGAGAAACTAGAGCCAAGGGGTTGATAAAGACCCCATGCAGGAGCAGCTGTGCATATAAGATTAACATTTAATAAGTATGTGATGAATGAATGAAAAATTGAAAGAAAGAAAGATAAACCAACAGGTAAATGGGGAAATAAAGGAAAAGGGTTAATAACTTTTTATTAATCTCAGAAAAATTTCAAGAATGGATTACCACATTTGGTAAAAATGAGAAATTAGGAAACAATTTTTTTCATGATTTATTTTGAAATAATTATAGACTCACAGGAAGTTTAAAAAAATGTATACAGAGGGAAATTATGCATACCCTTCACTCAATTCCCCCAACTGATAATATCTTACATAACTATAGTACAATGTAAAAAACCAGGAAATTGGCATTGGTCCAATCCACAGGGCTTGCTCAGATTTCACCAGGGGTGTGTGTGTATGTGTGTGTGTGTGTGTGTGTGTAGGTATAGCTCTGTGCAACTTTATTTACATATGTAGATTCATGTACTCACCACTGCAATCAAGATAATAGAACTGCTCCTCCCAAAACTCTGTCTTGCTATCCCTTTATAACCATAGCCATTTCTCCCCATCCCCAACCTCTGACAACCAATAATCTGTTCTTCATCTATAAAGTTTAATCATTTCAAGAATGTTATATAAATGGAATCTTACATTGTACATGTATAAGCTTTAGAGACTGGCTCCTTTTACTCAGCATAATTCCCTTAATATCCATCCAAATTGTTGCATTTATCAGTAGTTTGTTCCTTTTTATTGCTGAGTAGTATTCCATTGTATGGATGTACCATGATTTGTTTAACCATTTACCTGATGAAGAATATTTGAGTTATTTTTGTTTATTATGAATAAAGCTGTCATGAACATTCATATACAGGTTTTTGTATGAACACGTTTTCATTGCTTTGAGATAAATACCCAAGAATGCAATGGCTGTGTTATATGGTACTTGTATTTAGTCTTATAACAGTTTGGTAAATTATCATCTGGAGTAGAAATACCATTTTACATTCGCATCAGCAATGCATGATGGGAATGGTGATGAGTGGTCTAGTTTCTCAGCATCCTCACCAGCATCTGATGTTAGGAGCTGTTGTGACATATGTTAGTTACATATGTTGTGTCATGGTTTTAATTTTTATCAAATGGTTAATGATGCTAAATATGTTTTTATATGCATATTTTTCTCTCTGTATAGGCACTTGGGTGAAATATTTATGTCTTCTTTGCATTTTCAAACTGAGTTGAATTGGATTTTTTTTTTTTTTTGCTATTCAGGGTTCTTTATATAATCTATATACAAATCCTTTATCAGGTATGTGATTTGCAAATATTTTTCTCCAATCTAATAGTTGTCCTTGTACCATTCTTAGACAGTCTTTACAGAGCAAAAGTTAAAAATATTGATAAAGTCCCACTTATAAATTCTTCTTCCTTTTATGGTAGTTTGGTGTAAGTTGACTTAATTTAAATTTAAATATCTGTTCAATCTTTATTGTTATATGTCACAGCCCCTAGGGCCCCTATGGCCCTCATCTTGATCTCTGCAGGAAGGAACCAGGCATGATGTGACGCAGATTAGAAATACAAGCTTGCAGGAGGTGGGCTAACCTTGATTGTAGGGCAACCTACACTGTGAGCAACCTCCTCACTAGCCTTTTAGTGAGACAGTACAAGACAGGTGAGGGGAGTATTAGACAATGACTACATGCCTAAGGATCGCCAAGGTGCACCTGCGAACGAATTGTCCAAGAGTCCACTCCCCATCTGCAAATCATCTTGCTCAGAGGTCATCTGAATCTTGGTGTCCCCTACAGTTATATATGTTTATAAATATATGTCTTCATCCAGAAGTGGCAAGATTTACATAGGATCAAAATAACAAGGCATTTAAACCCATTCAGTGGAAACTAGAGTCCATCATTCAGGGCTGTGACGCAAATGCATTTTTCATGTTCTCAGTAAGATTTTACAAAGCAAAGTCAATGCCTTAGATTAGCTTCTAGAAAATGGTCCAGCAGTAGAAAATCGGGGCCGGATAAAATTTATAAGTTGGTGCAGGGTCATGTAAATTCAACCTCTCACAGTCAGAACTTCTGGGCCCCCAATCCTTGGTGCCACCAACAGATTGTTGGGGGGAAATATGGATCATTCATGTTGTCTATGCCTTCCCACAATAGAAAATGAGGGAGATGGAGATATAGGAGGGTTGGGTGGATGGAGAAGGGGTGCCTGAAAATGATGGGAAGAAGCCATCACAAATACTAGATACTAGAGGAGAGAAGGGCAGAGGAGACAGAGCGTGCCTCGTGCTGCTACAAAGAGGTGGGACTCCCTTGGACTGGGGTCTGCCAGGAACTAGCTGAGGCACACTAGGCAATTTGTTTAGCTGTCTGGGCCTGAGTTTTCTTTTCTGCCATCTAACAAAAATAGTTCCTTCAGACAAACTCTACAGGCAGTGGAATAGTATATTTACATGAAAGTTCTTTAAGCAAAACATGAATATATGATATTATTTCATTGTGGACCAAACATACCCTTAAGAACTAGTATAATTAATCTCTCTCTCCTACTGTCTCTTGCTCCACTAAATTCCTTAGATTGTTTGACCGGCTTTTGTATTGGTAACTGCTATACAGTGTGTCTAGTCTGGAACATTAAGCTTACTTGCCTCTTCTAAAGCTGGCCTTGCTCATTCACTTTATGCTCTGGCAAATCCTCAGACGTCTTTATGCCTAAAAAACATGTGGGCCCCAGACTAAGGACTAGTCTCCAAAGTACGATTGAACTGAACAGTACCCAAGGGCATAAGCTTTAATTTGTCACAAAGAATAAAGAGATTAATATTTGTTTAAGTTCCATAATGAAATATAAGTATAGATTCACTTTACTCACAATTCCACTGAAAATTGTATACATACACATGTGCAGAAAAGGTCGAAGAGGAGACTATTCTTTTAAGTTCCATAAATTTGTCTATACTTTATAGAAAATAGTAGAATATTCTCTAAAGTTTACAACTATGGTAATTATGGTCATCATTACCTTTAAGTTTTAACTATATTAAATGTTGATCACTAAAGGGATGAGTTCATAGGCTTAGACCAAAAAATTAAAGAATAAATCTTCTGAGTGAAATTTTAGAAGAAAAAATCCAATGTCTACAAAGTCTCTGAATTAAGTATGAAAATATGAAGAGAGAATTTCCAACAGTGGGCCAAATACAGACCTTGGAGTAATTTCAACTTTTCTTAATTTGAATGCTTAGTTGCTGTTCATATTTGATTCCACCTCCTGTAAAATCATTAAGATTAAGAAATAGAGTGAAATGTGTATCAAGAGAAAAGGTAAAAAAAATTTCATAATTTGAGGAGGCACTAAGAAGAGTACTTTGATGAAAATACCTCTCAGAGGTCTGCCATGTGATTCTGGAAATCCACCTTTAGAGAGTCATTACTTCGTAAGTATTGGCTCTCTGGGAGGGAGATACAAAAGTTATTGCCAATCAAGAACACACACGCAAGGCCACATAGGATGTAGTGCAAAGCACAAGCTCTCAAGTCCATTGGAGCTAGGATTAAATTTGGATTTGGCACTTACTAGCTGTCAGATCCTGGGCAGATTACTTATCATCTCTGAATTCCAATTTATTCATTTGTAAAATGGGGTTAATAATGGCTATCACATGTGAAAAACAATTTAAATGAGCTGACGTATATATGAAGAACTTAATACAATCCCTGGTTTAACATAGGTTCCCAGTACATTGCTATGATAATTAGTAATGGTAGAAATATTAACTCAAGTTGACATTTGCATAGATTTGAGGGTGTGTGAAAACATTCCAAGAGACATGTAGACTCCAAATCAGTTTCTGGATTCTCTCTCCCTCTTTTTATATTCTTTCTGTATTTATCTGCTTGAAAAAGGACCTGAATTAAGCTACTCTTTTACCTTATTTCCCCCCCACAACCCCCCTTCTTTTGTCTTATAAAAAAATTTCAAATTTTTCATTCATCCAAAATCATACTGTGGTACATTGCCCTGGGAGGAGAAACCTCTGGGTCACTAAGCAGGGGCAGCTCAAACTATGGTATCTGAGAGTAAGATAAGAGTCTCCTTTACCCAAGATGGGATCGTGCACCAAAGATACAGTGGATTGTTATCTTTCCCTGTCTTAGGCTCAACTCTGTTAGGGGCAAAGATCTAGGCAGATATACTGACCTAGATCAGAGTGTTGGGATTTCAGACTTATCATGAGATAGCCAAGAGGAGCAATGACATCCCCCCTCCGCCATCCCCCATCTTCACTACTGGTGGAAAAGTCACTGTTCCTGAGCAAAGAGACCTTTGAGAATAAAGCAAACAACATCTTTTAGAAATATCAAAGAGGGCATCAAAGTTATTCATCCAGGTGATAAGCTTGGAGAGGGGAGGAATCTCAGTGCATTAGCTCTCTATCTACCTTGAAATATTCAAAGTTTGTGAGAAGCATGCTAGGAAATGCCAGTCAGCTATGAAACACACTTTCTCTGCAATTTTACCATTTCAGTAATGAGAATAAGCTCTGTGAATACTCTCATTTAAAAAAAAATACTCTCATTTATCTGCATTTTACACTGTCTTAGTAGTGTAATTTGCATAATTTCTAGGCAAAAGACCTACAGTTTCTTCCAACCTATCAAGGTTACATTTTCTAATAAAGGAAACAGATATTACAGGTTAGTTAATGGTTTGTATTTTCTTAAATATTTATTCCAATTCATAGAAGAAACATTTTCATTAACTTTTGCTGGAAGTTAGAAAAATATGAAGTCCATATTTATTTTTTCATGAAGGTACAAGTCTCCTGCTCCATGTCACTCATTAAACATTTTACTCCCCAAGTTTAATTCCTATCATGTACTTATTAGGTGAATCAATCAGCTTGGGTTGCCATAACAAAATACCAGGGATCAGATGGCTTAACAGAATATTATTTTCTTACAGCTCTGGAGGCTGTAAGTCCAAGATAAAGGTGCTAGCATGATCAGGTTCTGGGGCAGTTCTCTTCCTGGCTGGCAGGTGGCTGCTTTTTCACTGTATTCTCACATGGTGGGGAGAGTCAAGAGCACTGGTGTCTCTGTCTCTCTTCTTATAAAGGCACAGGCATATTGGATTAGGGCCCCATCCTTATGACTTTTATTAACCTTTATTACCTCTTCACAGGCACTATTTCCAAATGTACTCATACCGCGGGATAAGGCTTCAAAATATGAATGGCAGGGTACACAGATCAGTCCTCAGGATAGGCTTAAGGAATGTTTCTCAGATTATACTCTAGAATGTATGTTTAACAACACTTAATGTATTTTTCATAAGCCTGTATTGTGCTTTTAGTGACTAAGTTCTTTCTCTTGATTTCAGCTTACATAAAGTATTTCAACTAGACTGTTAAAAGTGGAATATTGGTTCCAAAGCAAATAAAAATTTCACCCAAATGCAAATCTAGTATGCAATGACCTGAGCTTTAGAAAACTGACTTGATGTAATTAGGATTAATTTTCTCCCAGTTTACAGGTTAAGATACTGATTCCCAATTCTGTCAATGTATAATCTCATAAATGTGTTCATTGTCTTAAATCATCTTTGGGGAGGAATTTTTAATATATATATATAAATATCCTATGCCTTTCTGCCCTCTGTCACAGCTTTACTCTGCATCTTGAGATGTCCTTAAAAAAATGAAATTTGGCATTGATATATAGATCTCTGCTTACAGTCAATGAAAAAGGTCCTAAAATGCATAATTTGTAAGTTTTTGGTTTTGTTTTTATTTTTTTCACCCCAGTTTCATCTATTTTAGCTCCACAGGCAAGATACCTGTAAGTAAAAGAGTAACGTGTTTAAGTCTCAGTTAAACTTGTTTTGGGTCCTGCTTCCTACAAACTGAGATAGTGAAGAAGTCTAATGCCTGGGTAACATTTGTGTGTGTGCATGTTTTATAAATTAGGTGGTTACCAATTTTTTCTTTCAGCAGAATTCAAAGGGGACTTAACCAAGTTGTCAATATATTAGGTCATTAGGGTAATTTTTGATAATAAATCCCTTTGCAATTTTTTGACTTGTAACCAAGAAGGCATTCAAATAACAGTGAATATTTCATAGGAAAATGCCTAACATTCCCACTACTTATTTAATGGAACAATTTTTCTTAGAGCTTACATCTGTAAAAATAAAAAAAGTAGGAATAGAATTGGTGCTGACTCCTATCTCATTTTAACAGGAAGTAACAGCCATGAACTAATTTTAAAAAATCCATCTATTCATTTAGTTTAAT
Source organism: Otolemur garnettii (assembly GCF_000181295.1). Taxonomy (NCBI): domain Eukaryota; kingdom Metazoa; phylum Chordata; class Mammalia; order Primates; family Galagidae; genus Otolemur; species Otolemur garnettii. The sequence continues at coordinate 2,052,288 of NW_003852400.1, forward strand.
TTTCCAGTAGAACTTTACTTGGTCTTTAATAATTATTTATCAAAATGTTACATATTTATGTTGCTTTCGTCATTGTATAGATAATTCAATCTAGAAAACTGTAAAACGTTAAAAAGGAATGATATAAATGTTTCAACTGTCAAAAAAAAGCTTGTTGAATTTTCAAATGACTGAGGTTGGAGAGTGGTTATCAAATTAGTATGGCTTTTAGGGCTCGCTAGATATAAAATGTGGTGTTTTATTTAAAAATCAATATTTACAAATATTGGAAAGAACATATTTTGCAGTTATTCAAACTTGTGATGAACAGATTTAATTGCCTACTTAAAAACATACAAGGGGATACATAGATTTTCAAAGTTCTTTTAGGAAATATTGTTGAGAAAAAATAAGGCCCAATGGAGAGAATGATACCCAAACATGAATACCCAAACACCCTATTTAAGAGGAAGAAGGGTTTTATTCAGCCAGCAGAGCCAATGGCCTAGAAGAATTCAAAATGACCAAGCTCTACCACTGGCTTGGTCTTTCTCTCTCTCTCTTTTTTTTTTTGTCTCCAGTCAAGCCTTTCTAGCTCACAATACCGTTTTCATTGGTCAGTTTGAATCAAGCAGGAGAAGTGGGATCCAGGTCTTACAGAATGGTGGGCTTTTATAGAAGCTGAACCAAGAGTTTTCAGGTCCCAGAAAGTTAAGTCTACAAATTCCTAAGAGCTGAGTCACCACAGGGAGGACCTCGCAGGTGTATTCTTGGGGTCTCCTTGAGAAGACCTCTGTTCTTTTAGACCTTACCTTTTCTGGGTATCCTCCCTCATTATGACAAAAAAAGTTTGAAGGCCACTGATTAAGTGTATCAAATCTTCACAATTATGGAGGGGATAGAGTCTCACTCTTTTGTCCTCACTATAGTTCTGTGGCATCAGTTTAGCTCACAGCAACCTCAAACTCCTGGGTACAAGTGATCCTCCTGCCTCAGCCTCTGGAGTAGCTAGGACTACAAGTTGCCATCACAATGCCCAGCTAGGTTTTCTATTTTTAGTAGAGACCAGGTCTCACTTTGTTCAGACTGGTCTGGAACTCCTGAGCTCAAGCAATCCTCCAGCCTCAGCCTCCCACAGACTAGGATTACAGATGTGAGCCTCTGTGCTCAGCCCAAATCATCACAATTCTAACAGTTGATGGCAACAGATTTTGTGGAGAAAAGTGGACAGAAATATTTACAGCACAAAGAAGAGCAGATGTGAATGTTGCTCACGTGGGCTCTTGTTACAGAAAGATAGACCTGAAGGAAAAGTGACAAAAAAATTCTCAAAGTTAATTTTGGACAGCACTTTTGACACATAAACATATTTATTATTTATGAACTTTGGAAAGCAGATATTTGAAGTAGGTTCTCTCTTCTGATGGGTGTAATTGTGTTGGAGACCAAGATCCATCCTGATACCCATGACTATTGTGTGTCTGGCACTGTGCTAAGTTTTAGAGATCTGAAATAAACAAGAAAAAAGATCCCTCAAGGAATTTACAGGCTAGAAAAAAGATGGAAGTTAATATAATCTTAAGGTAGTAGAAGGAAAAAATTTGAATTTGTTTTTTTTTTTTTTTGTGAGCTGGGACACTAGTCTTTTCCTGCTTTGGGGCAATAGTGCTTCTAGTTCTTGGGCCTTTGAACTTGGACTGAATTTCACTGCTGGCTTTCCTGGGTCTTCAGCTTGCAAATTTTAGGTCGAGGGGCTTCTCAGACTCTATAAACATGGGAGCCAATTTCTGTTTTATATATACTATATCCTACTGGTTCTAGTTCCTCTGGAGAATCCTAATACACATGGCTCATGGTATAAGGTTCTTCAAATCCTTGGGGTTTGATCTTAAAATTTAAAGTTAATGCTCTGGAATTTAAAAGAAAAAGAAGAGCTGAGTGTAAGATCTTGTAAGGGCCAGACCAGCACCATTCT
>NW_003852400.1:2055202-2059985 GCF_000181295.1 Otolemur garnettii
CAGCCACAAAACTTGGGTCTTGCTTTGGCTCAGGCTGGTCTCCAACCTGTGAGCTTAGGCAATCTACCTGCCTTGGCCTCCCAGAGTGCTAGGAAGGAAATGGACTTTTGAATCAGAAATATTCTAATAGGTCACTGACTTATACCTATTATAATTTAAAATAAGGATTAATGTGGTCTTTGCTTTAGGAGGATTGATTTAGGAAATTAACTTTTAAACTGGAAATGTTGTAATAGATTGCCACTGAGTTATGCTGATTATTATTTAAAACAGGGGTTATTGTGATCTTTGCTTTAGGAGGATTGATTTAGGAAATTAACTTTTGAATTAGAAATGTAATAGATTATCACTGAGTTGTGCTGATTATTATTTAAAATAAGAGTTAATGTGGTCTTTGCTTTAAACCATTGTGTATAAAACTGTGATTTTGGAAATGGAAAACAGAACAGTCTAGAGAGGCTACTCTCATGGTTCTCCAGAATCACTGGCTTTCTGACAAATAAAATTTGGTGGACCTAATTTTTCTATTTTTATAGAGAGTAATACTAGTCTCTGCATATTGGCTGACAGTGACAGGTGGTCGGACCCTCTTTGTTCTATAACACTGTCTCTATAAAAAATAGAAGAACAAATCAGGTGTGGTGGCCTGCCCCTGTAGTTGCAGCAACTCAGGGAACTGAGGCAGGAGGATCCCTTGAGCCCAGGAGCTATGATCATGCCCCTGCACTCCAGCCATGATGAGAGAGTAAGACTCTGTCTCAAAACAAACACCCCTCACCCCACAACAAAACAAAAAATAAAAGAAAAAATAGGTGATGCTCTCTCTTTTTTTTTTCTCAAACTCCACCACTTGCAATGGAGAGCCATACCCCAATCCCACTCTGAATGCACCAAATCTCTTCTGATCTCAGAAGCTAAGCATGAGAGGCAGCCATGTCCCTACAGGCCCATGGTTTCTGCCATATATTTTCCAAACTCTTCTTTATTTGTAATTCATGCCTTTTGTTCTGCCTGGATGGTCCTACCCTGAGGGTGATGCATATAGAAAGTACCCACTGACTGTGGAATGGTGGGTGAAATGAAAGAAAATGAAATTAAAAAGCACATAGTTTAATAATAAAGAAAAATTGCCCCACTTTCATTGGGAAGTCATGAATGTTTCCAGAATCTTCATTCAGAAATCCTGGCATTTCCAGGAAACTGGCTAAGTATAACTGATACACAGAAACTGTAACCTTCTCAATTACATTGTAACTTGCCAGGAATTAAGTAATGTTCTTGGAACTGGAGAGTACACGTAGGATGTGACTGGTATCCCTCTGACACTGTGCTGAGGAATCTGGCTTAGCTTCTCCAGAACCATCAGGCTAGGTGGTGATGTGTCTAGAATGCAGAACAGTCTGCTCAGGGACCAGTTTCTGGGGACACAGAGTTATGGACTCTATGTAAAAGGCAGGACCGTTTGCTCCAACTTCTAGCTTAAATTATAGTGTGAATGTTACCTGATGAAGAGGGTCTGGCTGCCTGTCACTGTCTGCCAATATGCAGAGACCAGGATAGGTCCACCAAACTTTATTTGTCAGAAAGCCAGCGATTCTGGAAAACAATAAGAGTAGCCTCTCCAAGATTGTTCTGTTCTTCCATGTCCAGAATCAGTTTTCTACATAAAAGTTCAAAGCAAAGACCACATTAACTCTTATTTTAAAATAATAATCAGTATAACTCAGTGACCTATTACAACATTTCCAATTCAAAAGTTAATCTCCTAAATAAATCCTCCTAAACTACTCTAAATAGGCATCTTTAGGGGTGGGAGCTAAATTTACAAAACAGTAAGAGTAGAAGGAACAAGGTGATGATCACAGAAGACCTAAACTGACCAGACAGCTGTGACCAGACCGGCTGTGTTGTCAGCCATAGCCTAACTCAGTCTTATTCTCACTACATGGCTCTCATGAATACAAGTCACTTAGGAAGATGGTTTAAAAATGTAGATTCCTGGAAACTCCATCCAGGGAAGCTGATTCATAGGTCTGGGTTGAAGCCCAAGAATTTACGTTTTAACAAGCTTCTTCTGGATCATATTTTGAGAAGATTGGACTCTCATTTGGAGAACCTAGGATAAAAGTTTAATGAGCAGCGACAGCATCACCCTAGATCCAGGCTAGAAGGGCTCTTGCTCTGGGGTCTGTGGGTCGGAGGGCTTCGCTCTGGTGCTCCCTGGCCATGTTGGTTGAGGAATCTGAGGGCTTGAGGGATGAGCGAACCAGGACACTGAGACCAGACTTCTAGACTGTGATCTGGGCTTGTGGACGTGTGGGGGGAGAGAAAGAGGGAGAGAGATTATTATGTGTTTATGGAGGCTGACAGATCCCACAACCTGCTGTTTGCAAGCTGAAGCCTAGGGAGTCTGGTGGTGTAGTTCAGCCTGAGTCAAAATGCCTGAGAAGCAGGGAACCCAGTGGTGCAGTCAGAGGGCTGGAGAAGATGGTGTGAGCTATCTCTGCTTTTAGCACAAGCAGGTAGGAAGCAGACAGGGATGAATTCCTCCTTCCTCTGTCTTTTGTTCCGGTCGGATTCCTCTGATTCAAATGCTAATGTCACCTGGAAATGCCCTCACAGACACTCCAGAAATAAAGTTTAATATGAGTACTAGTGGCCAGTCAAATCAATGTATAAAATTAGCCACTGGTAGGTGCTGAGTGGGCTCCTGGTTGAGCTTGGGCTTCTTCCCTGGTCTGACCTCCAGAGGGCAAACCTTGCTGGACACAACCTTAGGCCTGAGTGGGGACAAAGAACAGCTGTTTGTGAGGGTGTGGATGGCATTACAAGTGGCCCCAGGGAGTCCCCCAGAGAGGGCTGGCTATGGGAAAAGAGAGGACGGGGCCATTGGCTGGGACTTGGCTCTCCCAGTTCCACCACATTCTTCCTACACTGGGTTTTCAAGTGTTGTGCCAGGATTTTTCCCGATCCCCCAAGAGTTAGTCCAAGATACACTCCAATTAAAGATCATGAGGCAAGCTTTATTCAAGCCCAGGCCTGGACTCTCCTGGTGAGCACACCGAAGAAGAGCCCCCCTCCGGAGGTGCAATCAGTTTTTATAGGGTACAGAAAACAAGGGGAGGGGTAAAGTATGGGTACAATTTTGATTGGTTGCTAGGGGAATGGGCAGATTACAGTTTAGGCATTAGCTCGTGATTGGGTATAGGTTTTGCACCAAGGGGTGGTGCTATCTTTGGGATGGGCAGGGGACTTATTGGGCCTAAGATGTCGGTGGTGGCAGTCATTAAAATGGCGTTGGCTCGGCTCTCACACAAGGTTTTGAAGTATATTTATCAGGTAGGAGAACAGGACCTGTTTAATCAAAGTTTGTCAGCTTCAATTAGTAACCTCTAATGGGTAGACTGTGGCACGTGGACCTTCATTTGCACTCTTGTCTCAGGCCCCAGAGACAGATCTGATCAAGGTTTCAAAATTAGTAACATCTTATAATTGATTTCTTCTAATCAAAAATTGTCTTCCACACCAGGCTCTAGAGAAGGGAAAAATGGACAAAAGAAATAGGCCCTGCCGGGTTGGCCACGCCGTCAGGGCCCAGTGAGGGAGAAAACCAGGGGTGTGTGGCAAGGCAGATCACAGGGTGACCTCAGCGAGACCTCAGCATGCCCTCTGTCCACCTGCCTGCTATCCTCTTACATAAGCAAGGACGGGGGAGCAGAGCAGAATTCCGTTTTGCAGAACTGGCAGATTCAAGTCATGGGGTGGGATGAGGGAGCAAATCTGAGTTTTCTAATCTCATTCTCTATAGGATACTGGCCTCCCTCTGTGTAAGTCAAGTGGCCCTAACTTTTCTTCTTGGAGTGAGATACAGTCTGAAAATGCAAATAATTTTCAGAACAACTTTAAAATATTTTCAAAAACAGTTGCACCTAAAAAAAAGATTTGTTCAGAGTTGGTTCTATTATTTTATAAGTGGATTATCAAAAGGAACTTTGATTTATTTTTGTCTGAAAGGTCACCTATCTCCATCACTATGGGATCAGTCACTGGTACATTATCAAGTTCATTTGGTGAGGTCAGGTCTTCCTGAACGGTCTCAATGCTTGTGGATGTTCACGGATATCTGGGCATGAAGCGTTAGGCATTTATTTCAATCTTCACAGTCTGGGCTTGTGTGAACCCATCCTTCTCTAGAAGGTTTTCTAGGTACTCAAAGGGCATTGAGTGTTGTGGTCTAAGTCTCTGGTCACAGCAGCTGTATCAGTGCTGAAGGTGCCCTAAGCCCAGTAATGTAGTGACACTTACAGATTCCTGTTGGTACCACCTTGGTGAGCTTGGGTAAGATTCAAGAGAATTCCCTGGATTAGCAGGCAAATTCTCTCACTCTCTGTCCTGGGCTGCTGGAGTTGGGGGAGGAATAACATGGGCACTCCCTCATGGCTGCCAACACCAGGTCACACCTAAAGTCAGCTCAGTCTCACCCAAAGCCAGAGGTGACTGTTGCCTGGCTACCTCTGACGTTTATTCAAAGCCCAAGGGCTCTTTAGCCCTCAGGTGGTGAATCTGCCAGGTCTGTTCCTCTCCTTCAAGGAAGCAGGTTTCCTTCTGACCCAGGGTGGGTCCAGAAATGCCATCCAGGAGCAAAGGCCTGGACTCAGGGGCCTTAGGAGTCTGCTTGGTACTTTATTTTACTGTGACTGAGCTGGTACCCAAGTTTCAAAATCAAGTCCTCCACTTTCTTCCCTCTCCTTTCCTCCAGGGAAGAAGGCTCTTTCTGAGTCTA
>NW_003852400.1:2060393-2061685 GCF_000181295.1 Otolemur garnettii
TTGGGGTGGTGTAGGCAGTTCGAGATCATCTTTCCTGTCCTCTTCAATGCCACTTTCCCTTAATGTTAACACAAGATAGTAGGATCATGCCTTTGATTTCTGGTTCTTCTGAAAGTGCTTAAAGGGCACTTTACTGGGACGATCCTAAAAGTAGCCACAGAGTTGAGGATACTAAAATGATGCCATACATTGAGTTAGGGTGGGAGCCTCCTAGGGAGGTGGTCCCTTGAGAATTTGATTTCTTTCCCTCTCTTATTAAAGCAGAGGAAGGATGCATTTTGGGGAAGAAAATTCTGGCCTAGGAAATGGCTACAAAACAAAACAAAAAAGGCAGTGTAGCAGTCATGATTTCCGGGAGTCCCAGAGAAAAGCAGAACTCACTGCTTTAACCTGTATAGTAACATGGTACTGGAATAGAATTAGCTAGAGTTAGAAATTGGTGTTGACAAAGAGAGTTATCACAGCTAGACACTGAACATCTATCACCATCCGTCCAGCTCTGAACAGAGGGAGTAATTGGCCCAGTGTGGATCAGTATTGGTCATGACAAGAGGAAGACATTTTCTACCCTTGTCCAACCCTGAAACTCCTCTTCTGCCTGCTGGAACGCACAGTTCATTATGAACAAACCCCAACACTGTCAGCCGTGGCTCTGAATGTTGCCCACACCCTCTTGCTCAGATGAAAACCGGGCTGCCCCCTGAGAACAGGGGCTGTCCCCTGCCTTCTGATTCACCAGGTTTTCTCCTTGCCACCTGGTGCTTGTGGTTCTTGCTCCTGCAGGTGTCCCGTGGGGCCTGGAGCTGAGTGTGCTGCTTTTTTGCTTCTCATTGCCACTTCTGGATCACTCTCTTTTCCTCTTCCCTAAAAATATCCTGGGTCAGGTCATATCCCCCAGTCCTCTCATTTTCCTGACATCGGTTGCTCCGTGGTCCACCCCATTGACTCCTCAGTGCTCCTGTCTCACTGTAGCAGTCCTCCTCCTGCCTTAATTCTGGGCAAGTTCAAGGTACATGTGGATTGTCCCTCCATCTCCCTGGGCTCTCAGTTCCCTGTTGACCTCTCACAATCCTCCCCCTTCCATCACTCCCTCCGCCATACCAGGCCCATCATTCCCCAGAGCTGTGTGGCCTACCTGACCACAATGCACACGTCTCACTCCCTGGCCTCCTGTCTTCTCCCACACTCCCTCTGTCACCCTGTGTACTGAGGCTGTCCAAAGTGCTGCAGACTGAGTGCCTTAAATGATAGAAATTTATACTCACAAGGTCCTGCGGGCTAACAGTCTGAGA
>NW_003852400.1:2062479-2065452 GCF_000181295.1 Otolemur garnettii
TAACCCATGCAGCTAAACATGGCTGGAGAAAAACCACTATTTTAAATTCATGAGCATAAACCCTTATGCTGCCTGACAGACACGTTCCCTGTCTTCTGCCATCAATTTTCCTGCCTCGATGGGATCATTGCTATCGCCTTACAAACATGCTTGTTTTTCTCTCATGTTCGTTATATAAAAATCTTTTTTTTTTTTGTACGGCTCATGTTTCTTTTTTCATATTTATTTCTAAGTACTTTAAAGTATTTTTTTCTTTTTCACGCTATCATGTATGGAATTGTCTCCCTCGTTTCATTCGTGAATTTTCTATTGCCAGTATAAACAAATAAAAACCTCTCTTGACCCTACATCCAGCAGCAGTTCTCCCAGCTCTGCTCTCTCTACTGCCCTTCACAGCATGATTCTTCTAGAGCTGTCTCCGTACTTACCAACCCCAATTCCTCTCCTCCCATCCCCTGAAATCCCTTCCTGTCAGGTTTTTGCCCCATCACTTCTCTGGAAGATCTCATGTCAAGGTCACCAAAGATCTTCATGTTGTGATGTCTAATGGCCAACTTTAGTCGTCATTTACAAGCTCCATGGGTGACACTGGACACAAGTGATAGCTCTTTCTGCCTAGAAATCACTCTCTTCACTTGGCCTCCAGGACACTGATCTGCTTTCCTCTTATCCAATCATCCATTTCTCAGTCTCCTTTACTGTTACCTCCTTGTTCTCTTCTCCCGGGGTGTCAGGAGTGCCCAGGGTTTTGGACTGGACTTCCTGTCTTCTCCATCTACACTCACTGCCTGGGTGATCCTGGGTGATACTACCAAACTTCAAGTTTAAGTTTTCAGCCTTGATCTTTCTGAACTATAAGAAGATAGCCATTTGCTGCCTCAGTTTCTCCACTTGGATGCCTAACACATACCCTCAGCGTACCTAGAACTGAACTCCCACTCTTACCCCCGACACCTGCTCCTCCATCCTCCCACTTGCTCAGGCCAAATAGCTTGGAGCCATCCTCTCTTTCTCTCACACCCACAGAGACTAGTGTCTAGTCTCCCTTCACAGTGTATGTGGACTTTGATCCTTCCTTTCCTGCCACTCTGCTGCCATTGTCTGCTCCCTGCACCATCGTCCTGGGAATGGTCTCCCCAGCCCCCTGTCAGAGTGGTCCATGTGACAGTTGGATCAGAGCATCCCAATGGCTCTCTCCTTCATGCAGAGCTTGAGGAGCCCCTATGGGATCTAAGAAACACCTTGACCTTCCTGATCTTGCCTCCTGCTTCCCCTCCCTTCTCTTTCTCTCCGCCCTCCTCTTTGAACACATCTGGCACACTCCTGCCCCACAGCCTCTGCTCTGGGTACTCCCGCCTGTACCGCTCCTTCCTCAAGACACTGTGAGTGATGCCCTTTCTTATCACGATATTGGTTGTTCTGTGTGGCACCCACCTAGAATGCACGTTCCAAGATTTTTATGTTGTTTCCTTTCTTCTCTGAGCCTAGAAGAGAATCTGACCCCTTGCAGGTGCTCACAAACTATTTGGTGGATGAACGGATGATTGGATGATTGGAGGATTATTTGGAACTAGGCTACAGAGGAAAATAGACTTACAAAAGGAGCAGAACCCCCTTGGCTAGAACAAGACCAGTGAACACAAGAGTCATCCTGAAATGTTATTTGGACACTGTTTGAACCTCTAGCATAAAGGTCAATGTGTAGTTTAATTTTTAGTACACAGAGCATGGTTTATTCCTAAGCACAATTTAGTGAATGCTTCTCTGTTGCTCTTATAAAACACTGAATAATCAAAGCCACTCTCTCTCCATGAAAGCCCTATGAAAGATGATGTTACAGAAAAGAGGCTGCAGGGTGGGCAGACCTATTATTTCACCCTCCAGGCAGGTGCCTAAATTGGGCCCATACAAGTCAGGAAGAGACAATGTCAAAATAGGGGTTTTAAAAAATGCCTTTAAAAATGTGTATTTTCTCTTCCCTTGCTAGAAACTGAGAACCACTGAAAATTGAAGTTACTATAGCAATTGGTTCTACCTAGGACATCCTACTGTCCCTACTGGCTTGATAAGTGATCACTTTTCCAAAGAATAGTAAGCCACAATTTAGGTTGAAAGAGAGGTAAAAACTGCATATTTCATTTACTTGTTATAGGAGCACTTCTTAGGAAGGGTGAGCTGATTTTTATATTTATAAATCATGTCTTAGGTATATGCAGCTTATTTAAAGTTCCGTAAATGTCGGTATTAATACCAGGTAACATCTAAAACATGGGTGTGCGGATTAGACAGGAAAGACCAGTGAGGCCTTTGAACTGTGCAGTTCTATCATGCTGTCCGATTTCTAATTGTTCAATCTAACTTCTGGAAGTTTTCTTTGGTTTTGAGTCTAACACGTGATGTGCCTTTTTAAAGTTAGTTTTCTCGTGTTAATGAATTTCTTCTTTTATCTTGTTAGCCTCAATAAAAAACTGCATTTACTCCAATTTCTTGGATGTACTAAGTGATGAGGTTTGCCCCAAATTCAGGAAAATAACAATGAAAGATGAAATCATGGTCCATGAATAGATTGGCAGGAAAAATACGGGTGAACAATGGTTTAGACAAAGGCAATCCTTCTACAGAAAGGGCTGCTTCATAGGTTTTTAGCATTTACACTGACACTGTTCAGCCAGTTTCCTTACCTGCTTGGAGCACACAGTTGGGTTTACATCAACCACGCTGTGTCTTCCCAGGTTCTCCACATAAGATTTTCTCGATTTGTACCAATTTTAGACCCCAGGCCCTTTGGGGCGATTATTACTGAGCCCCAGGGCAGCTTTCTCTAGGGATACGGAGAAGGTAGGAAGAGGAGCAGGTGGTGGGAAAAGGAGTTGGGAGGGTGATTTAGTGAAACAAAGAGGAAAAGAGAGGAAAGAAGGAAAAACAGCACACCTAGGCATCACGAGCTGTGGACATAAATAAAGTTAATAAACA
>NW_003852400.1:2065885-2067988 GCF_000181295.1 Otolemur garnettii
AAATTGCCTGGTAAAGTTTATGAGATTAAAAATATTGCTAAAATCAGGCTGGATATGCATGTAAAGTTCCTGCTGATGTGACCTGTCTATACAACATTGAAAAACAATAGAATTGAGGGTGGCGCCTGTGACCCAGTGAGTAGGCAGCAGCCCCCTATAGCGAGGGTGGTGGGTTCCAACCCAGCCCTGGCCAAACTGCAACAAAAAAATAGCTGGGCATTTTGGCAGGTCGCTGTAGTCCCAGCTACTGGGGAGGCTGAGGCAAGAGAATCTCCTAAGCCCAGGAGTTGGAGGTTGCTGTGAGCTGTGTGACGCCATGCCCACCAAAGGCGATAGAGTGGGACTCTGTCACTAAGGGGGATGGGGGAATCAATAGAATTGTAAACCAAACTATGCCTTTTGCTGTTCAAGTGGAAATGACCATCACAAGTAAATAGTCAATGGCTTAGAGATGTTAAAAGTTGGAGGAAACATTGGAGATTAATGTAGTCTAGTCCTTTACAAATTTTACAAACCAAGAAATTGAATGGCTCCCTGACTGACCCAAGGTCCCATGACTCTTAGTGGCAGAGCCAGGATAGAATTGGACCCCAGATTCCAGAAGAGAATACCTTTATTATAACCATGCCATGCCAGCACCCAAATTCCAGCACTGGCTTTGCAAACATTGCATTTAAACCCCACTCTTATTTACTAGCTGCTAATGAATCAGAGCCATGTAGATGTAGATCAGAATCACATGGTTAAATGTCTGACAAAGTAGTGTCAAATTATATATGTGTATATATATGTGTATATTTATATATGAGATAATTAAAATTACTTTTTCTCTTTATTAAACTAACCCTTCCTCCCCCATGGCAAAATCATGGAATCATTCGTTGAGATGATTAGCGCTGGGAAAACAGTGATCTCACAGGAAGATTAGCAGATGCGGTAGAAACTGACCTCTCATCCTCCCATGCCAGCCATTAGCTATAGAATAGCTTCATTTTTCTAGTCAAAAAAACCTAAGGATGTTGACGACTGTTCTATCTCCCTAAAAATACTCCAAGGATAAATAAAATAATTAAAATGTTCTGAAGGTTTCATACAGTTCTAAAATAATTAGGGTAGGAGAACTCTAATAATTAGGGTAGGAGACCCAACTCCAACTTACTAATAGAATGCTGACTTCAACGTTTTTTGTAGTAACAGTCAGTGATTCTCAGGAATTCCATTCTTTACCATTTAGTCTTCAAACTGTTTTCTCTAGTGAATCTTAGACGTAGAAGACTCTGAGAAGTCACCTGGTGATTTCTTCCCCCAGTTCAAGCACCCCCCTTTAAGAAGCACTGCTAAGGAACTCATTCCGTGAAAAATCTGTTCCTTGGCTGACAGCCCTAAAGAAGAAAAGTATTCATATTATTGAAGAAAAATCTCTCAGTGTAATTTTTAACATAGTCCTAGTTATTTTTTGTTTTGAGTTACATAAATTTCATCAATTTTTAAAATGTATGAATACTATCATGTTTCTCCTAAGTTTTCAATATTATGAAAAGAAAGAATGTAATGCTTTTGTCTAGGTTTTTTCACATCAAACTTGAAATAATCCTATATTAAATACTCTTCACTCCTGCATTAATGAGAATAGGTCAGCGGTTAAAATGATGAACTCTGGAGTTAGACAGATCTGGATTTAAGGCCTGGTTCTACCACTTACTAACTATATAACTTGCAAAAGTTACTTAGCCCTCTCTAAGCCTTAGCCTTCTTGTTTCTGAATTGTAAAAATAATACTCCTAATATTTTGTGGTTATTAGGCTAAAAATATAATTTATGTAGACATAATGAATAGTAACTATTCAATAATAGCTATTTGTAATATCCATTCTCTTTATATTTTTGGCATAAGCACAGTGATACCAGAGTTTCAGGTTCTTGGTCTCAGCCTCAGACCACAGGATCAGTGGTAAGTTAGGATTTATTCAAAGAAACAACAACTATAAAAACAAAAAACCCCCCAAAAAACAAAAACAAACCTTCTAACAGAGAGAACCTGGGAGGGGAACAAGCTCTCCTGCTCCCTCCTCCAGGTCTGTCCTCAGGGTCTCTGCTCAGGGG
>NW_003852400.1:2069734-2088355 GCF_000181295.1 Otolemur garnettii
AAAAATAATGCTGAAGTAGTCCTGTTTTTAAAGTCCGCATTTCTCTTGTAAACACATTCCTTTGGGAATCATTTTCTTTGCGTTTTTTGAAGCCCCCTTTCTCAAGGCCTGGCCATTTACCTTTTATTACTCTTGTAAAACATCAAGGGAATTTCATTCTAAGGTTTCCCCATTTCTACACTTGACACCTCATTCTATCTTGTTGGTCAAACTGGAGTCTTGGATACAAGTTTCTCACACATTTTTCTTTACCTGGTGAAGGAAAATGGTCAGCAACATGGGCCAAGAACAAACTACTTGTTCCACTCTGTACTAGATTGAATATGTCCCCACCCCCCCAATTTATGTCCTCTTGGACCTTTTGAATGTGATTTTTATTCAGAAATACAGTAGAACTCCTATGAGTTGACCACCCAAGGGACTGCAACAAACTGGTCAACATATGGAAGTGGTCAACATAAGCAACTAGGCCTATTGTACTGTACATGTGGTGCATGTCTGGTCTATGAAAAGTAGGTTCACTTAAGGAGACCAGCAATGGAAGGAGGTGGTCAACTATGGAGGTTCTACTGTATAGTTTTTGCAGATGTAATTAAAGTGAAGTCATATTGGATTAGGGTGGGCCTTAAATCTACTATGACTAGTGTCCTTGTAAAAAGAGGAAAAATTCAGATATAGGGACACAAACAGGGAGAATACCAGTGGAGACAGGTGAGATTGGATACATCTAGGAGCCAGGGAACACCAAGGATTAAAGGTAGGAGGGAATAAGGAAGGATTTTTCCCTAAGTCATCAGAGGGAACATGGCCCTGCCAACAGCTTAATTTCAGACTTCTAGCTCCCAAACAGTGTGAGAGCTTATTTCTTTAGCCACCCAGTTTGTGTTAATTTATTGTGGTAACCCTAAGAAATTAATATATGCTGTTAATAGGATGAGACCACTAGCAGATTCCAGATGGCCATTTCTGTAGCTGTTTTGCTACATGTATTAGGAAATAGCATGGTGAAGTAGCAAGAATACAGACTTTAAAGATGTATGCTCAAGATTTGAACTCACCCCTGGGGAATTGGGAGACTTGGTGAGACTGTTTTCTCCCCTAGTGGATTAGAATACAGTCTTCAAATTCTCCCCTGGTTGATTTTGATTTGAACCTCATGCAATTTGATTCTCAGATAGACACTATTCTGAGCTAAAATATTCTATGATTTTTAAAAAATAAATAACCCTTCTTTCTTTCACAGCTCAAAAAAAAATGTAGATTTAAGGAGGACATAATTGTCTCCCTCTCCCAAATACATGAGAGACTGTCATGTGGAATAGGGATTAAACTTATTCTTCACAGGATCATGGATAGAAATTATAGAGGCAGAAGTGATCTCAATAGAGTAATAATAAAACTTTTCTAATGATCAGAGCTGTCCAAAAACAGAATGGCATGTCTTATGAGGCCGATAGCTCTATTTCTGGGAATGTTAGAAAAAAAAAAGTCTTAGATAAGGTTCTCTAGATGTAGAGCCTGAAATAGTGATTCTTGTGCAAGTGATTCATAGAATGAGTAGGCTCAAGAGACGCCAGTAGGGGAGACAGGGAAGAGGGGGAGGAGCTGGGCAAACAAGTGACCCCACAGAGAGTTCTGGCATACAAATGGTATCATAGGGGGTCCTTTTTGAGACTGGGGAGGCAGGGCTTTTTGTGCCCCTGTATCAGCCAGTCATTGCCTGTAGGCTGCCATGGAGGTGTATGGGGTAGGGGTGGCGGCATAAGCCCTGCAGGTGTTTCTAGGCAAGGTAGTGCTGCTGAAGGCAATTCTTAGGTGAAGAGTCCAGCTGTGAGCTCTCTCTAGCCAACACTGGCACAGCTGGGGATGGAGGCATTTGGGTCTGAGTAGAATACTAATAGCACCTTCTACAAAGAGGATGGTCTGTCATGTTCCAAAATGGAAATGAAAAAAGTAATAAGGTGACAAGCTCTAGCTTTGCTTTTACCACTGATAAACTTCTAATACTCCATTTTAATATCCCATAAAGCAGGAGTCCTCAAACTTTTTAAACAGGGGGCCAGTTCACTGTTCCTCAGACCATTGGAGGGCTGGACTGCGGGCCCCAGGGATGAGTCAGCTACTAAGCAGGACAGGCAGAGGCGGCAAAAACACCTGGTGGGCCGGATAAATATCCTTGGCAGGCCACATGTGGCCTGCGGGCCACAGTTTGAGGATGCCTGCCATAAAGTAAGAGTTTTGGAAATTATGGTCATTAAATTCTCTTTATCACTAAAGTTCTATTATCCCAGGGTGTCATGCTGTGGAGGGGTAGTTCTTGGTATATGTAGTGAAAACCCTGAGGTATGGGGTTGATGAGAGGACAAAGACACTGTTTACTGCAGTGGGTCTGTGAGGTCACATACACCCCAAGCCTTGTATCCATATTAGTAATGTTAATAATTTACTGTTTTCACTTGCATCTACTGTTTTTTATACATAAGATAGATAAAACAGATTTTTATTTTGAAAGCACTGGTTGTTTTGTATAATCTGTTTTCTTAATCATTAGATAATTCTCAAAGGACAACCTTTACTATTAAGGGTGGGAATAATTCTCTGAAATCATAGCGACAAAAAAACAGAATGCACATATAGTATAGAATGAGACCATGATTAGATAATGCCTAAGAATTCAGAAAACTTTTTCATATTACCTAGATTTTTATCAATGCAGATTATGACTTTTTCACAGTAATTTTTCAGGCATACATCCATTCGGGCATAGGAATAGGCAGCAATTAATAATGAGGATAATAATAAAATAAATTAAATCACCTATCTGGAGGGTGTGTTGGCACTGGAGAGCTGGAAGACTTCCTGTAAGTTGTCCAGCCTCCCTTTTATTGATGAGGAAACTAAGGACCAAAGTAACGCTACAAAGGCATTAAGTGATGCTCTCTGATTCCCAGTTCAATCATCATCTCCACTGAAAACAATTCAAATTATGAAAAACTTAAAGCAATTGCTCAGAACCATATGAACTTAGTTAAAAGTACAGATGACGTGGTATCAGCTACCGGGACATTTTTTGTGTGGATTCCTGATGCCCATTTTCATGGCACGATTGTCACACTATGGATCTTTCTTTTTGTGTATTTCTGTTTTTAATTGATTTCTTTTTCTGTTCCCTATGGTTTCAACAAATCCATTTTCCAGGGAAGATATACAATGCGTACTGTCATTTTAAACTTTTTTTCAAGTAAAATTCCTCTAGGATATTAAAACATTCAAGAAAAAAACAGTAGTATGCTGATACTGATTTTCTATGATAACCAAATGACCAGTGACATGAAAATAAATGCTATCATTTTTATTCTCACATTCTCTGTGGCTCATGTATTTGAATCTGCTTAACAGCTGGGCTTGAAAGATTGCAAGTCCCTGAGACAGAGAAAGAAGAAAAGAAGAACATACACTTCCAGCGTCAGTATGTCCCTTATTCCCTTCCAAGTGAAGCTATGGTTCTCTTTTGAAGCCTTTTTTTTATTAAGAGTGGAAATCGCTGCCTTTCTTTATACCATTCAATGTGATCTAGAGATACGAATGGTGAATCTATACATTGTGGTCTTGCTGAGGGCTTTGTCTTAATCCGTTTTCTGCTCCTATAACAGAAGAACGCAGACAATTTATGAAGAAAATAAATCTATTTGGCTCATGTTCTGGAGACTGGGAAATCTAAGAGTATGATGCCAGCATCTACTTTGTGCTGTGTCATCCAGTGGAGGTCTTTGTGCTGTGTTATCCAGTGGCGGAAGGTCTTTTTGCTGTGTCATCCAGTGGCAGAAGGTCTTTGTGCTGTGTCATCCAGTGGCGGAAGGTGGAAGAGGAAGTGAACTTGCAAGGGGGGTTGAACTCCCCAGATAACTATCCCACTCCGAGATAATGGCATTCATCCATTCATAAGGGCAGAGTCCTCATGGCCTATTCACCTCTTAACGACTCTATCTTTTAATAGTGTTGCAATGGCAATTAATTTCCAGCATACGTTTTGGAGGGGGCAATGTTCAAACTCTAACAGCTTGGCAAGTAGGCTTGTGTTGAGAGACAATTCTTCATGGGACCCTTGCAGTTCTGCACATTTTGTCTTTGTTGTGGATTATGCTTTCAGGGATGTTGCATAGCAAACTGTCTTGGCAGATAGTATCTCCTTATGGAGCAGAGGGCAGGTATGTTTATCCAATATCATAATGTCTCCTTGGAGGCATAAACAGGTTTGCTTATAGCCCTTTATAAAAGATTGGGGTTCCTTAAACATGGGTTCCTCAGTTGTGATGTAAATTCACTGCATGTGTAGCATACATCTGGTTGTTCTGTGGAATTTAGAGGGTAAAGGAAATTAACAGGACTCTGTAGCTTACACTTATGTGCTCTGGGTGATAAAGCCCTTTGATTCTGACCCAGAAGCCTGTCGCCTTTTGCCAGCATTCATGAAAAAGTAATAGACTAATTTACTAGTATAATAAAATCTCAGACTCTTTACAGTTCTTGACAGACGGACCATTAACCATTGATAAATCACACTTGCCACAGATCACAGAAGAAAACGTATTCTTATTTTCCAGATAAATAAAGAAATTTTGTCTTTTTGACCAAAAGCTAAAATTCATTGTTAAAATGTAAACCCCTGGTATTTGGGGATGTCATGTCTAATGACTGGAAGCAGGTTAATGTGGAAATTTGCCAGTCTTGGGCATTTATTGGGGCTTTCTTTGTGTCTCTAACATGACTAAGCAGTCATCTTCTCTACCTTCTTAGGAAATAAAACTTGGCCCTAAATCTTGTTTGCTATTTTGTAACTTGGCGGGGCTGAGGCAACCAGAGACTGTGTATCCTTTGGAGTTTCAGTGAGTTGATGCAGCCCAAAGCTCAGAGATCCACTGGGGTCGACAAAAACTCTCACTCTACCTGGGAGAGAACCAACTCCAAATGACCTGAGACACTACCTTTTAAACTGGCTTTCAGCCCCACCTCCTACATTAGGAACTACATGCCTTCCTGTTGGCGTCTGAAAGCAAAGAACCCAAGGAGGAGAGGGGAGGGATGCAGGGATGGATTGAGGGAGTTGTATAAGCCTCTGATTGCCTGCAGCAGAGAGCAAAGGAGTTAAATTGAAGCCACCTTTGATAGAATCAGATTCTTGCTCTCTCCATATCCACCTTATTAAGTGACGTTAGCTCTAAAGAATAAAAATACATAGAATTTAAAATACTTGTCGGTGCATCACCTTCTCATTTGAAAAGCTCTTCAATCAATTATCTATGAGCTCAGTAAAGATGAGTACTTATTTTATAGCAGTTCTGTGGCAGATCCCGTGACAAATTTAAAAGATGAGAACTCCAGCCTTGAATAATTACTGACATGAAATTAGAAAATTCTTGTACTCTTCATAACTTGAGTTGTGCTTAGCAGATTCCCTTTTTAGTAATGATTCAAGTAGTCAACCCAATATGTTGTACAACAACTGAAACATGTTCCAGTTTGATTTTTGCATTTATAACTTATTTCCTGATTATCCAAAGCAATTCAGTTTTATTCTAGAATACACTTTAAAATTATTAAAATATTTTCTTGGATTTTGAGGGGTAAGGAGTCATCTTCACAAAACCAAAAATCAGGTAATTCCACATATCACTTACTCTATGTGACATTGACAAACCATCTTCAGAAACTGTGTCTGATAGCTATTTAAACAGCTTGGAAAACTATATATAATAGTAATTAGAGCAACTGAGAGATTTTCTTTGCTTAATGTATTACCGTATTTGGCCTCCATGGTCTGAAATGTTTGTAGCTCTCTTGCCCTTAGGATCTCTCAACTGGGACCTTAGCTTACTATACCCCAATACCAACACATCCGGCATTCCATCATGGGATTCAACATTTTAAAGAACACTTTTAATATCTAAAGATAACTTTATGTATCCTTTTTTTTTTTTTTTGCTGAAATATGTTCTTGGAAACCATAATACAGTGAATGGTCAAAAAGCAGATTGTGATTTTCTATAGAAACATTATGTTTGAGGATATGGTCATGAGCCAGAATTTGGCATTATTACATTATTATCTTATATTACTATCTTATTATATTTAGGTTTAGTTAATAATTTATCATGAAAGCAGTGTTATAGCAATTATAAGTTTTATTATTATTTTGAACATTACATTTGCATTATAAGTCTTATACCCTGTGCAAAAAGTAATCATATCTAATTAGAACAAAGGAATATAATTTTCACTATGTGAAGGGTCTTTAAAAAGTACAGAGAAAATGCGTATTATGAAAAAACTACACATGGTTTCAAAACTTTGGGCAGTATACTAAATAAACCATACTAACTTGTTACATGTCTGAACAGGATCTGGTTTGAGGTACTAAGAAGACTAAGACATCAGTTTGGAAAGAGGCCCTATCAGAGCAATATGAATTCTGCTAAAATTAAAGCAAGAACAAACGTGAAATTCATGGGGAAGCTTGGATGAAGAATGACAAAATCACTGATACTTTAAGAGAAGATTACAGGGAGTATGCCCCAAAGAAATAAGCAGTGTACAAATGGATAACTTAATATAAGGAAGAAAGAGATGATGTTGAGGATGAAGCCCACAGTGACAGACCATCCACATCAATTTTTTTGAGTAAAAAATTCATCTTGTTCATGCTCTAATTGAGGTTGGATAGCAGATACAATGGCCAACTCCATAGACATCTCAATGGGTTCAGCTTACACAATTCGGACCAAAACATTAAAGTTAAGCGAACTTTCCACTGATGGGTGCCAAAATCGTTGCACCCAGATCAGAGGCAGACAACAGCAGAGCATTCAACAGAAATTTCAAACAAGTGGGCTCAAGGTCCTGAAGCATCTCTTTAACAAACTGTAGCAGGAGATGGGACCAAGACACAGCACAGTCCAAGTAATGGCGACCAAAAGGTGGAAGTGGCACAGTCAAAGCAAAAGCAGACCGGTTAAGGGCAAAGGTCATGGCAACAGCTTTTTTGGCTGCTCAAGGCATTTTGCTGGACGACAGAAGAATGATAACATCTGTTTTCCCTGAGAGTGTTTTGAGATAGTTAGCCAAAACTTTAGCAGAAAAATGTCTGAGAAAGCTTCTTCACTATCGAGTTTGTCACCACCACAGCAATGCTTCTGCTCGTTCCTCTCAACAGTTTTGAAAGAGTTTCAATAAGAAACCCTTAGGCACTCATCTTACAGTACAGATTTGGGGCCTTCTGACTTTCCTTTTGTTTCTTGATCTAAAAAACTAGAAAGGGCACCCATTTTTCTTCAATTAACTAACAAAGTACTGCCCTGACATGATTAAATTTACAGGATGCTCAGTTCTTTAGAGATAGATGAAATAGGCTGGTATCATAGCTTGCTTACAAAAGTGTCTTGAACTTAATAGAGCTCATGTTGAAAAATAAAGTTTTATTTTTAATTCTTGTCTTTTAATTCCATTTTCCCATAAACTTTTTGAAGCCTCCTCATACGTCTTAATAACATTAATAACACATACTACAACTTGAAAATAACATAAGCCACCAAAAATAGTTATGCACTAAACATTTAGCTAATGGTCAAACTTTGGACTTTTCTTTTTAGATACAGGAAAGTTTTGGAGGATAATTTGGTTGAACTCATCATTTACAAAATACTTTCATTGCTCTTGAAGCTGTGACCCATATGATAAGGGAAAAAGAAAATAAATAACACTTTAACCATCGGAAAGGAAAGATGACATCATTGCTGATTGTGGAGTATCTGATTGTCTACCTAGAAAGCAGAAGAGACAAAAAACTAATCAAAACATCAGTAAAAGAGGCTGGATATGCTTAAGTAGTAAAGCATTACTCTATTTTCATATTAATAATAACTGATTAGATAATGTAATGAGACAGAAACCAGATAAAAGGAAAGAATATATATAGAACGCCTAGAAGCAAACTTAATAAAGATTGTACAAGGGTTATATGACAAAATCATAAATTCTACTGAAGGAAGGCCTGGTACAAGGAGAGAAATACCTTTTCTTCTAACAGGAAGTTTCTATAGTATCAGTGGGTTAATTTAGTGAAAATTATTATAATACTTTAATGCAATTTCAATAAAAATCCTAATGGAATTTTTCTAACTTGAAAAATGGTAAGAATAAATCTACCTAGAAGAATATGCATGGAAGATTAGCTAATTTTTTTTTTTTTTGAGAAAGTGTCTCACTATGTTGCCTTTGGTAAAGTGCCGTGGCATCACAGCTCACAGCAACTTCAAACTCTTAGCCTTAAGCAATTCTCTTGCCTCAGCCTCCCAAAGTAGCTGGGACTACAGGCGCCTGCCACAATGTCCAGCTATTTTTTGTGTGTTATTGTTGTAGTTGTCATTGTTGTTTGGCAGGCTCCAGACTGGGTTGGAACCCGCCAGCCCTGGTGTATGTGGCTGGCGCCCTAGCTGCTGAGTTACAGGCACTAAGCCTAGCTAAAATTTTTTTTGAAGCATCCTGAAAAAAGACTATGCCTACCAGATATTAAAATATTTTAAAGCTTTGGAAATGAGACTGAAGTATATACCTAGAAGGATCAATAAAATTAAATAGAAAGCCCAGAAATGGGCCATATATTTTGGTTATATAAGCTCCCTGTGATTCACTTGTTAATTGAGGATAACAATTGTGCCTATCTCATAAGCTTATTGTGAAGTATTAAATGCATACAAAGTTTTTGAAAAAGTGCCTCCATTCAATAAGAGTTATGAAATTATTTGCTATATTGTGATATAGCACAATGGTACATCACCACCCAATTTGGTTTAAAATTACACCCTATTTTCTAGAATATTTATTTATTATAGTTATTTTAAAAAGAATGTTCTATTCCTCTGAGCAATTTCCTATTTTTTATGAGAACCTGCTTTGAATAATTGTGTTTTTGTCAACCATAGTAAATTTCAGCAATATAAATGCCATGTCTGATGAAAAATTATTCCATATGAATTATTAGTAAATGGTGATGGAAAAACTGGATAACTGAATAAAAACAAAGTTATATCTCCCTCACAGATGATACCAAAATAAATTTTGGGTAAATTTAGAGATTGAAATGTAAAAACCAAACCAAAACAAACAAAACAAAAACAATACAAGATCTAAAAGAAAATACAGACTTATTAAACTCTTTGCATTTTTAAAAATTAGTACTCTGGTACTTTCATATACTGTTAAATTCTTCATATACTGAAGATAAATTGGTATAATCTTTTTGAAAGAAAATTCGACAATATGTATGAAATGTGCATATTCTTTGACTTAGTAACTTTGTAAAATATTCACAAAATATTCTCTGCATCTTGACCATCTCTTTGTAAAATGTTACAATGAATGTTTTGCAAATACAGGTGCATTTAGCTATAATTTCCCATCTTCCCTATGTATGATGACTATAAAGGTGACTTTTGGGACACCCTGTATATTTGGAAATAGCCATTAATAAATGGCTTAATAAATTATAAAAATATCATGCTTATTACAATAGCATAGATATGGAATCAGACTAAGTGGTCACTAAGGGATCAATGGATAAAGAAAATGTGGCATATATACACAATGGAATACTATTTGGCCATAAGCAAAATGAAATCACATCCTTTTCAGCAACTGATGGTCATGGAACTAGAGGTCATTATGTGAAGTGAAATAAGTCAGGCACAGAAAGACAAATATTGTGTGTCCTCACTCACATGTGGGAGCTAAAAGAGTCTCACACTCTCATGGAGGTAGAGAGTGGAATGGCAGTTACCAGAGGCTGGGAAGGGTGTGTGTGTGTGTGTGTGTAGGTGGGGGATGAAGAAAGGTTGTGGGGTACAAGCTACAGGCAGAATAAGTTAGTTCAGTCAGGGAGTAGAGTGACTAAAGTTATTGTACATTTCAAAATAGCTAGAAGAGAGGGTTTGAATGTTCCAAATACATAAAAATGATAAATACTCAAGGTAATAGGCACCCTAAATTCCCTGACTTGATTATTACACAGCCTATGCATGAAACAAAATATCACATCTATCTCATAAATATATATAAATATTATATATAAAAAATTATGCTATGGGATACTATGCAGTGATTTAAAAGAATAATATAATTTACAGACAAAGACTAGAAATACCTATCAGAAATATTACATGTGGAAAAAAAGTTTGTCATAAAACAATACTTACACTATGATCCCGCTTACTGCATATAAATGTGTTATATGTATTTGCAGAGAAAAACAACTAAAGGTTGCTCAATGAACTTTAGAAGTAGTAATCTCCTAAGAAAGATTTGGAAGGAGGACAAGTAGGCAGAAGTATATGTTCAAGGCTGTAAATTTATATATTTAAGGTTTTTTATGATAGGAAGACACATTTAGTTTTAAGATGAAGATTTTTTTAGAAATCAAATTCTAAAATACAATTCATCAGATTCAAGATGGTAGACTGAGCACCTTCATTAACTTCCCTTTTTTCCTCTAATCCTTATTTAAAGTCTAGAAAAACTCGTTTTTTTAAAGGAGTGAAATCATAATAGCATTATAAAACAGGAGAGGGTGCCATTGGCAGACCAGACAATTTAAGAAAGTCCTAGAAGATGGAAATCAGACAGGGTCAATATATAAACTGTCAGAAAAACAAGAACAACAAAAACTAGAACCAAACATCAAAGATAACTAACATTCTTTCCAAAAGGTACCAGGGAAGCCCTTAAGTCAGAATCAGTGACTGACAGCAGAGGTGACCTGTAAGTAGTCACCAGGGCCATAAACTGGTGTAATCAGGGCATTCAGAGTACTGGGTCACCTAGAGTCCAGACCTTCTTTCAAGTGGTGCCTACAGAGCGGTCAGCATTGTAGCCAAACCCTAAGTGCCCTCCTCTAAGAAAATGGGGGACTTACTGGGAGAAGAGGGGGCACCTAGGATGGAAGTTGGGGCCTGATGAATAAACGGAACTGAGCTTAAGATAATGCCAGGTGTCTTCCAGGAAAGACTAAGGAAAAGAGCAATTAGAATGAAAGTGTGTTTTGCCCAAAGCCCCCCCAACCTTGGCTATCCTCTGACAGTGAACCTGCGGGGAGGCTGCACACTGAAGCACACTCACATAGAGCCTGTAATCAGTCCTCCCATGGGGGAGCAGGTTGTGGGGCAGGTTGCATATATGATGCTGTTTTATTTCTTTTAGAAAAGGAGTCCAACTGTCTGGGAAGGTCTAGTGCCACAAACCATGGACTGTAGCTACTCCTAGGGAGCAGGAGTTTGGGGAGGAGGTTGAAAGGAGTTGAGGGGAGGTCTTTTTCTTTAACCATTGATATTATTTGAAATGTGCATCCATGAACAAATAAGTTACTTGGTTAGTAAAGATGCAGAAATAGTAATTGTGCCACAGGAAAGTAATTCCCAATACTGGAAATCACTGGAAGTCCAGGTAGGTCCTTGGCTTCAGGCAAAAAAGAATTCAGGAGGGGCAAACAGTGTAAGTAGAAGCGAGTTCTATTTAGGAAGTGTAGAAGTGCTGATCCCTTGTGGAGAACAGCCCCTGTGTTTCCTTTTGTCTCTTTATCTAAACAACTGCTTAATTACAGGCTAAACAAGGGGAGGAATATTTGTGTTATTTCTTGGAAAGGGGTGTTGTTTTCCTACACTTAGGGTGACACCCTCCTTTTGACTAAATGTGCTCAATCCGGAAACTGCCTTGGTGTCAGGGGCAAATGGGAGCTGTAGGTTTCCTTAGAAAGAGTTCATGGTTATTCAGGTATAATGAAGCGGAAAGGTCAAGAAGACGTGGATTCCACTGCCCTCTAGGTTCTAATGTTGGAACTTGTCCTCTCCCCTGGCCTGTTTTGATCAGGTGGCCTGAGACTGACTTCCCACCTCAGTTAAGCAATGTTTGACATTTCCCTATTTCAACTGCACCAGGAAAACAGTTATACACACACATACATACACACGTCTGGAAAGGTATTCTTTAAAAATATCAGCAGTAAGCTTACAGTGAGGATAGCATCTTTAATACTTCCATGTGTTATCTACCATGTGAGATTGTGCTTTCAGAAGCAGCCCTCAGTCAAGTACAGGAGGAAAGCAACGAAGTGCTGGTGTTTAACAATGGGCTCCTCCAAAAGAACAAGTGCCCTGATTTGTGATGTTTGCTGATTTCTGCATAAATGATGCCACTATAACAGATGCAGAGCTACCAGTGTGATGTTATCAAGTAGAACGGGGAAAGATGTGCCTAAGGGCTTTAGTCAGCTCATATGAGCCAGCTACAACACACCCCTGGTGGAGAGGGAGGCTAGGGAGTTGGGATTGCTTGATGTAGATCCCCTGGCTTGATTTTCTTTCTGGCCCACTCTCTGTGGTTACATAGAGGGCAGGCTGAAAGAGGAGAAGTGGGAAGGGGCAGCTGCTAGGTGATTGTGGAAATGCTGAAGAGACAGCTGCACACTGTGCCTCCTGATGTGCACGCCATTCACTGGCCTATTGCAGAGAAAGCCCCACCATCTTGTTTTTGTTAACAGAACAATTAGAAGGATTGACCCCTCTTCTCCCCTCCTGCTGTAACCCTGCTTCCCTGCTTTAGCACCTGGAGGGCCTGTTGCAAACAAAGGCCGGGTAAAGGTACCCAGGAAGCAGAGGTGTGGATGTCAGGTGCAGACAGATGAAACAACGAAAGCCATCATGAGCTACACATGTATCCAATTCCTGTAAAATCCATCTGCTTGGTGCAAATGTCTCATCGCCACCTCCTTCGTTATTACCATAAGCATCCCATGCTCTCCCTATGCTCTGGTCAGGCTGATCCTGCAGAAGTGAAAGGAATTGGACTAAGCTGGAAAGTCTGGCTGGCTGTGCCCCATAAAACTGTAAAAACAGGGAAGAGAAAGCCACAATTCCCTTCCCAGCATGCCCATTTTGCTAGCCCCCAGTGGAAATCTCTTGATTTCCATTGACTTTGCACCTCACGTGACATCCTCTCCATGGAGGCCCATCAGCATCTGCTCTTTTTTTTCTGAATAAATAAAGCCCTGTATGCCCATAGGGCCATTTACCACTATTCCCTCCACTTCATGGCATAGAGTGCATTTGTCCTCAGTCATCATCATCATCATTACTACCAAGTTTTCTTCAAGGTAGCAAAAGGTTGAGGGATAAAATTATGCCAGGTCACAGAGCAGAGGTGGCAGAGGGGTAGATAGGACTTTGATTATTTCTATATTAGGAAACCACAGGGGGAAAGTGTGTCTTTGGTTAACTCCAGGGAGTTATTGCTCTAGTCTAGGGAGTTATCTGCTCTAAGGGATGACATCATCCCTTAGATAAGGGGTAGATAGGACTTTGATTATTTCTATATTAGGAAACCACAGGGGGAAAGTGTGTCTTTGGTTGACTCCAGGGAGTTATTGCTCTTAGGGAATTATCTGCTCTGAGGGATGACATCACC
The DNA here is from genome assembly GCF_000181295.1 of Otolemur garnettii. Classification (NCBI taxonomy): domain Eukaryota; kingdom Metazoa; phylum Chordata; class Mammalia; order Primates; family Galagidae; genus Otolemur; species Otolemur garnettii. Next base: position 2,083,241 of record NW_003852400.1, read on the forward strand.
CTTAACAGAAAGCTTTGCATCCTTTAACACATAGATTACATGAAAAATACTTTATTTGGATTGACAACTATTAGTATGAACTTTTGAAGATTTGTTGTACTTTAAAGGGAAGCATATATGAAAGTTGATAGGTTGATAAACACATGTATGTTTTTATATAAATAGAAACATTTTTATTTGCACACATTATACACCAAATATTAATATGTTTTCATAAAAATGTAATTTCTCCCTAATTTTTAGTGTAGATTTGAATAAATTCATCATCACTGAATGATGGGAGGAGTCAAGATGTTTTTTCAGTTTAAACATAGATTCTAGAGAACAGCTGTATTTTCTTGATAGAAGCAGTAGGCCATTTCTGAAATATAATGGTGAAAATAACAGAGTAAGTTCTAATCTTATTTTTCTCCTGTGTACCTCCCGTGCACTCAGGAAAAGTATGCCACCAGCCCTCCAGGATGGGTCACCATGACAAGAGATGCTCAGGGTTGGTGCATGAGGTGGTCACAGTGGTCCTGCTTGTGAAAACTATTTAATAGAATAGAGTGGAGGCTGAGGAGAAAGGGGATTTATTCTAGAATTATGAGACAAAGATTTATTAATATTGTATATATGAGTTGATAGGCATGCATGAAAATCATTTGCATATATCAGTTTAAAACATATTTATTGAAGGTTTGCTATGTAGCAGGTGGTGGAGACTTAATAGGGCAAAAAGCTATCATGGTGGGAGGAGAGAGCATGAGAATAAAGTTTATCTGAAGGTGATAAAATCAGGGAGAACAATTCAGCAGAATAAGGGGACCATTCTTTTCAGGCAATGCCTCTCTGACAATACAGTGAATTTGAGCAGAGATGTAAAGAAAGGAAACAAACCATAGAGCACTGAAGGCAGAGGAAGCAACAAAAGCAAAGGTCTTGCCATGGTTGTACTTAGTACCTTCCAGGAATAGCAAAAAGGCCTGTGTGGACAAAGGGGGTTGGCGAAGTAGGATCAGGGGTCAGAGAAGTAGCTGGACTCTCTGAGGCCACTGCCAGGACTTGGGCTTTTGCTTTGATGGAGTGGAAGTCATCATGAGAGGGTTTTGAGCACAGTGATCTCTTCTGACTTATATTTGAAAAAGACTGGGTCTACTGTATTGAGACTCAAGAGAGAGGGCAGTAATAGGACAGACCAGAGTAGCTGGCAGTTCGCTAGCCACTGGAGTGGTTGTTCCTGATTTGGACCAGGTCAGCAGCAGCAGAGGTGATGAGAAGTGGTTGGATGCTGCATATATTTTTAAAGCCACAGCGATAGGCAGGGCCGAGACTCTATGAGACAAGTGAGGCACTTTGGGTGAAAACTTTAACAAGGCAGTCACCTGGAGGCATGTCACCGAGTAAGTGAGTGGGGACAAGATTCAATGCACCAGTTAACTTATGAGAGCAAAGACAGTTATTTCATCCATAGTAACTGGAGGGAAGGCAGGATATATGAACTCTGAGCCAACAGTTTGGCAGATGTGGGCATTGGAAGAATTGGAGATTCTCTTTTGATTACTGTACTTTTTCAGTGAATTAGAGAGCAGGGCCATCAGCTCAGTGAGCATGGAAAGAAGTGTACGTTTGAGGAGACTGAAGAAGTGAAATAGCCATCCAGGAAAGTAAAAGTGGATGAACCAAATACATGTAGCTAGATTTTTAGGTGTTCCTAAGAGTTCCTTGAGGTTAGCAGTCATGGGGCTGGCCCTGGAGCTACTCAGAATTCTTTACATATTTATTTACCTTATTTATAGGGAAGCATAAAGACCACAGCTCTAGAACATATAAGACCTGCTAAACTGGCTTTAAAATTCATATTTGAACATCTAATTGAAAAATTTCAATAATAGCTGCCACTCTGTCCAAATAAATTATATCTCAGAATAACCACTTGAAAATCAGTAGTCCAGAAAAGAAATCAAGAACATAATTCCATTTACAACAATAGCAAAAAGAATAAAATTCCCAGGACTAAAGTTATGTTTATGAAATATTTATATACTGTAAACTAACATTGGTGAAAGAAGCAAAGACACAAATAAATGGAAAGATGCCCTGTGTTCATAGATTGGAAGAAATGGTATTGTTAAAATGTTCATACTAACCAAGGCAATGTACAGATTCAATACAATCCCTATCAAAATTCCGATGACATTTTTTTCACAGAAATAGAAATGATAATTCTAAAATTCACATAGAAACACAAAAAAACCTGAATAGCCAAAACAAAGTTGGAGGAAGAAAAACAAAATGGGAGGCATCACACTTCCTGATATCAAATTATACCACAAAGCTATCATAATCAAAATAGCATAGTACTGATATAAAAACAGATACACAGACCAATGAAACAGAATACAAAGCCCAGAAATAAACCGAAACATACATGGTCAACTAATTTTCAATAAGGCCACAAAGAAGACCCTTGGGGAAGGATACTGTGCCCAAGCCTGTCACTTTTTTGGGCATCATTGAGATATTGACAGTCCACTCCAGGCTCTACGGAGATGTGACTTGTCTGCCTGGATTTTAGTATTTGTTTTGCTGCAGAAGCCAGGTGTCCAGTTGTGGACTCCAGTCTGTCTCATCCAGTCACTAGACATCTTAGAGGATCTCTGCTGGCACATTTGCCACTGAGTCTTCCAAGGGGTCCATCACAGTGTGGGGCACTAACTAGAAATTACCACATTGTTACTGAATGTATGAGATCCATCTCTGTTTTCAGATGCTGGTGTGTCAGCTGGGAATGATTGGAGTCTGCCAATCTCAGGTACCCTGCATTAATAAACTTAGTCTTAAGTTTAAACTCCAGCCCTTACTTCTGGTAATGACAAAATTGTGACCTAGTCATGTCTAGTCAGATTTAGTCACTTTAGAGACTTCTCAGTTAATTCAGGAAGCCGTGTTTCCCCTTCTCCCTGGAGTTCTGCCCCTATGGTGGGTTGTGAGTAAAGGGAGGAGCTTAAGGCAGCTGTGGAAGGGGCATCAGATCCTAGGTTCTCTGTCCACTCCAGGCTCTGCTGAGATATGACTTGTCTGGCTGGATTTTAGCATTTGTTGACCTGCAGAAGCCAGATGTCCAGTTGTGGACTCCAGCCTATCTCATTCAGGTTATTTTTGCTGATGGCAGCCTCTTCTCATGGCCACAGAGTCCCTTCTCATCCATCATTCTTCCTCTGCCACTTCTGCAACTATCTGGAGGCATGGGAGACTTTGAGGATTCTTCCTGACCCTTTGGATCTAAGGGAGACACATCACTGGCATGTGCTCACTTTACTGACACATCTTATTGAAGAAGAGGACTTCTCTAGGAAGCCTGTCACTGCCTTGGGCTTCTCTGGGATATTGACACAAACCCTGGGAGAAACTCAAGTTTCTCTTGGGTCTCCAAAAATAAACAAGACGGACTCCATCAAATTAGTCCTTTGATGTGCGATATTGAGTTTGGGTCAGCACAAGATCCTTTCTTGAAGACCCAGTGACTATTTCTTCTCCATCCCTTGTTAGTGGACTACTTTTAGCTTCTTTTAGGTGGAAACACTGGCTGTTTCTTCATTAAGGAATCTTTTCAGCTCCCTTATTTATGGCATTAACTTAATGAACTGAGTCCTTACCTTTGGTATCTGAATGGACTCCCAAAATACAGACACTTGCTAATATTAAACTTCTTGACTTTCTAGTCTACTGCCTCTGGTGTAAATTTCAAGAGTCTATTTAAGAACCAAGAGCCACAAATCTGCCTTTTGTCTTCCATGATCTGCCTGTTCTAGAATCATTAACACCCAGCTCCATAGTCAAGCTGTAATGATGGACGGCCCATGGGGTGAAAAGAAATATCCCAAATTTAATCTAAATATTAGCTTCCTATACTGTTATGCCCCTGCATAAAGGAAGTATGTAATTTTAGGCACTCTAAAGAGAGGAGGGCTGATGGAACAGAGTAGGCCAAATCAGGGAAAGGACAAAGGTTGGAATGCTGGTTCCCAACTTTACACATTTCATCAGAATTCTCTGTGGTTCTTTTAATAAGACACACTCCTGAGCCCCACTCTGGAGCTGCTCATTCAGAAAGTATTCATATTAAGAAAATAACCAAAAAGCTCCAATTATTCACACTGGTGATTTTGATGTATACCTGTCACTGGAAGCCATGGGTTAGAAAATAGCTGTGGCCGATGACCAATCAGAAAGAGGTTATTTAGGGGAGGAAATAGAAGTATCTAGAATCAGGTACATGATCTGGAGTTGGGATTCACCCATCAACACCACTAAAGAGAATGTACCATTAAACCCAAGCAGAGGATTAGGGGCAAATGGGACAGTGAAGTCACAAGACCCTGGGCAGGCAAGAGAGTCAAAAGAATAGAGATAAGGAATCCAGGAAAAAGGATAAATTTAGTCTGTGTTGACTTTATTCCTCACAATGAGGAAAATTCTAATATTTTTCCTGCTAACTTAGGAGATTTTAGTCAACAACTTGCTACCTCTATTAGCATGAGGCTACTCAAGTGTCTTACTGGCCCATACCTGGAATGCTATTAGAAACAAAGTGGGGAAAGAATGGTGGGGACCAGGAAATGGGGAGATGTACAGTTAGATTTGCATCAGTTGACAGGAATAAGGAACCATTATAGACTGTAGGAATTCTGGAGTCAAAAATTTATGACTGTATGAAGATTCCTCAAAGAAAAGTTGTCCTACCATTAGATCTGGCAATCCTACTACTGGGAATGTACCCAAAGGAAATGAGGTCATTTTATCAAAAGGACACCTGCACTTGAGTTTATCATAGCACAATTCACAATTGCAAAGATGTAGAACTAACCTAAGTGTCCATTAATTCATGAGTGGATAGAGAAAATGTGGTATACAAGGCCAGGTATAGTGGCTCACACCTGTAATTCTAGCACTCTGGAAGGCAGAAGTGGGAGGATTTCTTGAGTTCAGGAATTCAAGACCAGTTGAGTAAGAGTGACACCCCATCTCTAGTAAAAGTAGAAAAATTATTTGGGTGTTGTGGTGGGCTTCTGTAGTTCCAGCTACTCTGGAGACTGAGGCAGAATTGCTTGATCCTAGAAGACTGAGGTTCCT
>NW_003852400.1:2088375-2107166 GCF_000181295.1 Otolemur garnettii
AAAAGAAAAAAGTAGTATATGTATACCATGGAGTACTACTTGCCATAAAAAAAGAATAAAATAATGTCATTTACAGCAATGTTGAGGGAACTGGAGACCATTATCTTAAGTGAAGTCTCAGGAATGGAAAAACGAATACCATATGTTCTCAGTAGTAAGTAGGAGATATTAGATGGTTACACATGGCTACAAAGGACATGAGAAACCAAGGACGGGAGAAGGTCGGTGGTGGGTAAAACTTAAAAACTTAACTATGGCATGCGATGAACACTATTCAGGTGATGGGCACACCAAAAGCCCTGACTTAAGCATTATACAAAATATCCATGTAGTAAAAACACTTGTACCCCCTTAATTAATATCCCAAAATTAGAAAAAAGTCTATGATTGATGGAACAAAGTACTGTACCTCCCACTGCTAACTATGCCCCAGAGTCAAAACTGTCATTTTGAGCATATTTCTTGATGTTTCCTAGATATGTGTAGTATTGCAAATATCTTTTAAAAGTAACCTTCCTCAGAAAATAAGGTTATCAGATAGCACAAGCTGTATACCATTTTCATTTTAAGAAAAAGAGAAATCCAAAACTCCCTTAAATTTGTGGAAGGGCCTGATCTGTGCTTACCAACTAACTTTCTTCTTTTTTTAAGTGTACCCAGTGAGTGAGAGATAAATAAATCCCAACTCTGATAAATAAATATGGATTTTTTTGTTGTATGAAATAAAATAAACATGACATAAAAATTACCATCTTAATCCTTTTAAGTGTATGATTCAATGATGTTGAGTATATTCACATTGTCATGCAACTAATCTCTAGAACTTTTCATCTTGCAAAACAGAAACTTTATACTCATTAAACAACAACTCCCTAATCTCTCCACCCCCTGGCTCTCAGCAATGACCTACTTTCTGTCTCTATGAATTTGACTACTCTAGATACCACATATAAGTGGAATTACACAGTATTTGTCTTTTTGTGACTGGCTTATTCACATACCATATCCTCAAGTTTCAGCCATGGTGTAGTATGTGTCAGAATTTCCTTCTTTTTTAAGTCCATTTCAGGTATATGCCACATTTAGTTTATCCATTCATCTGTAGATGAACATTTAGATTGCTTCCATTTTGGCTACAGTTAATAGTGCTGCTATGAACATGGTTGGGGTAAATAGAGGGGTAAATAGAGGCAGGGACAGGTTTGTGCTTCCTTTATCTACTTCAAGACCTGGAGTTACACCTCCGACTTCTAATAGAAAAACTAGCCAGGTTTCAAGGCAGGTGCCTATAGTCCCAGCTACTCCATGAGTATTTCTAACCTAACTTCAAACAGAACAGAAATCAGCTACATGGAACCTATCTGATTTGTTATGGCTTTTTGTTTGAAACATTGCTGATTCTTTTTGTGTTTTGTTTTCCAGAAGTCAAGAAAACTATTTCCTATCTTTTAAGCTATTTTTTAACTTTCAGCAATGTATGTACTTATGAGCAAAATTTAAAACATTTTTCTCTTTCCTTGATTTCTCCGGAATTTGAAAACCAGTCATTTTCTTAATTTCTGACAATTATTTGCATAAGTTCAATAAGAATCTGTTGTAGGACAAATGAAAGGCACTGGTTATTTTACCAAGGCTTTGAGTAAAATAGCATTTTCAGAGGTGTCCAGACTATGTTAAGGAACTAAGGTTGACTTTATAAGGCCAACAAAAAAGCCTGTTGGAAAGACTGGCCAGATACCTAATCAATAACATCTCTTGATCTGCTGTGAGTAAAAAGTGTCACTTTCTGACAGTTCTGGGAATCACAATTTGCGTTGGGACCTCAAGAGAAGAGGAATTTACCTAATGCATACAAGTATCTAATGGCACAGATGAAACCTGGGCTCATGGAAGGCTTTCAAGTCTAATCTGAGACTCTTTATAAAATGTTCCAGCAAAGCCAATTTTAAAAGAAAGAAAAGCCTAGATGGCTAATAATTATTCTTGTTGTACTTTATGCAAATAATTAGAACCAGAATACTGAAAGCACAGTTTATTTTTGGCAATTAAATTAGTTCTGCTATAATTTGTTTTTAGTAAAGAAATTAGAGAAAAATGATTCAAAAGAAAAAACGGTGGCCCACCTGTATTAGATTTCAGCTTTGTCTGCAATGCCAGCTCATAAAATGTGACATAGCTGTTTAACTAAACTGATTTGTTAAATGGTACTAAGAGACTGACCAAAGAATATAGAATTATATAATTTGCTCTGAAGCCTTAAGTCTCAACAAAGGTTGCCTGTTGGCTACACTGGAAAAATTTGTGCAGTATTAAATGCTATCTGCTGTGTCTATATAGATACCTCAGGAAAAATTGGAACCTGACTAACAATTTCCCACTAAGTGGTGTGGCTGCAATATGGCCTCACAAGTGGCCCCACACCCAACTGATGTTCAGGAATATTCACTTGAATTGCCCAGAACTTTGGATCAGTTCTGTAGGGTCTCTTAAAACTAGGTATTATCTTAAGAACTAGGCTAAGATTGTAAATAAGAATACTAATGTTCTTACTGTGTGAACCTTAGCCTTGGAATCCAGATCTTGCAGATATTTGTAGGTGACTGCTAAATGTTTTCATTCTTTCACCCTGGACCTAACCTTGATTTTGTCCCTATCAGTGTAGGAAAGCAAGAAAACTACAAACATGCAAGGTAGCTTAGGTCATGCAGAAGCCAGATGAAAGCCCTGGGGATTTCTAAGGAAACACTGTGTAAAACATATAGACTGGCCAAACCACTGTATGAAGCCACAGAGGGGGAGAAAAGGGCCAATTGAATAGAAATCCAACCATTCAAAAGCCTTCAAGAGGCTAAAGGGAAAACTGCAGATGGCCCTGATGCTAGGTCTCCCTGACCTGTCCAATCCTTTTGAACTGTATGTATCAGAAAGAAATAGAACAGCTGAGGGAATGCTCACCCAGAATGTAGAATCTTCAGCATGATTAGTTGCTTATCTCTCTAAGCAACTTGACAGGGTTTTGAAAGGATGGCCCCTGTGCCTAAGAACACTTGCAGACACTACCATGTTGGTGTAAGAGGCTGATAAGTTGACTTTGGGACAAAACTCAAGAGTCTGGGTACCATACGCAGTGGTCATTTATGAACATCAAAGGGCACCTTTGGTTGACCAACTCATGCCTCACTGAATATCAAAGCTTACTGCGTAAAAATCTGAGGTTGATTATAGAGGTTGTATGCATTAGGGCATGCACTTTGAACAGAATTAAAAAGAAAATTAAGAAGCTTCTGGGGAGATACTTCTACGTTCTCCTCTTGGCCACCCTTGCCAAGAAAGTCAGCCAGCATTGTGTGACATGCAACCAACACAATGCTAAACAGGGACCATCTCTGCTGCCTGAAAGTTAGTCCTATAAGGAAGCCCCTTTTGAAGATGTGCAAATGGACTATACTGAGCTGTCCACATATGGAGAAAACCAGTACTTACTAGTTTTTGGTCTGCACGTACTCGGGATAGGTGGAAGCCTTCCCCACCAGGCCTGAAGTAGTAAAAGTGTTGCCTAGAGGAATCATCCTACAGTTTAGGATGCCACTCCAGATTGGATCTGACAACAGACTGGCCTCCATAACAGAGATAGTGAAAATGACAGGTAAAGCCTTGAATATCACCTGAATACTACATGTAGCATATAGGCCTCAAAGCTCAGGCAGGGTAGAACACATGAACAGAGCCAAAAAAGCAGGAATTGGTAAACTTTGCCAGGAAGCAAAGCTTAATCGGGTACAGGCCTTGTCACTGGTCTTGCTCCATATTAAATATACCCCTTCTAAGAGGTCAGGGTACTCCCCTTATGAGATAATGTGTAACAGGCCTCCACCAATCTCCAGCAATTTACCAGGGACTCCTAAAAGAACTGGGAGAGACTGAATTGAACAGGCAGTTAGAAGCCTTAGGAAGAGTAGCAAAGATCTCCACTTGGTAATTGACTGTGTTCTGTTTAGTCTTTTGTGTCTGTACATCCTTTCTCTCCAGAGGATCAAGTCTAGGTCAAGGATTGGAAACCCATCTCCCTGAAACCAAGATAGAAGGGACCCTACACCGTCATCGTAACCACACCCACAGCAATGAAGACAGAAGGGATTCTTGCCTGGATCCATCACAGCAGACTGAAAAGAGCTTCACTGCCTCTGTGGGAAGCAAAAACCAGATCCAGCCAACCCCTGAAAGATAATTTTTGAGGCGGTCAACATGTCATGCTCCAGCCACATAGTGGGAGCTGGCTGATCAATGCATGGCTGAAGCCTAAGGAAATTCCTTGTGGGACTTGTTTTAATTGGTCTTTAGATTTTGGGAAAGGGGGAGGAAGAATGTGATCTATGCACTGACACCACAAAGATGGATAAAAGGTGACTCTTTTGTAGTTTTTACGAATGCAAAGTCACCCACAAGGGAACTTGCACTCATAATCTGATACAAAACTCAATATGTAACACAGAGAAAGGTGAAAACCGATATGTATATTACAACCCCACAGAGCTCCCCACCATGGTATAATTAAGACCTGTGTAGAGGACCTAAGAAGAGTCATAGTCCCTGAAATCTGAAAGCTGGTCCAGATCAGGGAAATAGGAAAGCCCAGCCAGGTGTGTCCGAAGTTTAATGCCTGCAATGCCATGGGAAGGTGCTGCAGCGAAGGGGCTGGGAAAGAAACTATAGGACACATCAGAAAAACCTCTCTGCCTTAGGTTTTGTAGAAAAGTGAATGATAGGAGGCACCTGAGACAGTGAGGACTGCAGCAAAAGAAATGTCGTGCTCAAATAATGATCAGTGGTGACAAATTGCTCCATAGGGTCAGCGTAATCCCTGGAGCTAGTCTTGCAAATTAATAACCAAGTAAAAGTCGTATGAAACATAGTAAAGAAAAACCCAGACATTGGCCCATGTCCTGGTGCAACCCTCAAAAACCTGTGAAGAGACTGGTTTTAAAAACCTTATGAGGAGGAGTACTAGTTATGATCAGAGTTAGCTTAATTATTCCCTGTCTCCTCCCATTAGTAGTCAGGGCTATATGCTGGATAATCAATACAGATGTTAATCAGAAAAAAAAAAAAAGAACCTGTATCATGGTATTCTTTTTTTTAGAGACAGAGTCTCACTTTATCACCCTCAGTAAAGAGTTCTGTGACATCACAGCTCACAGCACCCTCCAACTCCTAGGCTTAAGTGATTCTCTTGCCTCAGCCTCCCAAGTAGCTGGGACTACAGGTGCCCACCACAACGCCTGGCTATTTTTTATTGCAGTTTGGCCGGGGCCGGGTTCGAACCCACCACTCTTAGTATATGTGGCCAGCTCCCTACCTACTGAGCCACAGGCACCACCCTTGTATCACAGTATTCTATATGAAACACTACCAGTTTCTACAAGACAAGCTGATAGTGACACCCCAAATTCAAATATACCTGGAGTCTCAAAAGTGGGGAATGAGATAGGATACCCAGAAAAAGTAAGATCTAAGAGAACAGAGCTCTTCGCAAGGAGACCCAAGGATATACCTGCAAGGTCCACCCCATGGTGACTCAGCTCTTAGGAATCTGTAAAAACTTAACTTCTTGGGACTTGGAAACTAACACTTGCTTCTGCTGCTGTAAAAGTCCCTGGTTCTATAAAATCTGGAGCCAGCTTCTCTAGCTTGATTTAAACTGACCAATGAGAAAGGTACCTATGGGCCGGTAGTTTTTACTGGGGATAAGAAGGAGAAGACCGAGCCAGTAGGGGAGAGAGGCCATTTTGAGTTCTTCTGTGCCATAGCTCTGTTGGCTGAAATAAAGTCCTTCCTCTTTTAAACACGGTGTTTGCATTTTCTTTCTCTCCATTGGGCCATGTCTTCCTGCAACGATTATACCAAACCTTGTCACAAAGTAAATCACTTAATCTAGAATGCTGCATTTTAAAAAAGGTTGATATTTCTCCTTTTCATTCGCAAAATCTTGATAGAACTCTTCCTCAAAATAACCATCTCACTCCTATATGCAATAAGAGATGCATATAAGAAGCATCCATTGAGGAACATAATTCTGCAAATAATCTTGATAGCAATGGCCTGCTTTTTATATAATTAACAATTTTAGAAGTGTCATCTAGTACCTTTTATAATTCAGGCACTAATGATTTTGATCCTAGCACTTCTTCGTAGAAAATAGTGTATAAAAATAATTTTTAGATTCTTTTTTGAACAAGTATAACAAATCCTTTTACACCTCTGGACAGAGATGGGGGCTGTCTCTGTACACATACCTAGGCAGGAATCCCCAGACAAGTTATTAGAATTTAAGTACTTATACATAAAATTGAAAAATTTATTGGTCCTTTGTTGTTGTTTGGAGTGCTTGACAAAATAAAAACTGTTCTATGATTTCTTCTTTATAGACAAATCCACTGAATGCTAAATTTTACCACTGACAACAGTAGATTCGTTCAACTGAATTGCAAACATATTTATTTCTTTGACGTGAGATACTACTTGAAATTCTATATTTTCAGATTAACTGTTAACATCCTGAGAAATTATACTATCTGAAAGCAGAATTAAACAAAATTCTTTTTCATATTTTTCTCCAATCATTGTTTTTACAATGGCACAGAAGGCCAGTAAAATAACAGATGCTGCAATTGTATGAGATTTCATTCTGCTAGCTACAATTTCTGCAACTGTGTAACTTGCTTCTTGTGCTTTATCTGAGATTGTTGCATGTTTGTTCTGCATTTTTGCTTGTTTAGTATTACTGAGTGCAAGTCATTTGAAATATTCCACTGGCTTTTTGGGCAAGTGGGAATGTCTGGATTGTAAACATCTCTTCAGTTTGCTAGGAACCATAGCTTCATTTGCTAATGGATCACCCCAAATTATGCATGAGGAACATGGTGGATTTTCTTTACTTCATATGAAACTGAACGATAAATAATTTTCATTATACTGACAACTAATTTTTTCTAATTTAGTTGCCAATGTTCTGGAAGAAGTAGTATTGGGCACACCAGCATTGTCTTCTAATTTTTGCTTTTTTACTAAAAATGTATCCATTTTAACCGAATCCTATACAATAAAAACAAAAAGTGCCAAATCAAAAATAATAAAAATAAGTAAACAACTCACACTTTCAAAAAAGAAATACAGGTATTAATTAAACACACTTGGAAAATTCTCAGGATTAGGATTTGCAAGGGTAATTGTGCCCAACTATTTCACTATTTCAAATCCAGACAAAACTGTACAAGATATTCAGTACCAGCTGTTACCTCCTTACTACTTCAGGAGAGATCGCTGAATCGGACTGCTTCATTCACTTCAGATGATTTTGACATATATTGATGTTCATCAGCAAATCTTAGTCAAATCGCGCCATCTATGGACGTGTCTCAAAACCTTATTTTTCAAGGCTACACCTCACCCAACTTTAGAAATAAGCCAGCGTTTATGTATTGTAACAACAAAACATTTAGTTACTGTAATAATGATCTACTCATATGATCAATTTAAAGAGGTTTTAAGTTTGATATGTACACTTGCTAGGCTTTGAATTTCTTTTGAAAATAATTAATAATCTTTAAAAATTTTCTTGGCACAGCTAAGATCCTCTCACATCGTTGAAAATCCCTGCTTTAAAAGAAAAGTGTTCTCACCTTTTCTTTCTCTCCTCTCTGGCTGAAATAGACAACGGAGAGCTCTCTGGGACCGTGCAGATAAGGGTAACTGCGCAGGGATGTCTGAGTAAAAAGACAGAAAGGGCCTCAACTCTGTAGAGTGCAGCTGCGTACCAGCTCTGACATTTATTTTTAGAGAGAAACAAAATTCTAATTTTTTAAAGCCACTGATACTTTGGGTCTAGCAAATAGAATCAATTCTATATCATAAGTCGTATAGAACCACACTGTTAATTTCTTATATTAGTCGAGGTTCAGTTACATAGAAAAGGATTCATTCTGGCCAGTTTACAACAGGGAATTAAATGCTTTGTAAGAATGTTGAGCCTGAAGAGCAGGTGCTAGTTGGAGCTTTCAGAAACGAATCTGAAAACCACACTGCAAAATGGTGTCACTAAGGCAGCTTCTGTGTTTTCCACATCAAAAAGCCACTGCTACAGAAAAGTACAGTTCTGATGAGGAAGCCATGGCAAACAGGAAACTGTCTTACCGCTGTGGACTCAGAAACCACAGCCTCTGCTTCTACCTGCACCTGCAAAATGATACCTTCATCCTTGCCTAATGACATCCACGAAACTAGTGACGGCCACCAGCACCCGTGCTCATTCAGCTGCAGAGAAATTAATCACTTCCAACTGGGCCTGCCAGCCCAAGCAGCTGAAGCTCTGGGGGTGGCTTCCCTGCCTCTTCTTTCAAAACCTGCATGGATGCATCTGATTGGCTAAATCTAAACCTCTTTTAAAACCTTGTTGCTAGGTAACTTGGGACATGTAGTTCTTAGCTTTGTAGTTCTTAGCTTCCTGTAATCCAGGAAGGTGTGGCAGAAGCGGAATAGAAGGAAGGCTGAGCACAAATCTACCATATGCACAGGATACTACCCCATCCCCCCAAAGAACAATGCCTGTCATGACTGAGATACAGCAAAACTGTACTCAAAGGGAAATTCATAGCCATAAATGCTCTACTTAATAATCAGAAAGAGAAAATAAATGACCTTTACTTTCAACTCAAGGAGCTGGTCAAAGAACAAAATTTACCTAAAAAATATAGAGATGAATCAATTTCACAGTAATACTAAACAAGCAATTTTTTTCAGAGATGATAAAATGTTGAATTACTTTTACAGAAGAATAATTAGCATTAAAAAATAAATGTAGAACCTGTGTCTCTAAAAGCACAACAAAATAAAAATATCTCCAGAACACAAATTTAGAAAAAATTGAGTAAATCATAAATAACATTAAGAATGGTAAAGGGATAACATATATACAGAGGAAAAAAATGTAGACATTTCAATATTACCGTGAGCCCCAATGTACCTATCAGCTCAACAGTAATCAACATGCTGCCATCCTTGTTATTTCTCTTCCGTTTCTTTCCCCAACTTTCCTCTACCTTTTTCACTTTAAGGAAATCTGCAGAGCATAGTCTCTTACCCTTAAGTACTTAAGTGGATATCATAAAGAAGTAGGACTTTAAACAATTGAACCTTAACCTTATAACAGAGAACAGCTTTGAGGGGAAAAGGGAGGCAAAAATGTTTTTTGTCTCTTCAAAATCTCCTTTTTTTTGAGAATTAAAACCCACATTTCTAACTCAAGGCAGTGATTGGGAGGGGTGAGAAAATGTCTTTTGTTCTTTGTGATGCAGGAAATAGCTCAAGGGACCTTGAGTGGCAGTCACCTCTGGGTGGAAGTCACATGATGTTTTAGCCAGAGATGGGATCAATCTGGGTGGAGGTTGTCTTCACTGAAGATGGAAGGAAGCTGAGCAGAGGCCTCAAGATTATTTTAGTCTAAAATGGGATTATGGGATTAATCAGAACCTTCAAAAGCTCTGTGCTTCTGTTCAGAAGGGGTATTTTTTGAGACAAGAGTCTTCCAGCCTCCTCATTTGCCTGAAAATTAATAAACTTGTGTTTCTTTTTCCTTGAACTGCTTATCCCCATTTTTCTGATGTGACTTTGGGGGACAAGTGTTGAACTTCAGTAATAACTATAATATCATTATACTGAACAAAATTAACAATGATTTCTTAACATCATCTAACACCCAATCTGTGTTCAACTTTACCTGATGGTCTCTGAGAGAGGAGACCCAGAAAAAATAAGGTCTAAGAGAACAGAGGAGACCCCGAGCATACACCTGCGGGGTTTTCCCTGTGGTGACTCAGCGCTTAGGAATTTGTAGAAACTTAACTTCCTGGGGCTTGGAGGCTGATGCTTACTTCTGCTTCTGCAAAAGCCCAAGAAATGCAGAGACACTTCTCCAGCTTGATTCAAATTGGCCAATGAGAAAGGTACCCATGGGCTGGAACTTTTTGACTGGGGATAAAAAGGAGAAGAATGAGCCAGTCTGGGAGAGTGGCCATTTTGAATTCTTCTGTGCCTTACTCCACTGGCTGAAATAAAGCCCTTCCTCTTTTAAACATGGTGTTTGGGTGCTCTTTCTCTCCATAGGGCTTCTTTTTCCTGCAACAGTCTCAACACTTAACAATTGTTTTATTCAAACCAGTATGCAGACAAGGTCCACACAGAGCATTTAGTTAATATGTTGCTTTACTTTCTTAGTCTAGAACAGTTACCTCATCCCTTTTTCCTCATGCTATTTATTTGTTAAAGAAACACAGTCATATATTCATGGATTTTTCCACATTTTCAGTTTGACTTATTGTATCCTCACAAATAAGCCAATTTTTAAAGTGAGAAAATATCACATATTATCTTGTGATGATAAAATTTAAATACTTTGGGAAAATTAGAGTTTTTCTAAAAAAAAGTAAAAGCTCCAAAATTTATTAAGAAAGAAAACATGAGTAAATCCAGAAAAGACAGTGGAAAAAATGTGAAGAATTATATTTAAAAAATGCTTCCATGCTCAGAATGTTTTATAGGTAAGTTCTTCCAAAGTTCAAGAGTAAATTTTTTTTTTCATTTTTAACCTCTTTAAGAGCATGAAGATAATATCCAAATCTTCTTAGTTCATTTTACAAGATTACCCAAAAATTGATTCTAAAGTTTGAGAAAACAACATAAAGATGAAAATTACATGCCAATAGCTTGTGAAAAATACACATCTGTATTTGGAAAAAGGATTAATAGCAAAATTTTAAATGAATCATACACTATAAGCAGATAAGTTTTATGTTAACATTTTGGAAATGGTTCAGTACTAGGAAAATTTATTGAATAATTTAATACATCAATAGATTAAAAGAGAAAAATCAAGAGAATATCAAAAAAGATGCTGAAAAGGTATCTAATAGAATTGAACAGTTATCACACATTAAAAACAAATTTGGTAAACTAGGCATCAAAATACACTTCTTTCATATAATAACAAATTTCAGTCTTAAATGAAAAGTCATTACTAACTAATCTCAGCTTACGATCATCACTACTATTTAACATTTTCCGTGGAGGCTTAGCAATTATGAAACATGAAAAAGAAATAAACTATTTAAGCTTGAAGAAAAATAAAATTATTATTTTTATAAATAACACACTTGTCTCCTTTGAAAAATCCAAGAAAATCCATAAAGAACCATCCAGAACTAAAAAAAAAAAATTGTTCAATTTTTCCCTTTATATCATTAATCTCGGAAAATGTAATAGAATAATAAAAAAAACAAACTCATCCACCATAGCAAGAAAGTAATAAAATATATAGGAATAAACATAGCAAGAAATATATGTGTCCAAAAATGAAGTAAATTGAAAAGCTTTATGCAGGTTTTAAAAAGAGAAACCACAAAGACAAGTTTATATTCTTGAATTAGAAAAATGGTGTGATAAAGATTTTCAACTTTCTCCTGAACCTAATCAAACAGTTTTTGATTGGGACACAGGCACTAGGGATCCAAGCAAATTGGGATACAGTCGAGTTTTTTGTTTGATTGCTTTTGCCATCACTGTTTAAAACTTTTATATTAAATATTTTTAGATGGAGCATGTGCTCCATCACCTCTAGCATTCTCTTCTGAAACCCACTGGCTTCACACATTTAGGACACCTGCGTCTTCTCTCATTTGATGTCATCTCTACTTCAGTCCAAGCATATTTTCTATATAACAACACTGTGATGCTTAACTTCTGAAAAAATTAGCAGTAAAAATTAGCCAGTGTTGGCTACATAATTTGGGGGGCCCAGCATAATATAAAATTGTGGGACCTCTGATATAAAAAGAAAGAAAAAAATGCTGTTAAAATGACTAAAATGTAAAATCATCTCTTTTCTTTAGTGGTGTCTCTCTCAATTAGCCAAGATGTATTAAATTTGCTATTTAATGGTGTTCTAAGTAAAGAAAAACTAGAGTTCCAAATTATTAGTATGAAATTTTTCTATTCATCTTAATATTGTGCAATGCCAGTTTTAAAACACAAATATAGTAGCATTTTACTCATAGGTGAAATCACCCAAAGTACACAATTTGTATTTTGTAGCTTGTACATACATACTTTTAATTGTTACATGAGAGTGGAAATACTGTATTAAAAAAATCAGCTATTTTATTTCACTTCTTGATACATGCACATTCCACCAACACACTCTACCCTCAGCTTACTGATGAGTAAAGAGGACTAAAAAGACAAGGAATACGGGTTTCCTTATCTTTCTGTTTTTTCCTATGCCATAGTTTTTTAGCATAAGTGATTAGCTAATTTATGGAAGTACCATGAGTAAGAAAAGATATGATAGAGTTCCTTGGTTACATGTGTTACATGTGTTACATGTAACCCTGGTGGGAATGGAAAATGTGCTGTCTTATAACACACCCACTTTGTACTTGCTTTGTGTCTCACTGAATTCCTATGCATCATGTTCCCATCAGATTTCTGTGCTTATGGGGTATTGTGAATGTTATATACAAATGGGGAGGCAGGGAATGATGGCAACACCTGTGTGCCTATTTTTTCTGCTTGCACACATGTGCTTTTGTCCCTTTAGACTTCACTTACAGAGCATAATTTAAAAAATAAGTTTGTTAAGAATTTCCAGACAATGATAGTACAGCATTAATCCAAATGTGGGGGCCTTCTGAGTACAGGGCCCTGTGAGACTCCATAGGTCACACACCCATGAAGCTGGCTCCAAAATTAGCAAAACATTTTTGGAAAGGAAGAGTGATGGAAGTGACTTGTTCTACGTAATTTTAAATAATATTGTGTAGTAAAGAATTTGGCCCTGTCCAAGAGAGGTCTAGTCTTTGCCCTTGGCTTCTGAGTAGTCTGTGAGGTACCTGATAAGACTGTCTTTGTTTAGTGAGGGGACTGACCACTCTTAACTTTAGAGTAAGGCTGGCCATGCCAGAAAAATCAATCATGTGATTCAGATTGAGGCCTTTGGGTCACATGCTATCAACTGACCTAGTGACTGAGTTCAACCACATGAGCAATCAATCAATCAATCATGCCTACATAACAAGGCCTCAGTAAAAACTCTAGAGTCTCTACACTGACGTTTGGATGACGTTTCCTGCCTGGCAGCACTCCATGAACACTGATGCCA
Source organism: Otolemur garnettii (assembly GCF_000181295.1). Taxonomy (NCBI): domain Eukaryota; kingdom Metazoa; phylum Chordata; class Mammalia; order Primates; family Galagidae; genus Otolemur; species Otolemur garnettii. Next base: position 2,101,583 of record NW_003852400.1, read on the forward strand.
CGAGAGTAATGTGTCCTGACTACATGTCAAGGACAATGGAAATTTTGTGTCTGGAACATTCACAGACGCTGGCCTATGTCTCTCTCCCTTTGGCTAATTTTTATATGTGCTCTTTCTGTGTAATAAACTATAACTGTGAATAAAATAGTTTTCAGAGAGCTCTATAAATCACTCTAGAGAACTATAAAATCTGAGGGTGATTTTCAGAGCCCCTCAATTTTGCAGTGTCAGAGATGAGGGCAGTCTTGGGGACTGCACCCTCAAACTTTGCTGTTTGGCTGACTTCAGGTAAATATTATAGAAAAATATGGTGCTGGGACAAGAATAAAAAATGAATCAATAGACTAATGTAGAAAATATAGAAACAGATTCAATGTTTTAAATTTAAATAAAATTGAGACATTGGGTTATTTAAAATTGAAAACATTTCTAATCAGTAGAAAATCTGCATAAACAAAATAAATAGGCAAATGACAAATTAGAAAAAAATACATTTGGAACACATAATATAGAAAAAGAGTTAATATGCTCAATATACATTTTTTTCTTTTTTCTTTTATTAAATCATAGCTGTCTACATTAATGCAGTCATGGGGTACAATGGGCTAGTTTACACACAATCTGAAATGCTTTCATCAAACTGGTCAACTTAGCCTTCATGGCATTTTCTTAGTTACTGTGTTAAGACATTTATATTCTACACCTAGTACATTTCACATGTTCAATATACATATTTTTAAAGCTTTTATGAATCAAAAATAAAAAAAGAACTTGAAGGAAAACTGAGGGAAAATAGGGTAAATACATATGAATAAATTCAATCTCCAAATCAGTGGTCTCCAACCTTTTTGGCACCAGGGACTGGTTTCATGGAAGACAAATTTTCCATGGATGAGGGAGGGGGTGGGGTGGGGTGGTTTTGATACAAGTCTACAAGCAATTGATTTATTATTGTCTCTGTGCACTAGACCTCTTTACTAATGATAATCTGTATTTGTAGCTACTTCCCACAGCTAGCATCACTACTTCAGCTCTACCTTGATCATCAGGCATTAGATTCTTACATAGAGTGCATAAGCTAAACCCTTCATGTGTATAGTTATAGTAGGGTTTGTGTTTCTATGAGAATCTAATGTCACCACCAATCTGACAGGAGGCAGAGCTCAGGCAGTGATGTGAGTGATGGGAAGTAGCTGTAAATACAGATGAAGTTTTATTTGCCCACCGCTCACCTTTCACTATTGGCCCAGTTGCTAATAGGCCATGAACTGGTACCAGTTTGCAGGCAGGGTCTGGGTACTGCATTTCTAGATAACAAAGAAATTAAAACAATTAGAAGATACTAATTTTTGCTTATGACAATTTTTTAAATGATAATACCCAGTTTTGATAAGTGTTTAAGAAAATGAAACTTTCTTACTGCACTAATAGGAATGTATATTAGTGCAGCTCTTCTGGAGGGCAATGTAACAATTTCTATCAAACGTTCTTAGAGTATTCATGTCCTTGGAACAAACAGCAATTTACTGTTAGTATACTATTATGAATTATTTTTCTACAAGGATATTCATAATAACACACTTTATGAAACAACCAATTGTCTAATGATATGGGAATAGTTAAAGAAACATGAATACTAGGTAGCCATGAAGAATGATGCTGCTGAATAATAATGGCATATAAGAGTGTTGTCAGTACTATGGCAGAATAAAAAGTCCTGGCCCTTGTTCTTCCACAGAGACACATATTTAATAACGATATAAATGAAAAGTCCATATTCTAATAAAGTTGTGGTGCTCTCTGATAAGCACAAAACCAAGACAAGCTGTACTATAACAGATAACAAAATTAATTTCTCTTTATCTCTGTCAGCCCTTTGTCCACACCAGCACAGCCTAATGACTCCTCCTCCTTTGTGGGGAGTGAGGGGAAAGTGAGGATAATGTCCAGTGTCCTTAGCTGTTCAGCATGCTCCCCACAGGGCTGACTGACTTCACACAAGTGCTGAAAGGATTGGTGTAGCCCATCCTAAAGTACCCAGGGCAGCCTAAAGGGCTGGGTACCTTACTACGGTTGTCATGACTCTGAAATCCTTGGAGAAGGCACAGAACTGAGGCCTATCCTCCAGGAAAGAAGTAGTGAGCATGGCTCCATTGTTATCAACATTGCAGTGTGCTTCCAAGGGACTGGTTTATGCTTCACATAGAGTGCTAAAAATCCTGTTCAGTTCAGATGCCTGGGGCAGCTATGGCAGACATAGCTCTGAGAGATTGAGAAAAGGTGTATAACTGACGATTTTCCCACTGAAAAGAAGGAAACTTCCCTGGCCTTTCATGGTGATGACTGAGAGGACAGTTTCTATCTTGCCTTACATATAGCATCTATGGAACTGACATAGTCAAACACCAGAGGAAGCAAATTATGGGTTATTGAAATAAAAAGACTGAATGCCTGGAGTAGCTAAGAATAAAGGCCCAGAATTTCTAGCTAAGCTGACTGATGAAGGTCTTCCCTAGTCAAAACCAATCTGTAAGGACTGGGAAAGGGAGATGTTTCTTCAAATACACAGATACCAATGCAAAGATTCAAGGACATGAAGAATCAGGAAAACATAACACAATGGATAGAACAAAATAAATCTCTAGTGATTGATCCTAAAGAAATGTAAATCTATGAACTACCTGACAAAAAATTCAAGATAATCATCTTAAGGAGGGTCAGTGGATTGCAAGTGAGCACAAATAGACAACTAAAAGGAATCAGAAAAATGATACATGAACAAAATGAGAATATCAACAAAAGATAGAAATGTTAAAGAAGAATCGAACAGAATTTCTAAAGCTGGAGGATATAATAACTGATCTAAAAAATCACTAAAGGGTTCAAAAGTCCATTTGACCAAGCAGAAGAAAGAATCAACAAACTTAAAGACATATCATTTAAAATTATCCAGTCAGAGAAGCAAAAAGAAAAAAAAAATGAAAAAAGTAAAGAAAACCTAAGAGAATCATGGGACACTATAAAGTGAAATAATATATGCACAATAGAAATTCCTAAAGAAGAAGAGGGAGAAAAGGAGAAAGATTAAGAAATAATGGTTGAAAACTTCCTAAATTTGGGGAGGGAAATAGACATTCAGATTTATGAAGCTTAAAAAATCTCAAATAGGGTAAACCATAAGATGTATATGTAAAAATATATTATAATCAAATTTTCAAAAGTAAAAAAATAAAAAACCTTAAAAGAGAAAACGTAAATGATTCATCATTGACAAAGGAGGCCTGTAAAACTGTGAAACTGTCAATGAATTTCTCCTCAGAAATCTTGCAGCTCAGAAGAAAGTGGGATAATCTACTCAAAGTTCTGAAAGAAGGGGAAAACAAAAAGCCCCGTTAACCAAAAATACATTCCCGGTCAAAACCGTCCTTCAGAAAAAAGGAGAAATAAATAACTTCCCAAACAAAAACTGAAGAATTCCATTACCACTAGACCTATCTCACAAAAAAGAAAAAAAAAATATTGAAAGGAGTTCCTCAAGTTGACATGAAAGGACCCTAAAGAACGTGAAAACATATGAATTATAAAACTCATTGATAAAAGTAAACCCATAGACAAATACAGGCAACTGTGATAATGTAATGGTGATGTGTAAATCACTTTTAGCTCTAGTATAAAAGTTGAAAGGCAAAAGTTTTAAAAATAACTATAAATACAAAAAATTGTCAATGGATGCACAATATAAAAAGATGTAAATAGCATCAATAACATAAAGTGTGTATGTGTATGTGGTGTGGGAAAAGGTAAAAGTGTAGAGTTTCTGTATGGAATGGAAGTCAAGTGGTTATCAGCTTAAAATAGATTATTATAACATGTTTCATGTAAGCATGGCGACCACAAGGAAAATGACCTATAGTAGACACAAAAAGAAACAGAGAAAGGAATCAAAATAAATCACTACAAAACGTCAGTAAGTCACAAAGGAAGACATCAAGAGAGAATGAGAGAAACAAAAGAGCCACAAAGCAGACAAAACAATGAACAAAGCAACAATATAAATCCTCACCTATGAATAATTAAATTAAGTGGATTCGGTTCCTAATCAAAAGACATAGTATGGCTGAATGGATTAAAAATTTAAAAATAAGATCACTTACTTTAGAATCAAAGACACACATAGTTTGAAAGCAAAAGGAATGGAAAAAATTATTCCACACAAATGCAACCAAAAGAAAGCAGGGGTACTTTTATATTAGACAGAACAGACTTTGAGCAGAAAAATTATCACAACAGGCAAAGAGGGTCGTTATGTAAAGATAAAAGGGACAATTCATGAGGAAGATATGGTAATAATAAATATAGAAACACCCAACAACAGAGCACCTGAATGTATACAACAACAGACCTGAAAAGAGAAATAGTAATAGGAGGCTTCAACACCTCACTTTTGACAGTAGATAGAGCATCCATACAGAAAATAAATAAGGATACAGTGGATTTATAAAATACTAGACCAAATGGACCTAACAGACATACATAGAACATTCCACTCAACAGCTGTAGAACACATATTCTTCTCAAATGCACACAGAACATTCTCCAGATAGATCACATTAGGTTGCAAAACAAGTCTTGACAAATTTAAGAAGACTGAATTCATGCCAAGTATCTTTTCTAACCACAATGGAATGAAACTAGAAATCAATAACAGGAGGAAAAATAGAATATTCTCAAACATGTGAATTTCCTTGGAGAACATCTATTCATTCTGCAAGACTATACTTGAGGACACTGCCTCTGGGTTGTATCTTTTCATCCTTCTGTGCCCATCTATGTGTCATAGCCCTTCCTTTCTTTGAGAGGGGCACTGGATACCCTGCACAGCCCTTGATCACAAAGCTTATTAAACTGCACTATAATTCAGCTTAATTAGATATAAAATACTTGAGGGCAGGAACTAAGATGATCACTTCTTGTATTTGGAGTGCCTAGCAAGTGCCAGATGCTAAGGTGAATTGAATGTTTGCTGAATAAAGGAATCATTCTCAAAGCTAAATCCCACACCACTGTGTAAGAACTCCAACTTCATTTTATTTCATTTTTCAATTCTCCTATTATTCCACACTCAAAATTAACATCCAAGGGGGCCTGGTAGTTCATTTAAACATGGGAATTAGACTAAAGAGTTTTGGACCTTTGGCGAACTGGAGTGTTGCTTTAAAGGCTTTCAAATTTTAGAATTTTTCGTTTTTAAATTTATAATTATGGTAAAAAATATAAAATTTACCATCTTAACCACTTTAAGTGTAGTATTTAGTGGTGGTAAGTATCTTCACAGTCTATTCATCTTCCTATTAGCAGCAGAAAAAAGGTATATTCAATTTCTTATGCAACACATTGCTAGAGCCTTTTCATTTTGTAAAACTGATACCAGATTTTTAACACTGGATTTCCATGCTCTTGGTCTCCACGATTCAATGAATGAATCGACAGACCATAAAATGAACAGTGAGGTTTTATTTACAGCTCAAAGAACCAAACCTCCTTGCAGGGCAGGATACAAGTGTTACAACTCTTATGAAAACAA
>NW_003852400.1:2108440-2122526 GCF_000181295.1 Otolemur garnettii
AAAAAAAAAAAACCCAAATAAAATATAGCATCTAGCTAGTTAGATTGTAAGCTGCCAATTTGCACTTCCTGTTTTTTTTACAACTTATTTTAATAATGGAGACAAAAGAAAGACAGTGATAGTCCTGACGAAGAAGAGAAAGCTGTGAGCTGAGACCAGTAGAATGGCCAGTTATCCGAATGAAGAGGTCTAAGGGCAGTTTATTGCCGGCAAAATGAGCAGCCTTAAGATAGTGTGGGAGAAGACAGATGAGTGGAGGTATCTGGATTCAGGCTGACAATGGTAACAGTGACGAGAGGTAGGATGGTTATATGAGTATTCTTCAAGATAAATATCACTGAAATTAAATGTCTTTGGGGGTATCGTCACTCACACTGCTGGGCTAAAGGAGTCTTGAGGGAAGTGAGGGTACTAAGCCCGGCGTCAAAGAGAGACCGGCAGACGTAAAAGACAGCAGCTAGGGATTGGGGAGGAAATTGTCAAGTAAAGGAGTTGCACGTGGCATGAGGCAACGCGCCCCACCCGGCAATGGGGAGAAAGGTTAATATGGTTCCCTAGAGGAAGTTTTGTGGGAGGAACATTCCTGGGCGAAGCAGAGCCCTGGCACCTTGAGCCTCACCCAATCTTATCCTGCAGAGAAGCCAGGTCTCCACTTAGGACAGAGAGACACCACTCTGTCTTGCCGGTGTGTGTAGGAACAGAGGAAAGGTGGGGTCAGGTGTGGGGGTGTTGTGTGGTAAGCGGCGGGGTGGAGCATCTTGTGGCACCCCTCAGGGACAAGGTGGACTTCCCATACAAAATTTGTTTTAGATGTCGAGGCTCACGATGCCACACGTGCGCCAAGATGATGGAAGGTTTATTACACACGAAATGAGGCTTTCTAGAGAGGATAGGGCAGGCTCCCAAGCAGGTCTGAAAATGCCTTGAAAGCACAGGGAGACTGGGGCTTTAGGAGGGTTGGGGATGGGGCAGGGGAGAGGATTCCCTCACGCTGGCCAAGGTTGTGCACGTTGAACTTCTTATCCCTGCCAAAGGAAGAACCATCCAGGCCTTTTAATCGGCTTGCTCAGCTGTGGGCACAAAGGGAAGGGGGCATGGCGGGGCTGGAGAGCTGTCAGGGTCAAACATCAACAATGGAGTCAGACTCTTCAGCACAGAGTGCTAGAGAGCCCCGGCCAGCCTAAAACTCAAGAGAACCAAAAGGGCTGCCCACCCGATACCCACTTAATTCCGGAGGAAGTCCGTAACCAGGGACTTCAGAGGCCAAGATTCAACAACCCATGTGAAATCCTGGAAATTTTGTAACTTTCCATGTTTTTCATTGTTATTATTTCCTGTTTCCTGTTAGGGTTATCAGAAAAATTCACCTAACAAAAAGGGCCAATAATCTTGTCATCTGGGTGTGTGTGTGCTGGATACAGCTGACTGGTACTCAGCAGCCCTTTCCAGCAGAGGCTGGAGATCTGGGGGCCACATTCCCCTGACCTTCTGGATGAATTTGTTATATGTATACTCTTTGGTTTATGTGGAGAAAGCAGAAGTGAAAGAGAGGTCACCTCCATTCTGTATTTTGACCCTTTTTATGATGGCAAATGAGACCTTGGACCATCTCGAAGACGGTCAGGTTTTTGTGAAGTGGTGGTCTAGTGTGGGTGTGGAGAGGCTGTTATAGTGTGGCAGCAGTCCCTGCCTGCTGGGAGGATCCTGGTCAGGGGTTCCAGTGTCAGCTTACTGACTGTTAACCATCCTGATTGTCGTAGTACAAGTAGCTAACCTGGACAGTCAATTCTGCATTGTTCTGGAAGTTATTCCTGGAGGCCCTGCCTAGAGCCGGCTTCTCTAGCCATTCTAGTTAACTTGTAAACACACAATTCCCTTTATTAAATTCCTCTGTGCTTAATGCAAGGAGGCTGGTTCCTATTTCCTTCTTTGGATCTCCTCCAAATCAGAGGTGGAAAGGGGAAAAGGCTTTGGGGCTCCTAGAAATCCTCTTTGATTCTTCTGACCTTGGGGATACAAAGGAAGAGGGTCTTTGGTGAGTTTCTTGAAACAGTACATGAAGGCGTTTGATGTTTTATTTATTGTTTTGTATATTAATGGTTTGGATCCTAAGTTTCTACAAGCTTATCCTTTTAAGTAGTGTTTACATTCTTAGTGCAATCATAGTACACTTGGAAAACCCCCTTTTCTCCTCCATAGATGAAAAATAATTTGAGTGTGGTCTCTATTCAAGCTTATATGGCATGGTCCTGAGCTTAGTAGAAAAAATGAAATTTACTTTGGATAAACATCTGACAATTTTTAAGATTTTTGAAGTTATAATGATGTCTTAATGCTGTTTCATAGAGTGCAGGGGAAGCAATTCCTTCTTTCAGTTCAACAAATACTGTGCGGGTATATGACAATTTGTCATTCCTGGGCTTCTGCCACCACTTCCTCTTCTCTAACTCAGCCACCCACTTTCTTGACACACCTTGGAACTTGTCATCATCTGGAACTGTTCTACCTCTACAGTCTTTATTACTGACATACTATTATCTGATTATAAGTTTGTTCTTAGCATAGGTTTTGCCTTCTATTAATATTCCAGTGACAAAATTGAGGTTTCCAACTGGGGGTTTCCATAACTTCTTGACTTCAACCAATGTCCTTACTTATATTCACAACCTCTCTCACTTCTTTTACTCAATTTCAGAAGTTCAGACTTAAAATCTTTATTGAAATATAATTCACACACTATACAATCCCTCTATTTAAAGTGTGCCATTCAGTGGTTTTTAGTATATTCACAGAATTGTGTAACCATCACCACAAGAAAAACTCCTCAGCCCCTCATTGCTCTCAGCCCTAGGAAAGCTTTCTTTCTCTGTAGGTTTGCTTATTCTGGGCATTTCATTTAATGTAATCATGCAGCATGTGACCTTTTGTGACTGGCTTCTTTCACTTAACATGTTTTCAAGGTTCATCTACATTGTGGCATGTATCAATTTTCCTTTCCTTTTTACGGCTGAATAATATTCCAGTATATGAATTGTCCACATTTTATTTATCTATTCAACAGTTGATGGACATTTGGATTGTATTCACCTTTTGGCTATTATGAATAGTGCTACTACTAATCTTCACATACAGGGTTTTCTGTGGATAGAGGTTTTCATTTCTCTTGGGTGTATACCCATGAGTGGAATTGCTGAGTTGTATGGTAACTCATGTTTAATTGTATGAAAAACTGCCAGACTGTTTTCCAAAAGGCTCTGCTATTTTATATTTCCATTAGTAGTGTATGTAGTGTATGAGAATTCTACTTTCTTCACATCCTTCCCAATACTTGTTATTATCCTTCTCATTATGGCCATCATAATGGGTATGAAATGGCATCTCATTGTGGTTTTGACTTGCATTTCCCTGGTGGATAATGATGTTGACCATCTTTTTATGTGTATATTGGTCATTTGTATATCTTCTTTGGAAAAATGTCTATTCAGATCCTTTGCTTTTTTAAAAAATTGGCTTATTCATCTTTTACTGTGGAGTTGTAAGAGTTCTTTATATATGTTGCATACAAGTCCTTTATCAGATATATGATTTGCAAATTTTTTCTCCCATTCTATGAATTGTCTTTTAAATTTCTTGATTGCCTTTTGAAACACAATTTTAAAAAAATTTTATGACATCCAATTTATCTATTTTTTTTTGTTGTTATTTGTACTTTTGGTGTCATTTCTAAGAAACCATTGACTAATACAAAGTTATGAAGATTTGCCTCTATGTTTTCTTCTAAGAAGTTCATAGTTTTAGCTTTTACACTTAGATCTTTCATCCTGTTGTGTTTATTTTTATATAGATATGAGATAGGATTCAACTTCCTCTTCCTTTTTATTTTTCTTTGCAGATTGTATTAGCAGTATTTATGAAGAAGAGGGTTTTTTTTTTCCTATTGAATTGCCTCAGCACTTTTTGTTGAAAATTAATTAACTATAAATGAGAGAGTTTATTTCTAAATTCTCCATGTTATTTCACTGATTCATGTGTCTAACCTTATGCCAGTACCACACAGTCTTGATAATTATAGCTTTTATAGTAAGTTTTAAAATTGGGAAATGTGAGTCTGCCAGCTTTGTTCTTTGTTTTCAGTGTTGTTTTGGCTCTTCTGAGTACTTTGTATTCTCACTTAAATTTTAGGATCAGATTGTCCATCTGGAATTTTGATGGGAATTGCATTGAATATGTAGGTCAATTTGGGGAATATTGCCATCTTTATAGTAAATTTTCAAAACCATAAACATAAGCTAACTTTCCATTTATTTAGGTCTTCTTTAATTTCTTTCAACAATATTTTATGGACCAAAATTTCATACTTCTTTTGTTAAATTTATTCCTAAGCATTTCATTCTTTCTGATACTATTGTAAATTGGATTATTTTCTTAATTTCATTTTCAGTGTGTTCATTGCAAATGTATACAAACACAATTTTTGTAAATTGATCTTTTCTTTTTTAAACTCTTACCTTTGATGTAAATTGATCTTTTATCCCACAAATTTGTAGAATTCATTTATAAGTTCTAATAGTATCTTTAAAAATGAATTCCTTTAAACTTTCTATGTTCAAAATTATGTCATTTGCAAATATAGTTTGACCTCTTCACCTTCAAAAACAAAAAAAGAATTAATTATAATGAACTTATTAATATGATGTCACAGGTACTGTGACATCCTTTGTTTACATTAACTTTTATCCTAGAGCAGAAGGAAAATTTGGAGGGTCCCTTAGCCTTTACCACTTTCGCCCATATACAGAGTCATTTGAACATGCATAGCTGACTCCATTCCATTTGAATGGGAAGAGACCAAAATATCCAAAAATAAACTAATTTTCCCCTTAATATTTTCTTTGCTTCCTACCCAAATATATGACCTAGAAATTTTATAGTTATCCTCTACTCCTGTGTTTCCATCTTTCTCAACTTCCTCTCACTGCCAAGACCTGTTGCTTCCAGTTGCTAAATATGCCTTCTATCCAACCCCTTTTCTCCTTCTTTACTGCTGGTACCTTAGTTCTTGTCTAGATTATTAGAACAGTCTTTTTTTTTCTCCTTCTCCTTTTCTTTATTCTCCTCCTCTTCTTATAGATTTTAAAATATGTATTGAAGATGACTGTATTTTTGTTTGTCTACAAAGGTATGTTAACATACCTGAAATTAAGATACATTCTGTAATTGATGGTGTCTTCTGCTTGCTGTTAGCCAGGAACATTCTAACATAGTGATTGTTATCTGTTTGCACAAACTTGGTTGTTAATTAGCATCATACAAGTAGACAGACCACAGATATCATATATAATAATCATTAAAGGGCCATGTGAGAAAGGAATATGAGTCCTGATGGTTGTATAGTGAATTTTTATTGACACTATCTGGGAAAATCAAGATGTGAGAGCTACAAAAGCTAAAGAATGGGTGCCCGTAGCTTGGGAGAAAATGCCAAAGATAATAATAGAGCACTTTTAAAATAGATGCTGCATATCACTAATGCTCTGGATAGCACAGGGATCACTATCTGGTGGTTTTAGGCTGTGGGGTAAGATGGGGTAAAAGTAAGATTTTGAAAAAGTGGTCAAAAAAGACCTTTTCCCTAAGAAAGATTATGTCTATTTACACCCAAAAGATTCTTAAGAACTAAGTTTTTATCTTGAGTTAGTGCTATCTTTTGCTTGTATGTTGTTAAAAAATTTAAAGAATGATCTCAGGTAACCAATTTGGTGTCTCCAAATTGATGAATGTTATTTTCTTTTTTACTTATTTCATTGTTAGCGTAAAAACAACCAAATCACAATATTTGAATTTGTTAGGTAGAGTACCTCTTGTGCCTATGTCCTGCTCCCAGGAGATCTGCCATACACTCCTACATTGTGCCCATTCAGTGGGAGCACCACAACCCCCGTCTTTTCCCCTCTCCCTTGTTCCCTCTCCCTCATTCCTCTTCCTCCCAAATTGAAACGAGTTTTCCTCCTATGTGGGAAAATGTTACTTTCTTTGAGAATTTTAAATAACATTGGTTTTATTTTCTTCATCTCTAGTAGACAGACCTGGCAACTTGCCTACTTGAGTTGTAATATTTGAAAAATGATAATGAAATGGTAGGATACCTTGCACAACAAAGACAAAGTTTGTTGACTATTTTTAAATGGTGCAAGAGTATTTATCACCAGTTGCCAGCAGTCATACTCAGTAATTTCCTCTCTGCCCTTGCTTTACTCAGATCATCAACAGAATGCTATAAACGTCATAACTCACTATGAGATTGACAACAATACAACATAAGAAAAACAAATACTGCTTCCTAGCCATAGGAAAAGGTATTGTTTAAATGTAGTTCTTTTAAACATTTTCTTATCTTTTTCTCTCTCTTACCTTCCCCCCTTCCCATGTGACTAATAACTAGGTCAGAATGAACCTTCCTATTGCTTCCTGCTCAGCTGAGTCAACACTTCCGGAGGCCATGACTAATACAAGCCACAGCCCATAGTTATACTTGACTTTTGAAAATCCTGGTTAGCTTTAAGGACGTAATTATGAGTACCCATACTTATGGAATGAGTAAGTGGATTTGAGCTATGTCTATAAATCGCACCAAACACACACACTCACTCTCACATGCACACTCACAAAATGCCCCAAACTAAGAATAAGTCAGACTTCATTAATGCTTGTTAACTTATTTGCCCCCCCTCCTTTTTTTTTGTATTGACTGATCATGTAGATATTTTGAAATCATTGTAAACTAAAAGCAAACTACATTTTACTTTGGGTGCCTCACCTTGTTTTACTTATGAGCCCCAGCTGTGCTCATAAGTTTCATTTGCCTTGGAATAGTGCCTGTTCCTGTCCAATAAATAGGGCAAGGTCACCTGTGTGCACTGGCCCCCTGTAATAGGCCATAGGCCTAGCAAAGATGATAGGTAGGTGTAAAAAGTTTACCTGTCTTCTCCCAATCATGACCAGGAGTTTTAAGAATTTAGCCTTCCACTTTTTTGTTTTCACATTCCCTTAGACTCTCTACTTCTTTAACTCTTGCTTTTGTCTCTAACACTCTATTGAACGTCTTGGAAGAAAACTTTTCCGGTGTCCTAATTGCCAAATACAGAAGACTGTTTTCTGTCGTTGTTTGTAAAATTTTTTAAGCAGCTGGTATAGTTGACAAAATCCTTTTCCTTGGACATCTCTGTTGATTTTATTCTGAGGCTTCAGTTGTTCTTCAACCTCTTCTCTCTCTTGTTTTTGATATATTACCATTGACTACTTCTTTATGGCATAACATTGACCATACTATAGTTTTTACCATATTCAAGGAAAATTCTTTCCCCCAATTGTAATCCTTCTTAGAGATCACTTTATATATGTTCCCACTTCATTATTAAACCCCTAAACGGAGAATATAAAACATTCTTTACACTTCATTGCTCATTTGCTTTAAGGCTTCCATAATATGGCTTATATCTCATTAATCTAGTGAAATGGCTCCTGCAAAGTCATGAATAATTTTCTACTTCTTTGGAAATATCTCCTTACTTAATGTCTTCTTCTAGAGCTTGATCATAGCAATCCCTTCTTTCACTAAATTCTCTCTTCCTTGATTTCCATGATGTTGCTTTTTGCTAGTTCTTGCCCTTCTGGATATTCTTTTTCAGGCTTTTTCCATTCCATTGTCAGCCCCTTAAATGCTGCTTTTCATCACCTTGGCCCTTTTCATCACCACCCTATGAGCAGTCCTAGTGTTAGCTCACCCTTTTCTTTGCCTTAAACTCTCCACACCTGCTGGTGACCAGTGAGCAGAAGTTCAGCGCCTTAGACTCTCACTTTCTGTTGTGGTTTTGCTGCTGACTCTTGGTCTTCTGTCAGCTTTGGGGTATTGCTCTGGAAGAGATATAGAAATGTCCCTCACAGCTCTTCATAGATGTACGATCTGCCTCAGGAAACCTTTCCCCCAACTCTTAAAGACCATGGAACTTTGTGTATATCTTCTCTCTCCACTTTCAGCACCCTTTTCTCTTTTTGGAAGTATAACTCTGGTGCTCCTTTTGACTAAACTTTGAAATAACAAACCTCTTAACTCTTTTCATACTACCGGGACATGATACTTGGTTTTTGGGGTAGAGGTGTGAGGTATATAAGAAAAAAATATTGGTCTAATTGGATGTTCTACCACCAGTTCAGACACATCGACCAAGTTGGTAAATATTGTCACCATCTAACCAGTTTCCTGGCCAAAATTCTGGACGCCATATTGTGCTCCTTGTCATCATCATTTCTTTTGTTCAGCCAACCCTGTTGATTCTATTGTCTAAATGTCCCTAAAACCTCCTTCTCTGCATATCCTTGGTGTCATTGCATCCTCCAATTTGTCTCCCACACTGCTGTTACAGGGGTCATTGAACTATAAGATTGGTTATATTTGTCTCTTACTTAAAAATGTTTGGATGGCTAGGCTTCCAAAGATTTCATGAGAAATACAACCTTCTCAGTGTAGTGGGCAAAGTTTTTCATACTCCTCTTTGTATTCTCTCTTGCCTCATCTGCTGCCATACTCTTTATCTACCATACACATTATTATCTCTAGCCCTTGTATCTTTTGTATATCTTGGTCCTTCTGTCTGTAATGCTTCATCCTCCCTCCACCCTTTCCCACATGTTGCTTCACCAACATGTATTCACCAGGGAAATGCAAATAAAAACCACAATGAGATACTATGACACATTTGCCAGAATGGCTAAAATTAAAAAGACTTATAATAGCAAGTATTGGCCAGGATTGGAACAGCTAGGACTCTCAAATATTGCTGGCAAAAGAATAAATTGGCTCAACCACTTTGGAGAACTGTTATCTCTGAAGGCTAAACGTATTCAAAACCATTTAAGTATTGGTTCCTGTTAGAAGTAGTTGGCTCTAAATTCACATTACTCTGGTGTTCCTCACGCTTTATTATACTTGCTTATTTTCTTATCTGTTTTTCCCACTAAACTGTGTTACCTTTCAGAAGAAATATCTGTTTTTATGTCTGTATTCTGAGAGACTAGAGCAGGTCTGGCATATAAAGAGTGTTAAATAAATGCTTGTGGAGTGAATTACATATGTACTTAGAAGAAACAGAAATAAATACTTGATGGCAGTTCATTTTTTTCTGACAGGAAATGAAAACTATGTAGCTTGATGTATTTCACCTTTTGAAATCAATTTTTAGAAAATGCTACAACTTTAAAAATCAGACTTTTAAATATTAACACCAACCTACTTTTGTATAAAAAGGAGAAAATAAATGAAATCAGCACATCATACACCTCACCTAGTAGAAATGGGCAGAGATGGCAAAATGGCATCAAGAGCCACCCAGAGACAGGTCATCCTAGATCAGTCAAAGTTTATGGAAGCATCAAGGGAGTAAAAAACATTTTAGATTCATACCTGATGACTTCGTCTGACTTAAAATAGAAAATGAAGTACAAAATGAGACTTTGGCAGACAAGCACAGTAAAGATCGTCTAAGGAAACAAAAGGAAGAGAATCTACCAGTGACCTCAAATAAGTGTTCAGATACAATAGAGCGCTGGACATATAATAGTTCCAAATTCTGGAAATTATTCCAGAAGGCAAAAGACAAGAAGCTAATAAGTTACATAGCCTTCATTTTCTGTTGAAAGGATATACAGGGAGTCCATAAACTTCATGTGCAATTTAAAATAGTAATATTAAACAATTTAAACTATAAGTGTGTATAAATTTACACACTCAACCAACTAGCTCATGAATGACAGAACCCGAACCTGCACATATCTGTGCCTGGAGCTAGTGTTCCCTCAGCATTCCAGGCTGCCCCCTCATGGTGGGATGTAGTCTGTGCGTCTACACCAGTCAGCTTGCATCCAGAGTGGGTAGCAAGGCTGCCTCCCAGACTAGCCTTTGGTTAGCAAATTTCAGACTTCATCCATGACAAAATGTTTATTTGGAAGAATTTAAGGGACTCTCATAGATGAATAGTAAGGGATATCAAGTTTACTTAAACTGCTTTATTTACATTTGATGAAAGAGTCATAAAACTCATGGGTTTTTTATACTCTCTAACTTTCCTAAGTGTGAACGAAGAACCTAGGTAAAAGGCTTTTGTCATGAGCACCCTGAGAAAGGACATTTCTCTCTCGGGTCAGTGCATCTGTACTCTAAAAAGAGGAAAGGAAAGAAAAAGAACTGTTTGGCAAGAGAGGTTTGTGTGTGCATGTTTTTTTTGTAATCTCATTCTTCCTAATGGAAAATTACTTTCTACTCAAGTCACTGATGTTTTGTCCAAATCATTCCTTTGCTTCTGAAAGGTTGTGATTAATAAGGTAGACTGAGTCATATCTCTTTCATTCCATCCCATTTCTTCATAGTTTGTATATAGCATCCTGCACCTGACGGCAGCTGGAGCACTTTCTGATGTCACCTAAATATAAATACAGTGAGAAAAGGAGGTCAGTGAAGCAACCCCAACTTCTCTCCTGATACAGAAAGTACTAAAAAGCTGAATGCAAAGCAGGCAATACCAGATAAATATATTAGATAAGTTTTCTATTTTGCTGTCATCTGCATTCTCCTTCAGAAAAATGCCCTGTTATGCTTGAAGCCCAAGCATAGGAACAAAGTGTCTGTGTAAAATACCTGTGGCTTAGTGCCATGGGGATGGAATGGGGAGGAAAGGAAAAATACACTCCTCTATCTAATCCTGCCTCTCCACTCTTGAGAATCAAAGAGAATTGTCCAGTTTTAAAAAATTAAACTAATTCTCTAATAAATTAGATAAAAGTGCTATATTATTATCCCAATACCAAAAAAATTTTTAAAACCCCATCTGTAAAAGACATCATAACAATTTCAGCTCTTAATCTTACTCACCCTATTGCATAATTTTGGAATTTATGATTGGCAATTCATTTGTGAAAATCATATGTAAAACATGGAATCACATTTACTATTTTAAAAAGCTAAGAAAACACAGCATCTATTAATCTCTGTGAATTCTACTGAAATATCAGTAAAGGGATTTTTAAAGGCATAAACTCTTAAGAAGAATGAAAGAGAAGACAATTGTATCAAAATTTGGGGCATGAGAAAACAAATGGTAAGACCAGAGACCAAAGACTAAGAACAGTAAGAAATGCCTGCAAGCAGGTAAATTTTGCTGCAGAACCTCAAAAAAATTGCAGAAATTAGATTTGGAAGTAGATTTGGTTGCAACTCCAAAAAATAATCAGTTTGGCTTCTAGATCTTTCCATGTTCCTTCAAAGCAACTCCTCCCCCAACCTGGCAGAAGATGAGAGGTGCTACTCTGAATCAGAAGGGTTCTGGCTTTAGGGATAGCAAATATAGCTGTGAGCAGAGTGCTGACCTGAAAAAAAGAAAATTCTATGTATTAAATGGACAGAATCCTTCTTCCCTGAAGCCTGTCTTTTTCTACTCAGTTCTAACAAAATGTTGATAGACAGTATTATTCACACAAAAAGGAATGTAAAGGTTTTTTTTTTTTTCTGGGGGCTTATCAACAATCCAAAAGAAAAATGAATAAATACTAATGGTCTGGGATTTCTAATAAGTGGCTGGGTCTCTGTTCAGTCAGTGAACAGAGAAATTGAAAAGCCCTACCCATTCACCATCTATTTCTCAGTGCTTTGTCCGTAAGTGTGAACAAAGATCCAAGGATCACCAGAACATAGAAAAAACTCTTTAGGGTGGCACCTGTGGCTCGGTGAATATAGTGCTGGCCCCATATACTGAGGGTGGTGGGTTTGAACCAGGCCCCGGCCAAACTGCCACAAAAAAATAGCCAGGCATTGTGGCAGGGACCTGTAGTCCCAGCTATTCGGGAGGCTGAGGCAAGGGAATCACCTAAGCTTAGGTGGAGGTTGGTTAGGTGCCACAGCACTCTACCAAGAGTGACAAAAGTGAGACTCTTGTCTCTAAAAAGAAAAAAGCAAAAAACAAACTCTTTAATATAAAATATAGTGTACAAAACAGAAACAAAAAATTTGGTGGGTACACAGACAAGCCAGGAGTAGAAAACACTAGAAAATTATCATTAAAATTTGAGAGATAAGAAAAGATAATTCACATATTAAAAGAAACATTCAGAGAACAACAATAAAAACTCTTAAAAATTAATTATAGGATAGCAGAAGTGAAAAATTTAATAGAAAAGATAGAAGATAAAGATGAGAAAATCTTTCAGAACGCAGATAGAAATATAATAGAAATGGGGAAAAGGAGAAAATAGATAAGAAAATTAGCCAAAGGAAATGAGTTCCAGAAATAGAGAAGTAGGAAAACAAAAGGGAGAGAAATTAACTAAGAAATAGTACAAGAAAAGTTTCCAGAGCAGAAAGACTTGAATTCCCATATTAAGTGCTACCACAATGCACAAGAGAAAAATATGGTATAACATATAGTTATTAATTTTCAGATTTCTGAAAACAAAGTAAAGATGCTAAAGCTTCTGGAAAGAAAAACTAACTAACAAACGCCCCAGGTCACATGAAGATTCAGGAATCAGATGACATTTGATTTCTCAACAGCAACATTAGAAACTTAAAGGAAAAAATGGAACAATTCTTACAATGTTAATTACCAGGCCAGAATTCTATACTTAAACTGTTAAGTATAGAGTGTTCTCTGGTGCTCTTTTCTAAAGGAGATGGGAGTAAGGTTGAGTTGGGCTTTTCCTATTAGTGTTTTCAGATAAAGAGGATTTGAATAGAACAATAAGTCTCTTCTCTGGAGATGACTACTCTAATAACCTCAGCTATTCAGAATATTCCAAGCACCTAAGATTATGATCTCTTGTTTGACAAACTACACTTTCTATGAATATGAGCTTAATTGAATATATTTTCCTCAGAATACATCCTTCTTAAGGATTTTTTTTTCTCAAAAAAATAAACTCACATGAACCTTTCAAAAAACTACTACAGGAAGTATTCCACTAAATGAAGGGGTGAACTGGGAAAGTTGATGCCCTATTATCCAGGTACCCTAAGGCATCCTACATGGGAAAGAGGAGGGAATTCCCAGGCTGGTGGCAAAGAGAAAATCCAGAATGACAGCAGAGAAGCAGGTCAAGAGAAACACTAATTCATATTGGCACAAGAGGGTTAAGGAGGCCAAGCAGGATGTCTCTAAGAAGTAATGAAACTGACATTTTACCAGATGCATTTGACAGTGTTGAGAGAGTATTTACAGTTCTGTTTGTAAGACTGGATATGAATAAAAGATAGGTATACACAGATAATGAAATAAGTGAAAAAAGAAGCTATTAATAGCTCTAGGGATAACAAAAATACACAAGCAAAATAATATAATCATATTATCCTGTTCAGTTGGAAATAATAGTCATATAATCACATAGTATAAACAGTGAATACTGATTTACCTATAATTGTGATATTAATGGGATTAGATATTGGATTAAAAGAAGTGTGTTTGTGTGTGTGCATGCGTGCACTTGATGTGGAAGAGTGTTAGCTACTTGTCTTTCATTGGAAAAAAATCAATAAATAGCATTTAAGATTAAAAAAATCTAAAAGCAATATAAGCACATTATTTAGAAATAGGGAGCTAACTATCAGAATAAAAACAATGAAAAACTAGTTTCTCTCAACTCAAAATTTATGTAAACATTTACTACTTCCTCTAGGGGGTGAATATTTGGAAGGGAAGAGGTAACATTTGGAATTTTGATTCTTTAAAAAAAACCGTTGAATTATGTGAGTTTTCAAATTATGTATAGTTTCCAGTTTCTGGTTTAGCATGAAAAATGTTTGGAAGCTTCTACCCTATTTTCAAGCAAAAAGGTGCACAAACTGAAAAATCAACAACTTGTCTTAGATTTGTAAGAAAAGTAAGATCAGGGCAGCGCCTGTGGCTCAGTGAGTAGGGCATGGCCCCATATACCAAGGGTGGTGGGTTCAAACCCAACCCTGGCCAAAGTACAACAGAAAATAGCTGGGTGTTGTGGTGGGTGCCTGAAGTCCCAGCTACTCGGGAGGCTGAGGCAAGAGAATCGC
>NW_003852400.1:2122911-2148526 GCF_000181295.1 Otolemur garnettii
AAAAAAAAAAAAAGAAAAGAAAAGTAAGATCACAGGACAAACCTCTGCCCCTGAAACTGGAGAAACCAACAGGTGAATAGAGAAAAATCACAATTTACTGGAGCAGAAACCTCTCCAGGAACCAGTCCTTAGATGGGGAAACTATAACTGTAACTGAGAAGTTGCTGGAGGTTTAGAGTGGACGAGTCTGAGAGACAAAACCCCCAAGGAGACCTCATCACTGGGGTACCCACACTTCAGTCAGTTTTACCTCTTGGTAATCTACCAGTTTCTCACAATGGATGTCAGAGACATATCCCCTCATGTTTCTAGCAGGGGGAGGAGAAAAGGGACAATTTTGAAATAAAGCAGAGCATTATGTTCTTCTTAATAAGGCTTTCTCTCAAGAGAAATTAACTGCTGCTGGGGTTTTATCAACTTAACCAAGCTGGAGCCCAATTCTAGCTGGTTTTGTTAGCTGTCATGCCTAACTGTTAAAAACAAAAACAAAAACAAACTGAGACACATTTATGAATTTCACTAACAGACTGGAACCTAATTAATTATAGTAGTATATAATGCTTCCCCTCTTCTCACACATTACTACCACATTACTAAAATCCTGTTTACAGAAGTTCCTTTTATCCAGGAAATCATATTTGGCTATCAACAAAAATGGCAAGATGTACTAAGAGGCAAAAAATAGTTTGAAGAGACAGAGCAAGCATCAGAAACAGACTGAGGGTTGGACACCGTTCTCATACCTGTTATCCTAGAACTCTGGGAGGCCAAGGCAGGTGGATCACCTGAGTTCACAGGTTCAATACCAGTCTGAGCAAGAGGGAGACCTTATCTCTAAAAATAGCTAGGTGTTGCGGTAAGCACCTGTAATCTCAGCTACTTAGGAAGCTGAGGCAAGGGAATTGCTTAATCCCAAGAGTTTGAGGTTACTGTGAGCTGTGATACTGAGGGCACTCTACGGAGGGCAATAAAATGAGACTCTGTCTCAAAAAAAAGAAAAGAAAAGAAAAAAGAAGCAGACTGAGATGTGACAGTGTTGTTGAAATTATCAGACAAGGAATTTAAAACAACTATGATTAAAATACTAACGGATAAATGGGTAAAGAAGGCAACATGCAAGAACAGATGGGCAATGTAAGCAGAGAGATGAAAATTATAAGAAACAACCAAAAAGAAATACCAGAGATTAACAACACTGCAGCAAAAATAAAGAAATGCCTTTGATAGGCTTATTTGTAGACTGGGCACAACTGAGGAAATAAAACAGAGCTTGGGCTTGGACCCTGTAGCCCAGTGAGTAGGGCACCAGCCACATACACCAAAGCCATACCCATACACGAGGGTTTGAACCTAGCCCAGGCCTGCTAAACGACGACAGCTGCAATCAAAAAATAGCCAGGTGTGTGGCAGGTGCCTGTAGTCCCAACTACTTGGGAGGGTAAGGCAAGAGAATCTCTTAAGCCCAAGAGTTTGAGGTTGCTGTGAGCTATGACTCCATGGTACTCTACTGAGGGCAACATAGTGAGACTCTGTCTCACAAAGAAACAAAAACCCAGAGCTTGAAGATATTTCAATAGAAACCTCCAAAACCAAAAACAAAAGTGAAAACAATACTGAAAAAACCCCCCAACAACCTAGAATACTTAAAAAGATGTACTATGCTAAACACTAATACAAAAGGTATAACATACCCACAATAGAAATTCCAAAAAAAGAAGAAAAAGGAAGGAAGAGAAGAAAAATTTTAAACTATAATGACTTAGAATTTCTCCAAATTAATGTCAGGCACCAAACAACAGATCCAGGAAGCTCAGAGAACACCTAGCAGGATAGTCCTAAGCATATCATTTTCAAAGTACAGAAAATCAAAGATAAAGAAAAAGAAACCTGAAAGAGCCAGAAGAAAAAAATACCTTATCTATAGATGAGAAAAGATAAGAACTATGTCGGACTTCTCATAAACCATGTAAGCAAGAAAATATTGGAGTGAAATATTTAAAGTTTTGAGAGAGAAAAAAACCCCACAAATCTAGAATTCTATATCCTGCAAAACTATTCTTTAAAAGTGAATGAGAAATAAAAACTCTCAAACAAAAATTGGGGAAATTTGTTAGCAGTAAATCTTCTCTGTACGAAGTATTTTAAAAAGTGCTTTGGAGAGAAAAAAATAATAATATTGGTTAGTAAATTGGATCCATATTTTAAAAAGGCATTGGAGAACATATAAATGAAGACAAAATAAGAACTTTCGCTTTTCTTATTCTTAATCTAAGAGATAACAATTTTCTCAAAATAATATAAAGAACAATGTTATAATAAGGTACTGGCACTACCCATGAAGCAGCGTATTTTTATATTGTTATTTGAAAATGGAGTTAGATTAGTTGTAAATGTGTAAATATATATTGCACGTTCTAGAACAACCACTAAAATAAAAAAAAGTATAACTGACATGCTAAGAATGGAGAGAAAACTGATCATATGATACGCTCATTTAAAACCATACAAGAGGGGGAGGGAGAGGAGAGGGGAGGGGGTGGATGGGTGGAGGGAGAGTGATTGGTGGGGTCACCTCTATGATTTATCTTACAAGGGTACAAGTGAATCTTTCTAAAAGCAGAGTATGAATGTCTTAATAACTAAGAAAATGACATGAAGGCTACGTTAACCAGTTTGATGAGAGTATTTCAAATTGTATATGAAAACACCACACTGTACCCCATGATTGAATTTATGTATACAGCTATGATTTAATAAAAAAAAAAAAACCCATACAAGACATTTAAAAAATGAAAGAGAAAAATAGAAACAAAGAACAAGGGAAATTAATTCAGAACATTAACAAAGTTAGTAAATATTAATTCAATTATATCAATAATCACTTTGAATGTCAGTAGTCTGAATGTACCATTTAAAAGACAGAATATCAGAGTGGATCATAAAACAGGACCCAATGCATGTTGTCTATAAGAAAAACACTTTAAATATAAAGACACATATTGGTTAAAATAAAATGGCTGAAAAAAGATATACCATGCTAACACCTATAAAAAGAAAACAGAAAAAGCTATGTTAATTTCACACAGTGCTAATGTCAGAGCAAGCAAAATTATCAGTAATAAAGAGGGGCATTATATAATGATAAAAGAATCATTTTTTCAAGAAGATATAACAATCATTAGTGTGTATGCACTTAATAACAGAGCATCAAAATGTGTGAGGCAAAAACTGATAGAATTGCAAGGAGAAATAGAGGAACATATTACTAAAATTAGAGACTTCAACACCCTTCTCTCAGAAATAAACAGGTACAGTAGGCAGAAAATTTGAAAGCATATAATTGAGCTGAACAGCACCATCAAGCAAATGAATATAATGAACATTGATAGACTACTTCATCCAACAACAGAAGAATATGCAGATGTCTCTGGGGGATTGATCCAGAATCTCTTTTGAATATCAAAATCCACAGATGCTCAAGTCCCTGATATAAAATGGCATAGCATTTTCATATATGCATATCCCCAATATACGTTAAATAATCTCTAGATTACTTATAATATCTAATACAGTGGATATGCTATATAAGTAATTATGTTGCATTATTTATGGAATAATGATAAGAAAAAAACTGTACATATTCAATACAGATGCAATTCACCCCCCCCCAAATATTTTTAATCTATGATTATTTAAATCCGTGGATATAGATGGGTTGGCTGATCAAGATGGCAGATCAGAAGGCTCATTCAGCTGAGCTCTCCTGGAATGACTGGGGAAAAATAGAAAACCAAGCATGACCTGACGTAGAGAGCTTACCCAGAGCTTACAGAGCACAGTGAGGAGGTGGTAAGCTGGATATAGTGTATGATCTAGAGTAGTGGAAATCTGATGAATTAGGCAAATGATTGCAACTAGTTGGTATCAGCAGTACCCCTACAGAAGTCCTGGATGGGAGGAAGTCTTTCCAGAGTTTTCAGTAGTTGGGAGAAGTTATGTATTCAGTGGAAAGCTTGGAAGAATGGGCAGACTGGAATGGTATACAGCAAACATATTTGAATGCCAGTTGGAGTGGATTGGCCATAGGTTTGGTGACTGGCAAGGCAGCCATACTGAGAAGGTCTCAGCAGAGAAAGGGCTGCTACTGTGGGCAGGTCATGAGAAAGTCTTAGCAGGGGCCTAAAGCACAGCCATTTTAATTCTATTTGCTGGGATCAGAACTCTACTCTTGGGACAGGCTGAGGGACTCCTGCACCCCCGTGGGAACTGGAGTCTGGGGGCACTGTGAGACCTGCTCCTGAAGGATTCTTGTGAGCTTTAAGATCCCAACTCGGCAGGGTATCAATGCTAAGGAAATAATTAGGTGATCATTGAAGGCAACTAAGTTTGAAATAAGGATCATAGAGGTTGTTGGCTGTGCTCTCTATCTCCTAAAAAAACCACAGCACCACCTAGTATGTTGACATATTACAACATACTGTCATCAACAGCATGGACTTCTGCCTGAAACAAAGGAGGAAGTGAGAAGGAAAAAGGAGGACAAGGAGGTGAACAAGAAGAAAGAATATGTAAGAAACCAACAGAAAAATTCAGGCAACATGATAATCCAAAACCAAGGAACTCCCCCAAGGGACCATGAGGCAGCTACTGCAGAAGACTCTGCCTATAAAGAATTAATGGACTTAACAGAAAGGAAGCTTAAAATATGGAAGATAGGCTTGGCACCCGTAGCACAGTGGTTATGGTGCTGGCCACCTGCACCAAGGCTGGTGGGTTTGAATTTGGCCTGAGCCAGCTAAAAATACAATGACAATGGCAATTAAAAATATCTGGGCATTGTGGTGGATACCTGTAGTTCCAGCTACTCGGGTGGCTGAGGCAAGAGAATTGCTTAAGCCCAAGAGTTTGGGATTGGTATGAGCTGTGATGCTACAGCACTCTACCAAGGGCAACATAGTGAGACTCTGTCTCAAAAAAAAAAAAAAAACCCATAAAAAAAATATGGACAATAAAGACAATGAAAGGAATGGACAAGAAAATGGAAAGATGGACCAAAAGTTGAACAAGAGATGTGTAGAATATAAAAAGGATATGGCAGAGCTTAATGAAATGAAGGAGACAATCAGAGAATGTAAAGATGCAGTAGAAAGTATCAAAAATAAGTTAGACCATGGAGAATAAAGAACCTCAGAACTACAGAATAAAGTTTTCTAGTTAACTTGGGTAAAGAGTCACAAAAGAAGAGAGAGAAAGCAGAACAGGCACTTAGAGAGGTAGGAGACTCCATGAAGCATTCAAACATATGAATAATAGGGATTCCTGAAGGGGAAAAAAATTGCTCCAAAGGAATGGAAACCCTACTGGAGACTATCATAAATGAAAACTTCCCAAGTTCTACTAAAGACTCTGACACACTTTTCACATGGATATCAAACCCTAGGTCATCTCAACTCAAATAGAGCCTCTCCAAGACACATTGTAATGAAACCCTACTGGAGACTATCATAAATGAAAACTTCCCAAGTTCTACTAAAGACTCCGACACACTCTTTTCACATGGATATCAAACCCTGGGTCATCTCAACTCAAATAGAGCCTCTCTAAGACACATTGTAATGAACACATTGTAATGTTCAAGTCAAGATGAAAGAAAAAATTCTGCAAGCAGGCAGGAGTAAGTGCCAACTGATCTACAGAGGCAGAGCCATTAGGATGACAGCAGACTTTTCAACTGAAATGTTCCAAGCCTGAAGAGCTTGGTCATCAACCTTCAAAAATTTTTTTTTTTTTTGAGACAGAGCCTCAAGCTGTTGCTTTCGGTAGAGTGCTATGACATCACAGCTCACAGCAACCTCCAACTCCTGGGTTTATGCAATTCTCTTGCCTCAGCCTCCCAAGTAGCTGGGACTACAAGTGCCCACCACAAAGCCCAGCTATTTTTTGGTTGTAGTTGTCATTGTGGTTTGGCAGGCCTGGGATGGATTCAAACCCACCAGCTCTGGTATACGCGGCTGTTGCCTTAGCCTCTTGAGCTACAGGTGCCAAGCCAATATTCAACATTCTTAAACAAAACTATTTCTAGCCCAGAATTCTGTATCCTGCTAACCTAAGGTTCAAAATTGATGGAAAAGTGAAATCTTTTGCAGATATACAAGCACTGAGGAAATTTGCCACAACAATACCAGTTCTATAGGAAATACTTAGACCTATTCTCAGCACTGACCCCACAATGGACCACCAGTAAATAGAAGTGAAAGGTCAAAACTTAGCTTCTACAATGGCACAAAGGATAAAACTACACAACGAGCTTTTACAAAATAAGATGAATAGAACTCCACCACACTTATCAATTCTCTCAGTAAATGTCAATGGATTGAATTCACCACTGAGAAGGCACAGGCTGGCTTATTGGATTTAAAAAAAGCACAAGCCATCCATGTACTATCTCTAGGAGACACACCTAGTTTTGAGGACAAATCAAGACTCAGGGTTGAGGGATGGAAAACAGTATTTTAAGCAAATGGAAATTAGAAGAAAGGAGGGGTTGCAATCTTATTTTCAGATACAAGTGCATTTAAAGCCACTAAAGTTAAGAAAGACCAAGATGGACATTTTACATTGGTCAGAGAAAAAAATACAAGAAGACATTTCAATTTTAAATATTTATGCACCCAACTTAAATGCTCCCAGAATTAGAAATAGATCTTGATGAGTCAGAGTAATATGGATATCCCATACTACCATAATAGTTAGAGACTTTAACACTCCTCTGACAGAAACTAAACAAAGATAGAAAGGACTTAAATGTGACCCTAGAACAAATGGGATTAATAGATATATAGAGAATACATCATCCCAAAGCTAGGGAATCTATATTTTTCTCATCAGCCCATGGTACATACTCCAAAATTGACCACATCCTACGATACAAGTTAAATCTCAGCAGAATTAAAAGAATAGATATTATACTTTGTATCTTCTTGGATCACAAGGCAATAAATATGGAACTCGACTCCAACAAAAACATTCCTCCCCCTACACACATGGAAATTAAATAACCTTATGCTGAATGGCAGTTAGGTTGAGGAAGAGATAAGAGAGGAAATCGTTAAATTACTCAAGCATAACAACAATGAAGACACAAGTTACCAAAACCTGTGGGATGCAGCAAAAGTAGCCTTATGAGGGAAATTAATTGCATTAGATGCCTACATTTGAAAAACAGAAAAAGAGTGTATCAACAAACTTATGAACCATTTTATGGAACTGGAAAAAGAATAATCTAATTCCAAACGCAGCGGGAGAAGAATAATCAAAATTAAATCAGAGATTAATGAAAATGAAAACAAAAGAATCATCCAGAAAATTAATGAAACAAAAAGTTGGTTTTTCAAAAAAAATAAATAAAATTGGATAAAACTTTGGCCAGATTAACTAGAAACAGAAAAGTACAATCTCTAACAAACTCAATCAGAAACAATAAAGGGAAACTAACAATAGATGCCCACAGAGATACAAGAGATCATCTCTGAGTACTACAAGAAACTCTATGCCCAGAAATTTGACAATGTGGAGGAAATGGGTCAATATCTGGAATCATGCCCTCTCCCTAGACTTAATCAAGAAGAAATAGATCTCTTAACCAGACTGATTTCAAGCGCTGAGATCAAAGAAACAATTAAAAATCCCCCCCCCCAAATGCCCTAGTCCAGATGGCTTCACACCAGAATTCTATCACACCTTCAAAAAAGAGCTTATACCCATATTGCAAAAATTATTCCAAAAAATTGAGAAGGAAAGAATCTTTCCCCAACACATTCTACGAAGCAAACACACCCTGATACCAAACCCAGGAAAAGACCCAACTAAAAAGAGAATTTTAGACCAATCTCTCTGAATATAGATGAAAAAATTCTCAACAAAATCCTAGCCAAGAAATTACAGCTACACATTAAAAAATCATTCATCATGATCAAGTAAGTTTTATCACAGGGATGCAAGGCTGGTTAAGTCCATAAACATAATTCATCATATCAAGAAAAGCAAAAACAAAGACCATATGATCCTCTCAATAAATGCAGAAAAATCATCTGATAAAATTCAGCATCCTTTTCTAATTAGGACACAAGAATATAGGCATAGGTGGCACATTTCTAAATCTGATCAAAGCCATCTATGACAAACATACCTAATATTATACTGAATGGAGTAAAACTAAAAGCTTTTCTGCTTAGAACCGGAACCAGGCAAGGTTGTCCTCTATCGCCACTACTATTTAACATAGTGCTGAAAGTTCTAGCTAATACAATTAGGCAAGAAAAGGAAATAAAGGGCATCAAAATGGGGGCAGAGGAGATGAAATTCTCCTTTGCTGGTGATATGATCTTATATTTAGAGAACCCCAAAGACTCAACCACAAGACTCCTGGAAGTGATTAAAAAAAATACAACAATGTCTCAGGATATAAAATCAATGTCCGCAAATCCATAGCCTCTGTATATGTCAATAACAGCCAAGATGAGAAGCTAATCAAGGACACAATTCCCTTCATAGTAGCTTCAAAAAAAGAAAGAAAGAAAGAAAGAAAGAAAGACAGACAGACCTAGGAATATACCTAACAAAAGAGGTGAAGGACTTCTATGAAGAGAATAACCAAACTCTAATAAAAGAAATAGCAGAAGATGTTAACAAATCAAAACACATACCATGTTCATGGCTGGGAAGACCAACATTGTGAAAATATTTATACTACTCAAAGCAATCTATAGATTCAATGCAATCCTCATTAAAATACCATCACCATACTTTCAAAAATTGGAAAAAATAACTCTTCATTTTGTATGGAACCAGAAGAAACCCCATGTAGCCAAGGCAATTAAACAAAGCTAGGGTATCACTCTATCAGACTTTCTGCTATATGACAAGGCCATAGTGATCAAAACAGCAAGGTATTAGCACAAAAATAGAGATATTGACATTTGGAACCAAATAGAAAACCATGAGATGAAACTAACATCTTACAGCCACCAGATCTTCAATAAACCAAACAAGAACATACACTGGTGAAAAGAATCCCACACTGGACCTGCATCTCTCACCACTTACAAAAATTGATTCAAGATGGATAAAAGATTTAAATCTAAGGCATGAAACAATAAAAATTCTTGAAGAAAGTATGGGGAAAATACATGAAGATTGGCTTGGGGAAATATTTTATGAAGAAGACTTCTGTGGCAATTGCAACAACAACAAAAATAAACAAATAGGACTTAATTAAACTGAAAATCTTCTGTACAGCTAAGGAAACAACAACTAAAGCAAACAGAAAACCTCCATAATGGGAAAAGATATTTGCAAATTATCAACTGGAGAAAAACTTGATAACTAGCATGTATACAGAACTCAAATTAATCAACAAAAAAGACCCAACAATTCCTTAGATCACTGGGTAAGAGAGATGAATAGAACCTTCTCTAAAAAAGACAGATGAATAGCTAAGAAACATGAAAAAATGCTCATCATCCCTAATTATCAGAGAAATGCAAATCAAAACAACCCCGAGAGATAATCTAACCCCAGTGAGAATGGTTCACATCACAAAATCTCAAAACTGCAGATGCTGATGTGGATGTGGAGAGAAGGGAACAGTTTTACAGTGCTGGTGGGACCACAAACTAATACAACCTTTTTGGAAGGAAGTATGGAGAATCCCCAAAGAACTCAAATTTAGACCTCCTATTTGATCCTGTAATCCCATCAGTAGGCATCTACCCAGAAGAAAAAAAAATCCTTTTACCATAAGGACATTTGCACTAAACTGTTTATCTTGCAGTTCAATTTACAATTGCCAAAATGTGGCAACAGCCTAAATGCCCACCAATCCAGGAATGGATTAACAAGCTGTGGCATTCCATACCATGGAATACTATTCAGCCATTAAAATAAATGGAGACTTTACATCTTTTGTATTAACTTGGATGGAGGTGGAACACATTCTTCTTAGTAAAGCATCACAAGAATGGAGAAGAATGAATCCAATGTACTCTATTCTAATATGAAGCAGCAGGTGAGCTAAAACAAGGGGTGGGGGTTTAGGGGAATGAGCAAGTGGGAAGAGGGGAGGAGGGTGAGGGATGGGGGTCATGGTGTATGGCACACTTCTTGGGAGCAGAACACATTTATATGAGGGACTCTATCTAACAAATGCAATCAGTATAACCTAACTATTTGTACCCTCAATGAATCCCCCCAAATAAAAAATAAACAAAATTTTCTACATCTCTAAGGAAAATTAAAAATAATCCATGTATACAGAATCTATAGATACAAAGGACTGACTATACATTCTTCTCATGCTCATATGCTACATTCATCAAGATAGACCACATTCTGGGCCATAAAACACACTTCAACAAGTTTAAAATAATAAAGATCATACAACATCTACTCACAGACCACAATTAAACCAGAAAATAATAGCTGGAAAATCTTCAATACTTAGAAATTAAACAATGGACTTCTAAATAACATATGGATTGAAGAAGAAATATCAAAATAAATTTTAAAATATTTTTACTAAATGGAAATGAAAGCTTAACTTATCAAAATCTAGAGGATGTAGGGAAAATAGTACCTGGAGGGAAATTTATAGCATTGAATGCTATATGCATATATTAGGGAAAAAAGAAAGGTCTGAAATTAATTACCTATGTTTCCACCTGAGGTAAAAAGAAATTAAATTAATCAAATTAAATCCAAAATAATAAGAAAAAAATAAAAATCAGGGCAGAAATCAAAGAAATTAAATATAGGAACTAAACCAAAAGCTGCTTTTCAAAAAAGATCAATAAAATTAATAGGCCTTTGGCCAGCCTGAGAAAAAAGAGAATACATGAATTACTAATACCAGCAATGAAAGAGGGAACATTACTACAGATCCTGTAGTATTAAAAGGATAATAAAGGGCT
This sequence comes from Otolemur garnettii, assembly GCF_000181295.1. Classification (NCBI taxonomy): domain Eukaryota; kingdom Metazoa; phylum Chordata; class Mammalia; order Primates; family Galagidae; genus Otolemur; species Otolemur garnettii. Next base: position 2,133,879 of record NW_003852400.1, read on the forward strand.
ACTATGAATAACTATGCTCACAATTTGATAACATAGATGAAATTTACCAATTCCTTAAAAGATATAATTTATCAAAACTCACATAAGAAGAAATAGAGAATCTGAACAGGCTTATATCTGTTAGAGAAATTAAATCAATAATTAATAAATCTTCAAAGACAGAAAGCACCTGACCCAAATGACTTTCCTGATAAATACTATCCAAACATTTAAGAAGGAAATTATACCAATTCTTTAAAATCTCTTTCAGAAAATAGGAGCAGAGAGAATATTTCCTAAGTGATTTAATGAGGCCAACATTACTCTAATTCCAAGATGAAAGATATTACAAGGAAATTAAACTACAGACCAATATCTCTCATGAACATGGGTGCAAAAATCCTCAACAACATATTAGCAAATTGAATCCAATAATGTATAAAAATAATTGTGTATGAAAATTAAGGGGAATTTATCCCAGGTATGCAAAGCTGCTTCAACATTTAGAAATAAATTAATACAATCATCAAGCTAAACAAGAAAAATCATGACTAAGTCAACAGGTGCAGAAAAAGCATTTGACAAAATCCAACACTCATGTATGATAAAAACTCTCAGTAAGCAAGAATATAACTTCCACAACTTTATAAATAATGTCTACACCCTTCTCAAAAATTTAACTCAGTGTGGATCACATACCTATGTGTAAAATAAAAGGCTATAAAATTCCTAGAAGAAAAAACTACAGCTAACTTCGAACTTAATGGCAAAAAACTAAAGCTTTCCTACAAAGATCAGGAACAAAGTGATGATATCCTTTCTCACCACTGCTTTTCAACATTGTACTGGAAGTCGTAGCTAATTCAATAAGAAAAGGAAATAAAAGGTGTATAGTTCAGGAAGGCAGAAATAGAACTGCCTTTGTTTGCAGATAACATGCCATATATGTGGAAAATCTGAAGGAATACACACACACACACACACACACACAAACGATCTGACATTAAGCAATTATAGCAAGGATGGAAGAAACAAAGTTAATGTGCAAGTCAATTACTTTCCTATATATCAGCAATGAACAAGTGGGATATGAAATTAAAGACACAGAGCAGAGTAAGATAGCCAACTAGAGGCAGCTTTCATTAGAAGCTCCTGCAGAGGGAGTGGAGAAGCTGAAGGTGGGGAGTTGAGTACAAGGAGCAAAATATGAGGTGTGCACCATCTGCACTAAGACAAACTTCAAGGCTGAGAAAGAAGAAAGTTAATGGAATCCAGGTACTCAGCAATGACTCAGAAGGCTCCTATTGTCAAGGAGATGGGAGACCCCCTCCTCCAGCCAGGAGGCCCACACTGTGGGTTTTCCACAAGCAAGCAAGCAAGCAAGCAAGCAAGGAACAAAGGACCTTTCACCTCAGTCCAGGGGAGAGAATCTCTAGTTCCCTGTTCTCCTACACCTGGGAAATTCCAGTTCTCAGCCCAGTCCCCATCCTGTCTGGCACAAAAGAGAAAAAACTTTCTTTCTTCAGTTCTGAGCCCACAGTCCACCCTTGCCTTCATCTAGTTGCCTGGCAGACTGCCTCCTGCAGAGGACAGAGTGGGGAATATTCTAAGAGGATGATCCACTGTGTGGGTCTCTGAGGAGTGATGCAGAAACAGTGGTGCCACTGTCATAACTTTGGCCTGGAAAGATGTGGTCTCAGCTGCCTCCCTTTCCTACAGAAGGAGTCCCTCCCTTAGCCCTTATCTTGCTCCTGCTGCCTGAGTGAGCTTGGCTGGAAATCTCAGTTGAATTCACCACAGATTCTTGCTCTCTTGCCGCTACTGTCTGACTTTGTTTGTGCTGAGGTGAAGGAGGTTGGAATAGGGAGGGGTGGATTCCAAGGGTCCATTTGCAAATTCTTCTCCAGCTATGGGGCAGGGTATGCAAGTGGATGTTCAGTGGATGTTTCTGCTAAGTGCTGCAAGATCTTGGGATTGAGTGGAGGGCAAGGTGACTCTCTAGGGTGGCACTTGGAGACTCTTGTTGCAGCCCTGAAAGGGCATTTTGTAAGTCTATTAGGGATAGGCCATAAGCATAAGCTCCAGCTAGTTTGGGAAGGGGTGGTTAGCTCTAGTTCCTGAGACCTTCCAATCCAATCTCACCCTCCAGTTTTACTTGACAATTAAGTGAGTCCAATGTTTCCTAAGGGTCCCCAGCTAGGCTACCTCTCAATAACTATTTGGAGACAACCTATTATTCCAAGTAAAAAGTATAATATATTTTTTAAAAAGTTGAAAATACTCATAGGGAGGTGCCAGCAGAAGAATTCTGGCGACATGAAAAATCAGAGATTACAAGGGAGATGCAGCAGAGAATATCATTCATAGAGAAACTGCTGAAATGTCAAAAATAGAGTTTAGAATATGGATGGTAAATAAAATGACTGAAATAGAGGAGAAGACAAATAGAAATTCAAAAATTAGTCCAAGAGTTGTCTCACAAAATTTGTGATTCTAAAGATAAAGTCACCAGGGATATGGACAAAATGAGGAATCATATAGTAGAGCTTAAGGAATTGAAAAAGGTGGTCAAAGACCTTTGAAACACAGTAGATATCCTCCGTAATAGAGTTGAACATGGAGAAGAATTTTACCAAACCTTTAAAGAGGAACTAGTACCTATATTACTCAACCTTTTCCAAAATAAAGAAAAAGAAGGAATACTACTCAACACATTCTATGAAGCAAACATCACTTTGATCCCCAAACCAGGAAAAGACCCAACAGAAAGAAAATTATAGACCAAAATCACTAATGAATATTGATGCAAAAGTATTCAACAAGATCATAACAAACAGAATCCAGCGACACATCAAACAAATTATACACCTTGACCAAGTGGGTTTTATCCCAGGGTCTCAAGGCTGGTTCAATATATGTAAATCTATAAATATAATTCATCACATAAACAAATTAAAAAACAAAGACCATATGATTCTCTCAATTGATGCAGAAAAAGCTTTTGATAATATCCAGCATCCTTTCATGATCAGAACACTTAAGAAAATTGGTATAGAAGGGACATTTCTTAAACTGATAGAGGCCATCTACAGCAAACCCACAGCCAATATCATATTGAATGGAGTTAAATTGAAATCATTTCCACTCAGATCAGGAACCAGGAAAGGTTGCCCATTGTCTCCACTGCTTTTTAACATTGTAATGGAAGTCTTAGCCATCACAATTAGACAAGAAAAGCCAATCAAGGGTACCCATATAGGGTCAGAAGAGATCAAACATTCATTCTTCACAGATGATACGATTGTATATCTGGAAAACACCAGGGAGTCTACTACAAAACTTTTAGAAGTGATAAAGAAATACATCAGCATCTCAGGTTACAAAATCAACACTCATAAATCAGTAGCCTTTATATATACCAACAATAGTCAAGCTAAAAAAAAAAGTCAAGGACTCTATTCTGCTCATAGTAGTGCCAAAGAAGATGAAATATTTGGGAGTTTACCTAACAAAGGGTGTGAAAGATCTCTATAAAAAGAACTATGAAACTCTAAGAAAAGAAATAGCTGAAGATATTAACAAATGGATAAACATACCATGCTCATGGCTGGGAAGAATCAACATTGTTAAAATGTCCATACTACCCAAAGCAATATACTATTTTAATGCAATCCCTATTACAGCTCCACTGTAATACTTTAAAGATCTTGAAAAAATAATACTTCATTTTATATGGAATCAGAAAAAAAGCTCGATTAGCCAAGACATTACTCATAAATAAAAACAAAGCAGGTGGAATCATGCTACCAGGCCTCAGATTATACTATGAATCGATAGTGATCAAAACAGTATGGTACTGGCACAAAAACAGAGAGGTAGATGTATGGAACAGAATAGAGAAATGAGATGAACCCAGCTACTTACCATTATTTGATCTTTGACAAGCCAATTAAAATCATTGAGTGGGGGGAAAGATTCCCTGTTTAACAAATGGTGCTGGGTGAACTGGCAGGGGACCTGTAGAAGACTGAAACTGGACCCACACCTTTCACCATGAACTAAGATAGACTCTCACTGGATTAAAGATTTAAACTTAAGACATGAAACTATAAAAATACTAGAAGAAAGTGCAGGGAAAACTCTTGAAGAAATTGGCCTGGGCGAATATTTTATGAGGAGGACCCCTCAGGCAGTTGAAGCAGCATCAAAAATACACTACTGGGACCTGATCAAACTAAAAAGCTTCTGCACAGCCAAGAACACAGTAAGTAAAGCAAGCAGACAGTCCTCAGAATGGAAAGAGTTATTTGCAGGTTATGTCTCCCACAAAGGTTTAATAACCAGAATCCACAGAGAACTCAAACATATTAGCAAGAAAAGAACAAGAGATCCCATCTTAGGGTGTGCAAGGGACTTGAAGAGAAACTTCCCTGAAGAATACAGGCACATGGCCTACAGCCATATGAAAAAATGCTCATCAACCTTAATCATCAGAGAAATGCAAATCAAAACTATTTTGAGATATCATCTAACTCCAGTAAGATTAGCCCACATCACAAAATCCCAAAACCAGAGATGTTGGCGTGGATGTGGAGAAAAGAGAATACTTCTACACTGCGGGTGGGAATGCAAACTAATACGTTCCTTTTGGAAAGATGTTTGGAGAACACTTAGAGATCTAAAAATAGACCTGCCATTCGATCCTCCAATTCCGCTACTAGGTATATATGCAGAGGACCAAAAATCACATTATAACAAAGATATATGTACTAGAATGTTTATTGCAGCACAATTCATAATTGCTAAGTCATGGATGAAGCCCAAGTGCCCATCAATTTACAAATGGATTAATAAATTGTGGTATATGTACACCACGGAATATTATGCAATCTTAAAGAAAGATAGAGACTTTACCTCTTACATGTTTACATGGATGGAACTGGAACATATTCTTCCTAGCAAAGTATCTCAAGAATGGAAGAAAAAGTATCTATACTCAGCCCTAGTATGAAACCAATTTATAGCTTTCTTATGAAAGCTATAACCCAATTATAGCCCAAGAAGAAGGGGTAAAGGGATAGAGAGGGAAGGGGAGGGGAGGGGATGGGTGGAGGAAGGGTAATTGGTGGAACCGTACCTACGATGCTTACAAGGGTACATGTGAAATTTACTAGGTGTAAAATATAAATGTCTAAACACAATAACTAAAAAAATGCCATGAATGCTATGTTAAGCAATTTGATGAAAATATTTCAAATTGTATATAAAACCAGCACATTGTACCCCATGATTGCATTAATGTACACAACTATGATTTAATAAAAAAAGAAAAGAAAAGAAAAGAAAAAGAAAAGTTTAAGACTTTACATCTTTTCTGTTTACCTGGATGGAGTTGAAACATATTCTTCTTACTAAAGTATCTCAAGAACGGGAAAAAAAAAAATACCCAATGTACTCAATACTAGTATGAAACCAATATACAAAAAATTGCATGTCCACATGAATGATAAAACACACATATAGTCTAGTAAGGGGGGAGGGAAAAGAGGAAGAGGGGTAAGGGAGGGATGGGCAGTTGGAGGGAGGAGAGCAATTGGTGGGATCTCACCTAATGTACACAATGTGAGGGTATTCAGCACGACCCCTGGGTGAAGGGTTTAACTCCAACTTGAACTTTACCTTGGAAGTGAGAATACTGTAACCTAAAAATGTGTACCCTCATATTAACTTAAAATAAAAGGAAATTGGGTGGTGCCTGTGGCTCAAAGGAGTAGTGCCAGCCCCATATGTCAGAAGTGGTGGGTTCAAGCCTAGCCCTGGCCAAAAACTGCAAAATAAATAAATAAGTAATGGAAATTAAAAACACAATACCATATATATTAGTACCCTAAAAGATGACATGCATTTAGCCCCCTGTATCTATGAGTTCCACATTGAATGTGGATTCAATAAACTGCTGATTAAAAATCTTCATAATAAAAAAACCAAAAATAATGATACAGAAATAAAATGTTATACAAATACAAATGCTGTAAAAATGCAGTGTAACAACTATATTTCATATGTCATATGTATTATATACAACACCATTTACTTTGTATTAGGTATTATAAGTAATCTACAAATGATTCAAAGTACACAAGAGGATCCACACAGGTTATATGCAAATGCTATACGATTTTATATAAGGAACTTGAGAATCCTTTGAGTTTGATATTCTTTTTTTGGCCGGGGCTGGGTTTGAACCCGCCACCTTTGGTATATGGAGCTGGTGCCCTACCCTTTTGAGCCACAGGCACTGTCCAGAGTTTGGTATTCTTGAGGTGATCCTGAAACCAATCTCCCAGGAAACCAAGGGATGACTCTACTTATAAAACATATATACAATCTTTATGAGGAAAACTACAAAACGCTGATGAAAGAAATCAAAGAACCAAATGAATGAATTAGTCTATATTCATGGATAGGAAGACTCAATATTGTTAATATAATATTTCTTCACAACTTGATCTAAAGATTTGATGCCACGCCAATAAAAATCTCAGCAATTTACTTTGTGTATATTGGCAAATTGATTCTAAAGTTTATGTAGAGAGGCAAAAAACCCAGGAGAGACAATAAAATCAGTGAAGGAGAAGAACAAAGTTGGAGAACTGACACTACCCAACTTGAAGACTTACTATAAAGCTACAATAATCAAGACAATGTGGTATTAGTGAAGAATAGACAAATAGATTAAAAGGAGAGTATAGAGAGCCCATAAACTCACACAAATAAAGTTAACTGATCTTTCACAAAGGAGAGAAGGCAATGAAACAGAGTCTTTTGAACAAATGGTGCTGAAGCAACTAGATATCCATATGCAAAAATATGAGTCTTGACACAGACCTTACACTCTTCAAAAAAAGTTACAGCAAAAGGGATTATGGACCCATATGTAAAATGGAAAACTATAAATTTCCTAGAATAAAACATAGGAGAAAATCTAGATGACCTTGGGTTTTATGATGACTTTTTAGATACAACATTGAAGGCATGACTTATTCAAGGAGGAACTGACAAGCTAAACTTTATTAAGATTAAAAATTCCTACACTGCAAAGACACTATTAACAGAAGGAAAAGAAAAACCACAGGCTAGGAGAGAATATTTGTGAAAAACACATCTGATAGAAGACTTTTATCCAAAATATACAAGAGCTCATCAGTAAGAAAACCATCAGATTAAAATATGGACTAAAGACCTTCAGAGATATCTCACCAAAGAAAATATACAGATGGCAAATAAGCATATGAAAAGATGTTTCACATCATATGTCTTCAAGGAAATGCAGTGCAAATTGAAACAATGAGATCCCACTGTAGATCTGTTATAATGGTCAGAGTCCAGAACACTAATAATGCCAAATCCTGGCAAGAATGTGGACCAGTAGGAACTCTCACTTGTCTCTGGTAGGAATGCAAAATGGTATAATCACTTAGGAAAACAGTTTTGCAGTGTCATATAGAACTGAACCAGGTTACCTTGATTCTATTTGTTAGGTAAAGTCCCTCTTATAATTGTGTCACACATCTTAACCCCCACCCCCTGCTCCTTCCCTCTTTCTGCTCTCCCCTTCCCCCATCCCCCACCAGGTATTAGATCGTTACAATTGTCCTCATATCAGAATTGAGTACATAGGATTCTTGCTTCTCCATTCTTGTGATGCTTTACTAAGAAGAATGTGTTCCACCTCCATCCAGGTTAATACAAAAGATGTAAAGTCTCTATTTTAATGGCTGAATAGTATTCCATGGTATACATATGCCACAGCTTGTTAATCCATTCCTGAGTTGGTGGGCATTTAGGCTGTTTCCACATTTTCTTTTTTTGAGACAGAGCCTCAAGCTGTCCCCTTGGGTAGAGTGCTGTGGCATCACAGCTCACAGCAACCTCCAACTCCTGGGCTTAAGCAAGTCTCCTGCCTCAGCCTCCCAAGGACCACAGGCGCCTGCCACAACACCCGGCTACTTTTTGATTGCAGACGTCATTGTTTGGCGGGCCTGGGCTGGATTTGAACCCGCTACCTTAGGTGTATGTGGCTGGTGCCTTAGCCACTTGAACCACAGGTGCCAAGCCATGTTGCCAAATTTTGATGATTGTAAACTGAGCTGTGATAAACTGTCTAGTGCGAGTGTCCTTATGGTAAAAGGATTTTTTTTTTCTTCTGGGTAGATGCCTAGTAATGGGATTGCAGGATCAAATGGGAGTCTAGTTTGAGTTCTTTGGGGATTCTCCATACTTCCTTCCAAAAAGGTTGTATTAGTTTGCGGTCCCACCAGCAATGTAAAAGTGTTCTCTTCTCTCCACATCCACATCAGCATCTGCAGTTTTGAGATTTTTGTGATGTGGCCCATTCTTGCTGGGGTTAGATGATCTCTCAGGGTGGTTTTGATTTGCATTTCTCTAATAACTAGGGATGATGAGTATTTTTTCATGTATTTGTTAGCCATTCGACTGTCTTCTTTAGAGAAGGTTCTATTCATCTCTCTTGCCCAATGATCTAAGGGATTGTTGGCTCTTTTTATGTTGATTAATTTGAGTTCTCTGTAGATCCTAGTTATCAAGCTTTTGTCTGATTCAATTTTACTTTATTTTTTAAATTATTTTTTATTAAATCATAACTTTGTACATCGATGCATTTATGGGGTTCAGGGTACTACTTCAATATACAATGTGAAATGCTTACATTGAACTAACACAGCCATCACAATTATACTCATTTCTTAATAGTTTTGAAATGTACCATTTCATCATGCACATTAGGTGAGGTCCCCCCAAATACCCTTTCTCCTCCCTTATCCCCCCTCTTTTGTCTGATTCAAAATATGCAAATATCCTTTCCCATTGTGTATGTTGTCTATTTGCTTTGGTTATTGTTCTCCTTAGAGGAGCTTTTACATTTAATTAAGTCCCATTTGTTTATTTTTGTTGTTCTTGCAATTGTTATTTGTAATGTGCTGATTTTTTAAACACTTTTCCCTCTGAATTTTAAGAAAATGTATTGGATTATAACTTACTAATTGATTTAGTGAACTGCAATTTGAGAAACACCAATCTAGTTCAACCATTTGATGTTTTGAATCTAGCTTTCTTTTTTTTTTTTGAGACGGAGCCTCCTATCCCCCTGGGTAGAGTGCCATGGCATCACGCTCACAGCAACCTCCAACTCCTGGGCTCAAGCGAGTCTCCTGCCTCAGCCTCCCAAGTAGCTGGGACTACAGGCGCCCGCCACAATGCCTGGCCATTTTTTTTGGTTGCAGCCATCATTGTTGTTTGGCGGGCCCGGGCTGGGGATTCGAACCCGCCACCTTAGGTGTATGTGGCTGGCGCCTTAGCCGCTTGAGCCACAGGCGCCGAGCCTTGGATCTAGCTTTCACAGACAATTTGCCACTCAGTAGTGATCTTTGGCCAAGTGCTCCAATAGGACTCCCGAGAAATTTTGGGAATGAGAAAGGTCCAATGGGACCATCTCACAATGGACCAGACAATCTCCTTCAACTCCTCTGAGACGGAGCCTGGAGGCTGCACTATGTCTCAATAAATGGAATAGCTGTCTGGGTCAGACAGTGACATGAACATTTTTATCAACACTCTTACATATATAGAATAGTTGATAGATGCTTGCTGATTTGGTTTGACTTGTTCATAAAAACCCACCGAAACCTCATCATAAGCATGTATTTATTCTCCTCCTTGCTTACACGGCTGTTTAAATACAGCTGAATGGCTTGGGAGAGATTGTTCCATTGCATCTTGAAGAGTTCAGTGCTCAGAATGGTGCTAAAGCTTCATCACTGGTGCTGTTCTTTTTAAGTGTATTCATACATCATTACTCATTCAAGTACATTCAATTATACTCACAGGGGATGGACAATGGCAGACCAGCCATGCAGGACTTTTTGTTACGCACACCCAGAAGATGTCCATTTCAGACATCTTAATGGTCCAGACCCTCACAAAAGAATAAAAAGCATTTGAAAACAGGAAACACAGAAACATGGAAAAGTTTGATTTAGTGAAAGTATAGGCTTCTAGAAACTCTACTCCATTTCTTTTAATTTCTTTAATTTTCATACTTCAAATGTAAACAATGAAGGCTGAACCCCTAATGTTACAAAGATTATACCCCATCCCTGTCTGGGGAGGAGGTATAGCTACAAAGCCACCAAAGATTTACTGAAGCCTGTCCAGTGTGTGGTAAACCTAGGATATAATCTTAGCTCACTTACTGTTTTGTCCCCTGTCAACTTTCTTGAATGTTTTCTAAAAGGAAATACCAATCATAAGTTTTGTTTTGGTTTTTGCTTATTTCATTTTTAAACTAAACAGACACTCATAAACATGAATTTCAAAGTTGTCATTCACTCCAGCAGTTTTCTGTTTTTCTTACAAGGTTGAGGAAGTTGTACATATTTTTAACGCTTTCAAATAAAATGCACATCAAAGGGAAAAAATTCCTTTCTCATGAACAACTTAAAATCTCTTTGAAAAGCTTTGTACTACCCTAAATTTCCACTGGAACATATCTCCAGAACTGAGGGTTAAGAGGAAAGCACAAGGGAAAACTATTCAAAAACAGAAGTGTAATGGCTAGACCTTTGTTCCTGTTTTATATAGAAGACTGAGTTACAGCCAAAGAAAGATCCCTAAGAATATATGAAGATCTGGGATGTGAGTGAGAAAGATCAACAGTGGATTGCTGCTCTCAAGAAAGTACATAATAAGGAATAATTTAGTCTCTGATGAAGTGTTTCTCAATGTTTTATCTGTGAGCCAGTTCTACCAGAATCACTGGAGCTGCTTGTTAACATCTGAGGTTAGCTGGCCCAATCCCAGATGTACCGGGTTAGAACATGTGTGAGTAAGAAGGTTTGGTTCATAGGTTCTCCAGGGATTCCGATGAACACTAAGAGAAAGAACCAGTGTCCTGAGTATAGAGCAGTGGTTCTCAGCCTTGCTAATGCCATGGCCCTTTAATACAGTTCCTGTGGGTCGCTGACCCACAGGTTAAGAACTGCTGGTATAGAGCAGGGGTCCTCAAACTTTCTAAACAGGGGGCAAGTTTACTGTCCCTCAGACCATTGGAGGGCTGGACTGCAGGCCCCGGGACAAGTTGGCTGCTAAGCAGGACAGGCAGCTGCAGCAAAAACACCCGGTGGGCCGGAAAAATGTCCTAGGCAGGCTGCATGTGGTCCGCGGGCCGTAGTTTGAGGACGCCTGATATAGAGGTTTCTGCATGGTTGTAGGGGGCAGTAGGAGGGTCAGGAAGAAAGTTGGGGGGGGGGTTGGGGAGATAGAGAACAAACCTGCTCACTATTTATAAATGTAACAGAAATAAATATTTTAGTGTCACTCCAGAAACCTTAAAAAAAAGAGAGATCATTGCTCTAGGATGGGTTTTCTACTATGAAAAGGTTTGCCTAGGAAATTTACACAGTGTACCTGGAACCCTTCCAGAAATCCTGGAATTCTCTAAAGGCCCCTCTCCTGCTTTTTCTTATTGACAGATCTCACTTGCACACTAATTCATCCTATGTATCACATACTCACAGGACCACTCACAAGTCCATATTCCTCAACGTGATCTTTTTGTATTATGAACAAGAAAGACTTTGAGAAGTGTAAAATGCTTTTTAAAAATTATATTAATCCACTATGTATAATATATAGGTTATATAATATCAAAAGATGAGGTTATATATCAGAAAGGAGAGCAGATCGAATTCTTTGCAGATTGTGAATTACCTAAGTCTACTGGTGTTGCAGAAATGCCACTTTACCTTAAAAGAGTGGAATTAGTGGTTTTGGAGCAAAATCTCACCCCAAACTCTCCACTCTGTGACTCATGGTGTGGTTTGTAGACTGGTAGACTTGTCATCACTGGGGACATCATTAGGAATGCAGACTCGTGAGCACCTCTCCTTCAGATCTACTTAATCCAATCCTATGTTCTAAAAATACCTCCAGGTGATTTGTTTGCACTCTCAAGTTCTAGAAGCAATGCTTAACACTCGACTCCCTGTGAAACGATGAGAAGTTCAGCTAATGTATACCAGCACACATGGCTGGCTCTAAAGTAGAGGCATGGTCGTTATCCTTGCAGTTTCTCTCCAGCTGTCTCAAACTTTGGGACTGGAAAAGAAGATATAATCTCAAACTTGCAAACTTATGGTTCTGAGCTTTTGGCAGCCTCAACTAAAACTTTGCAGAAATTTTAAAAAGTGTTAAAACCATGAGAAGTATAATTCTTCCCCCATGTTGACTGCTTTTCTCCAGAACAACAGTCTTCTGGAATTCCAGTGAATACATTTCTCCACCTTGCTATGGATGTAGGCCCTCAACATGCTACCCATGTTCAGACTCTCCCCAGGCTTGCAGAAAACTGACAGTGCATGTCCACACGCTGGTCACTGTTACGAATTCACCTGTCACGATTTCACACCTCCTCACTATTACATAATAAGTAAACAAAGTAGCAGGAAGGCCTTTCTGGCATTAGTGAAAATAGTGTCAGCCACTTAAATGCAAGACCCAGGTGAGCTGGCTTGTGAAAAGAAGCTTTTTGTTTCCCCCAAACCATTTAAGGTTAATATACTAGAGTTGCAGAGTGACATGTTTGGAGGATGTAAGAGGCTGGGTTGGGTCTCACTCACTGTTGCCTATACCTGGTAGGATCTTGCCTGGAACAGGCAGATTGTTACTGCCATGACCCGAAGCTTCTCACTGTAACTCACAAGAAGCTGCACTAAAACATGATGTGCTTAGCTAGGAATCTGCCTTTCATGATTCTTGCAGTAAATGTAACTTTTGTTACCTTCTTGGACCAGAATGAGCATTTTGCCCAGGCTAAGTTCAGCCTTTTTTTGCTGAATAAAGACCTTTATTTATTCTCCCAAGATGGTAGGGTGTGCTCAATCACATATACACTCTCACACACACAAACTTAAATCTAAGGAAGCAACCCATCATTTAGATTGTTTTAAGATTCAAGTTTTTAAAATTTGGACATTCGAGTAGTAATAGTGATTACCCCAAAGGTTGCCTGTTGTATGTATAATTAGTGAATTGATATATTCATTCCATAAACATTTATGTGCAAAATACCTAAATACTATGTACTCTGTTATAAGCAGGGGATTCAAAAGAAATTGGACTTGTTTCATGACTTTGAGTCTCAACACAATGAAAGAGTTCCTTCTTTACTATAATTCTACCTACTTCGGATAGGTGGTAAAGCTTAATTTTCTCTTTAGCAATTAAAATGTATTAAAGAACAATATGTACCCATTAGTCTTCGGATTATTCATTCTGAAGTCAAGACATTCTGACTTCGAGTTTGGATGAGAGACATCAGAACACTATTACTCCACACAGGGGTTACTGGTTTTCAGAGCAAGGCCTGAGTGTCTTTTAGTGATTATAACGGTCCTCGGGGAATCAGGGAAGTGACAGCCTATGGTTTTAATCCTGTCTTGTAGTTACACTTTTCCTAACACTAATTTTTATTGTATTCCTTGTTGGTATCCTATCAAAGGAATATTTTCTCCCCTGAGTCTGTCCTACCTTATTAAAGGAATGGATGGCCTATAGGGACTTTTGCCTCATAAATATTATCCAAAATTTTTTACAAACAGAAACGGAAGACCAGCTTCAAGATAAGTCAGAAAACGTGAATGTGCTAGATGTCATCACAAAAAAGTTATCTCCATGGAGGAGTAAAAAGTATTCTCTATTTTGCATTATTTCTGAATACACAATTTGTACCTTAAAAAACCCAAATGTAGCTTTAATTCTCCAAAGCTTCCCAAAATCAGATAAATAGTGAAGGAGGTGGGAGGACAAATAGTACTATCAGTATTAGGGCTATCAGCTTTGATTTGATAACCTTGAAATTTCACAAATTTCAAGGATCACAAATCCAAATGTCTCACTGAGGACACACAGGGTTACAAATAACTGCTCAGCTATAGCTCTTGTCAACATGCTGGAAGGAGGACCCAGTGATGACAGAAGTAACAACTTTTTAAGGACAGCCAGAGATGTATAATTTCTTGCAAACTTTCATGATTATTAAAATTTTGTGCAAGTTTAAACAAAGCATGTCTATGGATTTGTGCCCCTTGACCGAGGCTATGGTCCTATATTAAAGCAGGAATTGTTTTTAGGGAAAACTTGAGAAATTCCAGATCTTTTCACTAAAGCTCAATCCTACAGCTCAAACTTCACATAGTCTTTGGATTGTTTTTTTCTTTGGTTTTCATGATATATTACTTAAATTAATATGGTAAAACATCCTACTTAGAAGCTGGCGCTGTGCTCAATATGAGAGAGCTCTCTTTACTCTTCTATATTAGACTAGGAGAGAAATTGATAGGCTGAAGGATTCATCACTATATATAAATAAAATGAAATAATAATTATGATAGAAAATCCCAGTACAAATAATTATCACAAAGATGCTGCAGGTCAAGAAGATAGTTTTGAGAGTTTAAATACAAACACTGACTGGACTTTGGCATTCTTTTGTTGCCACTTTATCTGGTTCTACACAGAATACCTTTCCTTCTCTGCTTCAAGTTCGGCCTGAACATCAAGTAACAAAATTTAGCAAAAAATTATTCCTTTGC
>NW_003852400.1:2149349-2165581 GCF_000181295.1 Otolemur garnettii
TGAGCCACAGGCACCACCCCCCAATTTTCACTTTTTAAAGTTCAAAATTTAACACATCAAGTATTCTCAAAAAGGATCTCACTTACACTTATTTTGAGGTTGGCACAATCAGTTAGTGAATGGATGTAGACATGGAATGATGCTGAAGAAAAATCCTCACCTTTCATAGTAATAAATAAAAAAATAATATTTAAAACTGAAGAGTCAAGAAATAGCAGTATAAGCATGTTATTTAGAAACATGAGCAGAAGAAATGCTAGAACAGTTACAAGTGGTTCCTACTGGGAAATGAAAATTGGGGAATGAGATGCAGTGGACAGGGACTGCTATTTTTTTATTTGTCTTACACAATTTGATGAATTTAAGGCTATTTAAGCATAACCTTTCTTTGTTTATTGTTGGAGATTCCTTGAGGGTACAAGAAACCAGGTTATACTGATTGCTTTTGTTAGTTAAGGTCCCTATTACAGTTGTGTCTTGCCCCCAAAAGGTGTGGCACACACCAAGACCCCACCCCCTCCCTCCTTCCCTCTCTCTGCTCTTCCTTTCCTCACTCCTTCCTCCTTCTTTCTCTCTCTGCTCTCCCCTACTCCCACCCACACCATGTCATTAATTGTCCTCATATCAAAATTGAGTACATAGGATTCATGCTTCTCCATTCTTGTGATGCTTTACTAAGAATAATGTGTTCCACTTCCATGCAGGTTAACACAAAGGCTGTAAAGTCTCTATTTTTTTAAATAGCTGAATAGTATTCCCTAGTGTACATATACCATAGCTTGTTAATCCATCCCTGGGTTGGTGGGCATTTAGGCTGTTGCCACATTTTGGCAATTGTAAATTGAGTTGCAATAAACAGTCTAGTGCAAGTGTCCTTATGATAAAAGGATTCTTTTCCTTTGGGGTAGATGCCCAGTAATGGGATTGCAGTATCAAATGGGAGGTCTAGCTTGAGTTCTTAGAAGTTTCTCCATAATTCCTTCCAAAAAGATTGTATTAGTTTGCAGTCCCAACAGCAGTGTAAAAGTGTTCCCTTGTCTCCAAATCCATGCCAGCATCTGTAGTTTTGAGATTTTGTGATGGAGTTAGATGGTATCTCAGGATGGTTTTGATTTGCATTTCTCTAATAATTAGGGATGATGAGCATTTTTTCATGTATTTGTTAGCCATTCGTCTGTCTTCTTTAGAGAAGGTTCTATTCATCTCTCTTGCCCAGTGATCTAAGGGATTGTTGGCTTTTTTCATGTGGATTAATTCGAGTTCTCTGCAGATCCTAGTTATCAAGCTATTGTCTGATTCAAAATATGCAAATATCCTTTCTCATTGTGTAGGCTGTCTATTTGCTTTGGTTGTTGTCTCCTTAGCTGTACAGAAGCTTTTCAGTTTAATTCCCATTTGCTTATTTTTGTTCTTATTGCAATTGCCATGGAAGTCTTCTTCATGAAGTCTTTCCCCAGGCTAATATTTTCCAGTGTTTTCCCTGTGCTTTCTTTGAGGATTTTTATTGTTTCATGCCTTAAATTTAAGTCCTTTATCCATCTTGAATCAATTTTTGTGAGTGGAGAAAGGTATGGGTCCAGTTTCAGTCTTTTACATGTGGATATCCAATTCTCCCAGCACCATTTATTGAATAAGGAGTCTTTCCCCCAAGGTATGTTCTTGTTTGGTTTATCAAAGATTAGGTGGTTCTAAGATGTTACTTTCATTTCCTGGTTTTCTATTTGATTCCAAATGTCTATGTCTCTATTTTTGTGCCAATACCATGCTATCTTAACCACTATGGCTTTGTAGTACAGCCTAAAATCTGGTATGTTGACACCACCCACTTTGCTTTTATTACTAAGAAGTGCCTTAGCTATACGGGGTTTTTTCTGGTTCCATGCAAAATGCAGAATCATTTTTTCCAAGTCTTGAAAGTACAATGTTGGTATTTTAATGTGGATGGCATTGAATTGGTAGATTGCTTTGGGAAGTATAGACATTTTAACAATGTTGATTCTTCCCAGCCATGAGCATGTTCTTCCATTTGTTAATATCCTCTGCTGTTTCCTTTCTTAGGGTTTCATAATTTTCTTTATAGAGGTCCTTCACCTCTTTTGTTAGGTATATTCCTAGGTATTTCATTTTCTTTGAAACTATGGTGAAAGGATTTGTGTCCTTAATTAGCCTCTCATCTTGGCTGTTACTGGCGTATACAAAGGCTACTGACTTGTGGACATTGATTTTATATCCTGAGACATTACTGTATTTTTTATTTTTTGATGACTTCCAGGAGTCTTGTCGTTGAGTTTTTGGAGTTCTCTAAGTATAAAATCATATCATCAGCAAAGAGGGAGAATTTGACCTCCTCTGCTCCCATTTGGATGCTCTTTATTTCCTTGTCTTGTCTAATTGTATTGGCTAGAACTTCCAGCACTATGTTGAATAGTAATGGTGACAGAGGACAACCTTGTCTGGTTCCAGTTCTAAGAGGAAAAGCTTTCAGTTTTACTCGATTCAGTAAAATACTAGCTATGGGTTTGTCATAGCTAGCTTCAATCAGTTTAAGAAATGTGCCACGTATGCCTATACTCTTCAGTGTTCTAATTAGGAAAGGATACTGGATTTTATTGAATGCTTTTTCTGCATCTATCAAGCGGATCATATGGTCTCTGTTTTTGCTTCTGTTAATATGGTGAATAGCATTTATGGACTTGAGTATGTTAAACCAGCCTTGCATCCCTGGGATGATCATGATATATGATGTTTTTGGTGATAAGCTATAATCTGTTGGCTAGGATTTTGATGAGAATTTTTGCATCTATATTCATTAGTAAAATTGATCTGAAATTGGCCTTTTTAGATGGGTCTTTTCCTGGTTTTGGTATCAGGGTGATGTTTGCTTCATAGAACGTGTTGGGGAAGATTCCTTCCTCCTCAATTTTTGGGAATAATTTCTACAGTATGAGAATAAGCTCTTTTTTGAATGTTTGATAGAATTCTGGTGTGAAGCCATCTGGACCAGGGCATTTTTTTGTTGGAAGATTTTTTATCGTTTCTTTGATCTCAGTGCTTGAAATTGGTCTGTTTCAGAGCTCTATTTCTTCCTGGCTAAGTCTAGGCAGAGGGTATGATTCCAAATACTGATCCATTTCCTTCAAATTGTCAAATTTCTGGGCATAGAGTTTCTGGTAGTATTCAGAGATGATCTCTTGTATGTCTGTGGCATCCGTTGTTATTTCCCCTTTATCATTTCTGATTGTGCTTATTAGAGATTTGACTTTTCTATTTCTAGTCTGGCCAAAGGTTTATCTATTTTATTTTTTCAAAAAACAACTCCTTGATTTATTAATTTTCTGAAAGATTCTTTTGTTTTCAATTTCATTGATCTCTGATTTAATTTTGGATTTTTCTTTTCTTCTGCTGGGTTTAGGCTTAGATTATTCTTCTTTTTCCAGTTCTATAATGTGGCTTGTGAGTTTGCTGATGCGCTCTCTTTCTGTTTTTTGAATGTAGGCCTCTAAAGTAATACATTTTCCTCTCAGAACTGCTTTTGCAGTATCCCACAGGTTTTGGTAGCTTCTGTCTTCATTGTTGTAATGCTGAAGGAGGTTAATGATTTCCTCTTTTATTTCTTCCTGCACCAGCTGTCATTCAACAAAAGGTTGTTGAATTTCCATGCCTTTGTGTGGGGTTGAATGTTTTTGTTGGAGTTGAGTTCCACCTTTAGTGCCTTGTGGTCTGAGAAGATACAAGGTAAAATTTCAATTCTTTTGATTCTGTTGATGTTTGTTTCATGTCCTAGGATATGATCAATTTTGGAGAATTTTCCATGGGGCGAGTAAGAAGAATGTATATTCTTTATCTTTGGGATGGGGTGTTCTAGATGTGTCTATCAAGCGTAGTTGTTCTAGGGTGTCATTTAAGTCCCTTAGATCTTTATTTAACTTCTGTTTAGAGGATCTGTCCAGTTCTGTAAGAGGAGTCTTAAAGTCCCCTGTTGGTATGGTGTTATAAGATATCATATTGCTCAGACTGCGTAATGTCTGTTTCAAGAATCTGGGAGCATTTATGTTGGGTGCATAAATATCTAGAATTGAAACGTCTTCTTGTTGTATTTTTCCCTTGACCAATATGAAGTGACCATCTTTGTCTTTTTTGACTTTGGTTGCTTTAAATCCACATGTATCTGAAAATAAGATTGCAATTCCTCTTTTCTTATGAATTCCATTTGCCTAAAAATTTGTCTTCCAACCCTTAACTTGGAGTTTTAATTTGTGTTTTGAAGCTAGGTGTGTTTCCTGCAGACAGCAAATTGATGGCTTGTGTTTTTTAATCCAGTCAGCCAATCTATGCCTTTTCAGTGGGGAATTCAAGCCATTAGCATTTATTGAGATAACTGATAAGTGTGGTAGTTTTCTAGTCATCTTATTTTGTGAGAGTACATTGCTTAGTTTTATCTTTTGCATCATTGTGGAAGTTAGGTTCTGCCCTTTAATTTCTGAGTTTTTACTTTGTTGTTGATCCATTGTGATGGTCAGTGTGTAGAACGGGTTGAAGTATCTCCTGTGGAGCTGGTCTTGTGGCAAATTTCCTCAATGTTTGCATATCAGTAAATAATTTGATTTCTCTGTCAATTTTAAAGCTTAGCTTAGCAGGATATAGAATTCTGGGCTGGAAATTGTTCTGTTTAAGTAGATTAAAGGTAGATGACTATTGTCTTCTTGCTTGAAAAGTTTCTTTAGAGAAGTCTGTGGTCACCCTGATGGATTTGCCCCTGGTGCTTACTCCTGGCAGCTTGAAGAATTTTTTCTTTTGTCTTGACTTTGGACAGGTTTCATTACAATGTGTGTTGGAGAAGCTCTGTTACAATCGAGGCAACCTGGGGTCCAATATCCCTCTGAAAGGAGTGAGTCAGAATCTTTGGTGATATTTGGGAAATTTTCATTTATAATATTCTCTAGTATGGCTTCCATTCCTCTGGGGCATTCTTCTTCTCCATTTGAAATACCTATAACTTGTCTGTTTGAACGCATCATAAAGTCCCATAATTCTGACAGTGAACTTTCTGCTTTCTCTCTCTTCTTTTCTGCCTCTTTAGCTATCTAAGTTAGCTCAAGAACTGTCCTCTACCGCTGAAATTCTTTCTTCTGCATGGTGAAATCTGTTTTTGATACTTTCTGCTGCATCTTTAAGTTCCCTAATTAGCTCTGCTAGATCCTTTCTATATTCTTCATATCATTCATCTCTTATTTGATTCTGTTTTTGGATTTCCTTTTGGTTATTTTCCACTTTGTCAGCAGTTTCCTTCATTGTTTCCATCATTTCCTTCATTGTTTTCATCATCTGTATTCTAAATTCCCTTTCTGTCATTTCAAAAATTTCTTTATAGGTGGAATCCTCTGCAGTAGCTATCTCCTGGTCCCTTGGTGGTGGTGGTGGTGGTGGTGGTTACCCTATTCTGGTTTTTCATGTTGCCAGGATTTTTCTGCTGATTCTTCATCATGAGTGTTTTCTTTTATTTGTTTCCTTGCCCTAATTTTCCTTTCACTTCCTCTTGCTCTTTAAGTTACTGTGCCTCTGGACTAGGGTTTCAATGAGTCCTTTTAGTACAAGACCAGAAGGTTGAGAAGATTGAAGAGCAGGAAGGGAAAAAAGAAAGAAAAAAAAAGAAAAGAAAAAGGAGAAAGGAGAAGGGGTGAGTAAAAGGGAATATTGACTAAAAGAAGAGAGGCTCAGAAAGAGGGAGACAGGAGCAATATAGGTATACTATAGGGTACTTTAACCTAACCTGAAAAACCCCCAACCTCTGGAAGTGCTAGGTTTGGTGGTTCTCTTGAAGTCAGTAGTTCTTTGCCAGCCTATTCAGACACAGTACCCCATCTCCACCAAGTAGAGAGGAAAAGCAAAAATGGTATAAATCAAACCAAAACAAGCAAACAGAAAACTTTACCAGGGCGGTGCCTGTGGCTAAAAAGGGTAGGGTGCCAGTCCCATATGCCAGAGGTGGGGGGTTCAAACCCAGCCCCGGCCAGAAACTGAAAAAAAAAAAAAAAAAAAAAAACTTTACCAAATAAAATTGGGGGGAGGGAAACCAAATTATTGGAGTAGAAACACTAGCAAAAATGAAGTTCTAATTGTTAAAGAAGCAAAAATGGAAAATTATATTTAAACTAGAAAAATGAAGCAAGAAAAGAAAGAGAAAAATCTAAAGGGAAAATGTTGAAATTAAAAACAAACAAACAAAACCAAAACCAAAAACATAGCAGCATATATATCTTGCTGAATATCATCTGGGCAACTGATGATCTTCTGGGGTATGAGATGTTAATCACAGTGCTGATATAGCTATATGAGTTGGAGACTGGAGGCTTCTGCTGATTTCTCAAACCCCACAGGGTGGAGAACCTAAATCTCACCTCAACCTGCTTAAAAGTCACTTTAAACTGTTGACCTTGGCTAAGCAGAAGCTTTCCCAGGAAAGCACTTGTCACTGGGATCGCTCCTGAAGTGGCTGTCCATTTACCCAGTGTGCTAAAACTGGTCTCACTCTATGCCCCTGAGGGCCAAGGCTGTAAAGGGGTCTTAGTCCCTGCCTTTAGGCTGCTCAGTCACTAGATTACTTGCCCAAGGTCTCCTGTCCAATCCTCCATCTGAGACCTTGAGGGCAGAGCTTGATGGGGCAGTTCTCCCACAATAGCTCACAGGGCCCACAGCTGAACACTATTAGTTCTGTCTGGCTCAGCAACTCAGTCTGGGGCCCTAGACAATACTTAAAGCCCTCTGCACTCTCGCCCAAGTTCCCCCAAGGTAGTTCAACTGAGTGCCAAGTCCAACAAATACAAAACAGCTCATAGGCAAGGTCTTTCCAGTTTGCAATCTCACTGCTGCTGTACTTACAGCTGCCAGTGGAATTAAACTGAACAAACATATGCAACCACTTGCCAGTTCTCCACTGCTTTTGTCCTTCTCATGGGGCCCAGAAGTCTCTCGCTGACTCCCTGTGTCCCCAAAGGGATGTTTCTGGGCAGATCCCACCAGCAAGAGATGCCTGAAGTCTTCTCTCCCCAGTCTCACTGTGCCCAGTTGCAAAGAAGCTGTTACTCAGCCACCATCTTGCTCCTCCCAAGCATAACCTTTTGATTTAAAAATTAATTAAGAATGAAATAAATTAGGCCAGGCCCAGTGGCTCATGTCTATAATCCCAGCACTTTGGGAGGTCAAGGTGGGAGGACAGGTTAAAGCCAGGAGTTTGAGACCAGCCTGGGCAACATAGTGAGACCCCATCTCTATGAAAAATAGAAAAATTAGCTGGGTGTGGTGGCACATGCTTATAGTCTTAGGTATTTGGGAGATTGGAGCAGGAGGGCTGCTTGTGGCCAGGAATTTGAGGTTGCAAGTGAACTATGATGGCACCACTATACTGCCACCTTGGTGACAGATCAAGAAGGTCTCCCAAAAAAGAAAAAAAAAAAAAAAAAGGAAGGAAGGAATTGGATGCACACAGAGAAACAGAGATGGGAAACTGAAATCCCAGATGGCTAGGTTGCTTACAATGCTTAATTTTTGCTTCTTTTCTGAGGCCCAGCTATATCTTCTCCATTAGATTTTCAGAGATACCCAGCTCTTCTTTCAATATCCTTTTCCTGCTTAATTCAAACCAAATGAGTTTCTGTTGTTCACAAACAGACGCATTCAAATACATACTCTAACAGTGACATAGAATTTAAAAGGCACACAAATAATTGTGTAATAATTGGGAAGTTAAAAAAATTTTTTTCTCCAAAATTTGTTTTTTGGAAATGGGTAATCACCCTTTAAAACCTTAAATGTCACTCTACACCCTGATATTTGCCAACAGATTATTAAAATCATCACTGAGCAGGGGTTGGCAAACTTTTTCTGTAAGGGACCAGATGGTAACTATTTCAGGCTTTGTGGGCCAGACAGCCTCCGCACCACTGCTCAGTTCTGCTACTGGAGCAGGAAAGCAGACTAGACAATATAGACGAGTGTGGTTATGTGCTAACAAAATTTTATTTACAAAATAAATGGTAGAGCTGACTTGATCTGTGATCATAGTTTATTGATCTGCTTTACAGCTAGGGCCACTGCATATAGTTGAACAATTTGTGCACAAAAGTAAGCAACCAAGAAGATGAGTGGGGCTGAAGGGCAGCTGCACTCCACTGGCCATTCTCTGAACCTCCACTGGTTGAACTCTGAACCAGAGGGTGACATTGTGCCTCTTCAGAGAAGTGGGAACCTTTCTCTAACTTGTCTGCCCAGTGGAGATGCTTTCTTCTAATCTTATAATGGCTCCAGGGCAAGCTGTTGTTCTTTTTAGAACCTCAGAGAACATACCAAGATTAAAATGTTTACAGGTCATTAATAATATTCTCCATGAGACTTCTTTTTCAAGACAAAATATCCTCAGGCATCTAACCATTCTTTCCATGACCTAATGCTGACTCACTTCATCTTCCTGGTCATTCCCCTGGGGATAACCGCCAGTGTGCCAATGTTCCAGAACTACACACACTACTCCAGGAATGGTCTAAGGGGTGCACAGTAGAGTTATAATTTTTAATGCAGCTATAAAATCCCATTAGTTTTTGAGCAGTAAATATTTTCTATGGACTCGTATTCATATTAAATTTGCTAAGGACCAACTGAAGTCCCTTGGTCCTTTTAAATATTTGTGATTACTAAGATAATGGCACTTTTTTTTTTAAGGTGAGTTCTCAGTATGTTGCCCAGACTGATCTTGAACAATCCTTCCACCTCAAAGTCCTGAGTAGATGGGACTACAAGTGCTCGCCACTACATTTAGCTTCTGAGATACAATCCTTTTATGTGATACTTCTACGATGGAGATTCTGGACCCCCAGTTTAGTTTTTAATACTTGTTCTTATGAAATTGCATTTTTTAGAATTGGTTCATTGTTTCAGGTAATTCAGAGGGAGATAGTTCTTGCTGTTCCATAAGAATTCTAAATTTGATATGCCTGCCACTTACCATCTTATCTGAATCACAGTTCAAAATGTTGAAAATGGTAAAAGCCAGATGCTGGTGAGAGATCATGAAAGGAAAACTCAAATAACAGTAAGTATGTCAAGGAATATAAAATAAAGTGGTCCATCTCATTAATAGTAGAATAAATTCAGACTAAACTAATAATAAATAATGATAGGCAAAAATGCCTAAAATATATAAAGCACCAAGAACTGGAAAGGTTAGGGTGAAACATACACTCAGATACTTCTGGAAATATTGTAACTTGGTATAATTAATATGGTAATATGTATTGAGAAGTTTCCAATTTTTTCTTATTTCTTGACTCAGGAAATTTATACAAGGGAAGTAATGAAAAGAAGGCAAGTTCAAAAAGTGCATTTGAATGTAATCTGTATGCTTAAAAGCTGGAAACAATGTCCTAATCCTAAGTGTCCTACAAATATTGTATTTGAGCATCCTAACGGAAGAAACATTATACATTTATTATGGTAAAGAACTGCAATTAAAAACATTAAGATTGTGTAAAACTAATAAATACTTAGATAATAAGTACAAAACTGTATGACAACATAAAATTAGATTAAAAAGGAAATAATGAAACATGAAAATAGATATTTGAATATGGATATAGTGTTGTGACTTTTTAAAGTTTTGTGTCAATGTCACTGTAATATTATCTTCACAATAAATGCATTTCATATTAAAACTTAGTACCACATAAAATATATTATACTACCTGATTATTTTCAAAAGTCTTTGTTGGGGACATGCATAAAAAGCTAGGAAAATGATTTGGAAGATGATCTTTGATCATTGGAAAAGAGTCACTGAGCTACAGTCTAGTTACTAAACAAAGAGTGGGAGGGGATTGATGAAATAGTAGAGATGTCTTCTTGGCCAAATTTTAGAGAAAAATTTTCCAATAAATCTAGATATTAATCTTCAAGAAATAAGAGTTAGATACTTTAAATTGAAATATGTTATAAATGATATAACCTTGTGGTCTCTTTGAATTTTTCTTCCCTAAGATATTTTCTGAATCAGTCATTTATTTGTTGCTTTGTACAGTGAGTATTTATTATGAGTTTCTACCTGAATGTGAAAGAATTTCTCAAGAAAGTAATTTCCATATTTTGAAATTTAATATAGTTCTGGCAAAATCTTTAATGTTGGCAGCAAATGGGAGGGCATCCTTGAAGGGCTAAGTGCCTACCACAATCACCTGGGGATCTGTATTGGAGCTTGTTCAGCTGCCAGTAACAGCTGACATCAGCACATTTAAGGACATTTACTGTTTCATTAACCAGTTGTTTGGAGGTGGAAAGTTTCAGGGTTGATTTGATGGTGCACAAATGTTACTGAGAACCTGGGCTCTTTCTAATCCTCTCCACCACCACCCCCCCAGCTTGGATTCCAACCCCAGGATTTTGCCTCACAGTTGCAAGAGGGCTACATAAGGGCCAAGCATCATGGTCTCCCATTCTTGGATCCAGAACAGGTAGTGTGTCATGTCCAAGGGATGCTGGGTTGAGTTAGAGAAAGTGTTGATTATAATGAGATAGTAAAGATAAGCCTCTTAGTGAAGTCTACTGTGGTCCTCCCTTCTTGTGTCTGACCAATAAAAATCTTCCCCATAAGATGAGGTAGGTTTGGCTAAACAGGAACAAGTTCTTGTGTGGGCTACGTTTTAGACTAAAGAGAAGACATTAAGAGCATATGTGCTTTTTCTGTTTTGGTAGAAGTTCACCATTGACTAACAGATCACAAATTAGGGTCTAGGCTAACTTCTTCTTTTCTTTCTTTTCCTCTAATTATACCAAATTTTACTCCCTGAGAATTCTCCACTGATTGTGTTTCCAGGCCAGGATGTGGTGGCCACTGCCTGAAAGAGGCTGATGCTGTGGGAGCCCTTGCTCCAGGCAAAGGGTGTTCTGAGTTCATCTGGGCTGGAACCTCTCACACCACACTAGACATAGCTGTGAGTCTTCCCAGGTTGTAGAACCTGGGCCACTGCATCAGCTACATGGGCTTGGTTTACTTCCTACTCCCTTTGTTCAAAGAATTTTAGAGCTTATGGTATTTTAATAGATTGCCTAGTTTTTTACTGTCAATTGGGACTAAAAATTATGAAAAGATAGATGGGGGAAAAGGCAAAGTTTTTGCCTTTGGCAAAGACAGCCAAAGAAGATTCCATAATCTTCAACATTAAAATATTTATTTTGAAATAATGGTTGAGTGCTTTTATTAAGAGAAAGGAGAAAGAGGACTGAAAAGATTTCTGGTCTAAGAATCAGAAAACCTTGGTTCAGGATCCAGCTTATCACTTTAACCTGGACACATTGATTAACCTTCTGAGCTTCTGTTCCCTCATCCATAACAAGAGAATGATTTTTATTCTTGTTTTCATCATCTGTCTCTTCGAGGATCCAATCAGATAAAGTATTTTTTAAGTTATAAAATGCTCTATGCAGAGAAAATGTTAAGATATAATTGCTACATACAATGAAAAATAAAAAGATGCATAAGACAGTGTTACTATGTAGGAGTGACTAGATGACTTTCAACTTTAATTCTGCCCTAATGAGACTAAGGGATGCAATACATTTCCTCCAGTACCAGTAGTTCTTTAGGGGTTGAGGGTAAAATGGGAGCATGGCTGAGGTGGGGAAGTGTGCCACAAGGGAGATGAAAGCAAAATGCTACTGTCTACATAGAAGGAAGAGAGCACATAAGGACTGACAGCTTTGTTGAGGTACCTATGGGCCTAAAATTTGGAAAACTTTAGGAAAGCAAGAAAAAGGAGAAATGAGCAAATATGCATAAGAGTGAAAGAACTGTGCCAGTGTGCTCATTTGTGAAGTGGGGCATCTGGAATAGTTCTTACTGCAGGGGATTGTTGTGAAGATTAAGTAATCCATGTGAAGGGCTTAGCACAGTGTCTAGTATAGGAAATGAGTATTCCATATATAATAAACTTGTATTATTATTGGCTAAAACTGCAATTCTGTAGGCAGAAAATGGTCCCTCAAAGATGTTCATGTCTTAATCTCTATAACATGTGAAGATGTTAAGTGACATGAAAAAGGGGAATTAAAGTTGCAGATGGAATTGAGGTTGCTAATTAGTCGACCTTAAAATAGGGATATTATCCAGGTAGGCCTAATTTGGTCATACGAGTCTTATTTTTATTTGATTTTTTAAAATTTATTTTATTTTATGTTTTGTGAGACAGTATTGCTCTGTTATCCAGGATAAAGTGCAATGGTGTCATCTTACCTCACTGCAACCTCAAAATCCTGGGTTCAAGTGATCTTCCTGCCTCGGTTTCCTGACCTTGCTTGCTTAGTCTGGTCTCAAACTTCTGAGCTCAAGCAATTCTCCTGCCTTAGCCTCCCAGAGTGCTAAGACTATAGACATAAACCACCAGGCCCAGCCATCAAAAGAGTCTATAAACAGGCAAGAAGGAAACATAAGTGGTAAGTCAGAGATATGACTACTCAAGAACAGTTGAAGAGGTGTAACCTCACTGGCTCTCAAGATGGAGGGAGGGGGCTACAAGTCAAGGAATGTGGGTAGTCTCTAGAGGTGGTGGAAATAGCGAAGAAACAGATTCACCCTGTGGGCCTCCAGAGAAGAATACAACCCTTCTGAAATCTTCATTTTAGCCTGGTGAGATTTCTGACCTCTAGAACAGTAAAACAATAAATTTGTATTATTTTTAAGCCACCAAGCTTGTGGTACTCTGCTACTTCAGCAATAGATAACTAACATACTAATCTATAAATATCATGAGGTAAGTTCCTGATTGCTGTTTGTTTCCAGCATCCTATTGTGGTGGACATGCAATTTAGATGATCGAATGAACAGGCATTCTAGGAACCTAATGTGGTGAAGCTAAGGAGGAAGTTTGGCTGTGGTATAGACATAAACCAGTCTTGATTAGCATCATAATTTGAAGGCTTTTGAATAGCAGGTCACCAGATTTGTTCTTAAGTAGGTAGGCAATATAGATCCACTGAAGATTTTTGAACATTAAAGGGACAAGATTGGAGGTGTGTGTTAATCTGGGCAGCATTAAGTAAAATTTTAAAAAAGAATTACTTCATGATTTTAGAAATTTACCTATGTAAGTATGCTACTTATGTATTTCAAAATGATTGGCTGGGCATGGTGGCCAATGCTCATGCCTGTAATCCCAGCACTCTGGGAGGCTAGAGGGTAGATCGCTTGAGCTCAAGAGTTTGAGACCAACTTAAACAAGAGTGAGACTCTATCTCTATAAAAATAGAAAAACTAACCAGGTGTGGTGGCAGGCACCTGTAGTCCCACTACTCAGGAGGCTGAGACAAAAGGATCACTTGAGTCTAAGAGTTTGAGATTGCCATGAGCTATGATGCCAAACACTCTAGGTAGAGCATGAAGGACTGAGACTCTATCTCAAAGAAAAAAAAAGATCATATAGTTTTGAAAGTCATGGTACTGAGTTGTCGACTCTTACTCATTTAATCATTCACTATAATACTCAGCTCTCTCTACCTGTCCCCCCCCCCATTATGGTTCAATATGTTAATATTCTCCCAATCTGATATAGGTAGTCTCACACTGGCTATTTTTACATTATTAAGCAAAAGGAGAGCACAAGTGGGGGCTACAACTGAGATGGAACAGTATGAGAGCTTATAAAAACATTATGTGGTGACTTCATTTCACTTTTAATAGAAACATGAGATCTAGTAGATTTAAAGAAAGGCCCATCAATGTAATAGTAATATATTTTGATTTCAACAAAAATGTGACAATGTTTCTTATAATATCTTCCTGGATAAGAAACTGTGTGCTGGATGATAATAACATAAAGCAATCCTGAGACTGACCATCCCCAAGAAGTGCTTACAAATGTACATGCAGTAGCATGCTCAAGTCTCCAGAACCTTTGTCATGGAGTCTGTTTGTGGTAGTGCCATTGATGACTTGGTTTAAGGTGGAAGAATACTTGGTCAGTTTACTAAAAGGATTACTCAAAACCAGCTGTTACAGCATGTGTGCGTGTAGCTGTGTCTGTGTATTTGTACGAACATTGCTCTACAAAAAGCAACCTAGCACATGGGGCAGCTGGACCTTACATGTTAAAGTGAGCCCCGGACTCCTCACCCACTGCCACCCCCAGGGTCCTGCCTCACCTGCCCCTTCAGCAGCCAGTGTTGCTGTCCCTGCCAACAAAAGGACCGTGGGAATCTCCAGGACCCTTCCAACCCACTCCCAGTACCTGTCTGCTGGGGTTGCCTGCATGTCTCCCCCAGAGCCTGGGGTACCCATCTCCATTTCCTTTCCCCCTTTTAACAAAAGAGAAGAAACAAATCCAACCCACACCTCCCCCCACACACACACACAAAAAAAAAAAAAAAAGAAAAGAAAGAAAGAAAGAAAATTCTGTTACAGAATTCAGATTCAAAAGTACCATTAGCAGGTACTGAAACGAAGAAAATGAAATTTAACGGGAATAAATGTAATGTCCTCCAAGTACAACATAGTCCAAGGCACACATAATTTTGCAGTAGTTCATGTGGGGAATAAAAAAGGATGGGTTTTTAGCTGACTTTAAATTTGAGTTAACAATATAAAGAGGTTTCTTACACTGAAGTTTTGACATAATCTGAAATTTCCCTTCGAGATTGGTTTTATGAAGCTCTAGAAGACAGGACAGTAAGTAAAAGAAAATGGAAGCAGATTTTGACTAAACCTAAGAAAAATCTTTTAACTAGACCTAAGTAAGGAAGAAATCTGGCTAATTTCCGGTCAGGCTTGGCTAATTGCAGATCTGGCCAATTTCTTGGTCCATTTACTATTTGGACAATTTCTGTTTTGATTAATTATTCATCAATAAGCATTAGTATACAATGTTATGTTATAGATTTATCTTTTTACTTTATCTTCTGCTTTTTGTTTATTCTCTGCTTTTCATTTCTCTGTGTTCTTTTCCTCTCTGTGGGTTACTTTAATGTTTCTTAAGACGATCTTTTGATTTATCTATAATTTTTTGAGTGTATCTCTTTCAGCTTTTTAGTGGTTGACTTAGTTGTTACAATGACCTTTAAACAACACAAGTTTGAACTGCATGGACCCACTGATAATGGACTTTTTCCAATAAAAGTTACACCAAGTGTGCCTGCCTCCCTTTCCACCTTCTCTATTTCTTGTGCTTCAGCCACCTGAAGGCAGCAAGACCAACCCTTTCTCTTTCTCCTCCTCCTCCTCCTCAGCCTACTCAATGCCAAACAACAAGGATTTCCTTTCCTGTTTTCTTTATGATTATCCACTTCTACTTAATGAATAGTAAATAGATTTTTCTCTTCTGATTTTCTTAATAACATTTTCTTTTCTCTAGCTTACTCTTTTGTAAGAATATGGTATATAATATACATAACATACAATATATGTGTTAATCTACTGTTTATGTTGTCTTTTAAGTTTGTGGTTAATAGGCTGTTAGTAGTTAAGTTTGGGAGGAGTCAAGAGTTATGTGGGAATTTTCAACTGCACATGGAGTTGGTACCCATGTCCCTTTGTCCTTCCTGTTTCTAAGGTATTTGTTTTAATGATTCATATACATTTAACGCCACGTCGGAGAGCATTATCATTTTCACTTCAGCCATTGAATTAGTCTACTTGGGCTGACATAACAAATATCAGAGACTGTGTGGCTTAAACAATAGAGATTTATTTTCTCTTAGCTGCAGAGACGGAGAAGCCCAAGATCCAAATGCCAATGTGGTTCCTGTTGAGGCTCTCTTCTTGGCTTGCTAATGGGTTCCCTCTTGCTCTATTCTTGCATGGTGGAGAGAGAGAGATCTGGTATCTCCTCCTCTTCTTATAAGGGGACTAGCACTGTCAGATTAGGGCCCACTCTTTTGAACCTTATTTAACTTATATTACTTCTTCACAAGCCTGATCTCTAAATGATTTAATCAGGGGTAAGCATTTCAAGGAATTTTAGGGGGACACAAACATTCAGTCCATAACCACCACCAAACATTTAGACAACTCAAAAAGAGAAGGAAAGTTTAGTGTATTTACTTAAGTTTTTGCTTACCATGTTCTTTTTTTCTTTCTGACGTTCCTAGAATCCTTCTTTTATTATTCCTATTCTGTTTAGAGAACTTCCTTGAGTAATTTTTCGGGTAGGTCCACTAGCAACAAATTACCTCTTTTCCTTTATATGAGAATTTCTTGATCT
>NW_003852400.1:2165607-2192728 GCF_000181295.1 Otolemur garnettii
CTGGATAGAGCACTGTGGCATCATTGCTCACAGCAATCTCATGCTCTTGGGCTCAAGTGATCCTCTTGCCTCAGTCTCCTGAGTAGCTGGGACTACAGGTACCTGCCACAATGTCTGGCTGGTTTTTCTGTTCTTGGTAGAGACAGAGTTTAGCTTTTGCTTAGGCTAGTCTCAAACTCCTGAGCTCATGGAAGCCACCCACCTCAGCCTCCCAGAGTGCTAGGATTAGAGACTTTTTCTTTTCTTTCTTTTTTTAAGGCAGAGTCTTACTCCATTGCCCAGGCTAGCAGGCCATAGAGTCATAGCTTACAGCAACCTCAAACTCCTGGGTTCAGGTGATTCTTCTGCCTCAGCCACCCCAGTAGCTGGGATTACAGGTGCCCACAGCAACACCTGGCTAATTTTTCTACTTTTAGTAGAGATAGGGTGACAGAACCCTCTCAGGTTTAAGAGTGATAGAACCCTCTCACTCTTGCTCGGGCTGGTCTCAAACTCCTGAACTCAAGCAATCCACCTGCCTGAGCCTCCCAGAGTGCTAAGATTACAGGCTTGAGCCACCACTCCTGGCCTCCTTTTTATTCTTAAAGCATGTTTTCACTGGATAGAGGAATTTGGCATTGAAATTTGGGTTTGTTCTTAAATCTGTCAGTTTATGGCTTTTGCAAATTTGGAATATTTTCAGCCATTATCCAAGTAATTTTTTTAGCCCTCTTTTCTCCTTTTCTTCCAGATGTCTATTGACATAAATATTAGATCTTAGAGGCCCTTGGGTTCCTAGGTCTTCATCTTCTTCTTTTTTAAATCAGCCAATTTATTTTGTCTCTTTTCAGAATGGATAATATGTACTGTTTTGTCTTCAATTTCACCAGTTCTTTCCTCTATCTTTTCCATCTTTTTTTTCTTTTTTTTTTTTTTTTTTGAGACAGAGCCTTAAGCTGTCCCCCTGGGTAGAGCGCCGTGGCATTACAGCTCACAGCAACCTCCAACTCCTGGGCTCAAGTGAGTCTCCTGCCTCAGCCTCCCAAGTAGCTGGGACCACAGGCGCCCGCCACAACGCCCGGCTATTTTTTGGTTGCAGCCATCATTGTTGTTTTGGCGGGCCGGGCTGGATTGGAACCTACCACCTTAGGTGTATGTGGCTGGCGCCTTAGCCACTTGAGCCACAAGTGCCAAGCCTATCTTTTCCATCTTAATGTTGAACCCATCTGCTAATCTGTTTAGTTTGGTTGTTTTCTAAAATTTTCATTTGGTTCTTTTTCATGTCTCTTGTTTCTTTGCTGAGATTTTCTATTTCTTTACTGCAGGTTTCTGCTTTTTTGTTGTTGTTGTTGTTGATTTAAGAGTGTTCACAATCGCTTGTTCAAATATTTTTTGATGATTCCTTTAAAATATTTGTCATGCAATCCTAACATCTTTCTAATCTCAATGTTGACATCGATTGATTATATTCTCTTATTCAGTTTGAAAGCGTTCTGGTAACTCATTTTTTATTAAAACCTGGACATTTAGAGTGTTACATTATAAGACTCTGAATCTTGTTTAAATTTGTTTTAGCTGGTTTTCTCTGACACTGTTTTAATGGGGGTGATGGTGGGCTGTTTGCCAGTACTAACTGCCTTAGTACTGTCAGGCAGGAGTCATGGTTTCTCACTCTGTTTCCACTGATACCCAAGGAGGGGAGAGGGGCTCCTCATTACTTCTGGGTGGAGTTGGGAATTCTGGATTTTCATCAGGAGAGGGAGAGATAAGAGTGTCTTATTATTACTCCACACATGTTCTCTACCGACACTGTGTGTGGGAATTGCCTTTACTGCCTGTCAAGGATGAAGGTCCTGATTCCTTATCTAGCCTTCTCTGATAGAACCCCAGAAAAAGTGTTGGGGTACCTTTTTATATCCTGGCAAGAGAAGAACTCCCCCCCCCTTTGGTGTTATAATTTCCTTTTAGAAATTATTTTTTAAAAAGTTTCTGTCTTGCTATGCTGATCCTTTCCTGGTCCTATGGCTAGAGAGAACATGCTTTTCAAGGTCTTTTTATGTTTTCAGCTGTTGGTATTTCTGAGTTACTGGCTTTCCCATCACCCAGCCTCAGATATGTTTGGAAAAGAAAAAAAGCAAAGCCAGAGAACTCACTGCCATGCCCTTCTTTGGATTCTGAGGTCCCTAACCTGTCTGCCTTCTTCTCTCCATTTGTCAGAGTCTTCTTATGTTTGTTTTATACATTGTGCTAGCATGTTTCGTTGTAATTAGCAGGAAGGATAGAGAAAGTGTACTTATTCCATCTTCCTGGAAGCAGAAGTTCTCTACTTTCAGTTTATATGGTCTTTATGTTTTCCACATTAAGTAGTTTTAGACCATATCACAGCTTTAAGATAACATTTGTAAACATTCCTTTAGAATAAGTCTAATGACACGGCTAAAATTTTTCTGGATGAATCATGCTATATTTAATATTATTTGTTTATGTGAAAGTACGTAGCTGAAATTTTTTTTTAAAGACTATTATTTGAACTAAAAATTCATGGTATATCCTTGAATTGAGTATAAAATTGAGAATGAACTAGCAGTTAGAAAGCCAAGTTCTAGTTCAGCCTTCCGCTATCCAGCTCTGACCTTGGGCAGCTCTCCCTTGGCATCTCAGTATTCTCATCTGAATGAAGAGGGTTGGACTCACTAGATGATCTCTAAGGTTCCCTCTAGCGTCAACATTTTTATTTTCCTCTCCCCATAGTCAACTATTCTTTTAAAACAATATGTAGACTTTCTGTTATACAGGGTTTAAATTTTGTTGATTAAACCAAGTAAAATCCTTGAAATTATGTAAGACAAATAGGGATAGATATTATTTATTGACTGCTTTCTGTAGTCCAAGCCCTACAGGTAGTGATTCACACATATAATCTTATTCAATTCTGAAAATGTTGAAGTAGAGGTGACACACATTTAATAGATGAGAAAACTAAAGCTCAGAAAGGTAAAAAATGGGTCCAAGAATATTTTGTTATAAATATGTATTTGACTCCATTTGATTCCAGAGCTGATGTTCACAACCATTTAGATACACTTTTTATTTATTTTTTTAAATTTTGGACCATTTTTTCAAAAAACAAATTATTTTATAGAAATAAAATCCTAAAGCAAAGGTTCTGGGTAGCTAAGAGATACATTTTAACTTTTCCAGTCACTTTATTTTGCTTGGATTCATTTTTTAGCTACACAAATTATAAACACAGAAAACAGATGCATATAGCTTATTTTTTTCTGTTTATTCTTATTATTCATCACTTATTATCAAGTACAGAAAGCATTATTATACTTGAGAGGTAAGAGAATAAACTTAGGATTATACAATTATTTCTCAAAAACAAAAATTTAGCAAGTTTTCATAAACGATAGTATCACAGGAGAGTCTCAGGAACTAGAAAAAAATGTCTTTATGTGTAGATTTTACTCATATATGAAAAATGGATAAGGAACCATTAATAAGACCATTTGAGCAAATCAAAAGGTGAAGAAGAAATTAAAAATAAAAAATTAATTTCAAGAAGAAATTAAAAATAAAAAGAGGAAACAGAAGAATAGACAGAAAACAATGCCAAATTTAACAGTATATAATAACATCAGCACTTTTACATGGTACTACTTCCTAAAAAATATTTCATTAAAACTATTGTTTGGTTTTAAGTAAATTAAGTGAGCATGCATTACAAAATGAACTCTTGAATAATCTGCAGTTTGCTGAGATCTTACATTTTCTTAGAACCAAAGTTGTGTTAAAAAAAGATTGATCCTCTTAATTGAAAACAATCCTGTAAGTTTGTGTAGATAACCAGATATTTATGTAGCAAAAGACTGAAGAATTTACAATACTATGATTAACATGGAAGGGAGAGAATAACAATGTGAGAAGCCAGGACCACATAACCCTAATTTTACCCTTTTCTTTCATCATGAAGCTCTCCCTAACTTTCCACTGGTTCACTCTGTGAGATTTTCTACATTAATCTGCAGGGGTATTCCAATGGAAGTTATCCAAATTTCACCTTATTATTTCACATTCTCAGAATTACTGATGGAACCCACTAGTGAAGAGTTGTTGCAATTTCATTCTTTCATTAGGATCTAGGAAGCTGGTAATTGGCTCTGTAATCTTGTTCGGAAATCAAAGTAGGCTTTTCGATGAAAATCATTTTCCTTTCAGAAAGTTACCATGATTTTGGTAAATACAGAACTGGTTCCTGGCTAGAAGTTTTGCCATAAACTTATTTTGTGGAGATGGTAAACTGGTATAAAGAAGCAGCTTTCAAATTATTTTTAGTTTTTATTGTAACTAAACAAAAAAAAAATCTGCTTCAAACAAAATATTACCTATAAATCCAAAATAAGATATATAAGACATAAAACTGCTCACTTCTAGATGGAGTGGAAGTAGGAATAAGGTAGAGCTCTATTGCTCATTCCACTCATGGATGAAGCATGTTCTACTGAATCCCTCAGAGCCTGGGCAGCACAGTTGGAAAAACCATCAGTGAAATACAAATATCTTAGGAATCAAAAGACCTAAATTCCCAGTCTTGCTATCAGCAAGCTGTGTTAACGAACCTCTGTGGGTTTATGCCTACCTCAAAGTTTTAAGTGTCAGTATATTTTTAATGTTAAAAGTTAAAAGAGTTCTGTGAAATTTACAATATAAATCTAAAATACCTATTAATAATTTCCCTGGCCTAAGCAATTTCAATTTTATTTATTTCCTTTTTACCCCATTTGGAATAATCAGTGGCATTAATATTTCATTGATTGGTTCAGCAAACAATATTGAGCGTCCGCTACCTGACAAGCTCGGTTAGGTAAGGAGGGTAGAAAAGATAAATAAAAGAATGTCCACTATTCTTCCTCCCAAATACAAAAGGTAATGTATTCTTACCAATGTGTTCTTTCCAATAGAACTTTATGGATTGTGATGCTACATCCTTCTAAATGATAGGGATGGCTCTGCAGAGGGACATTTAAAAACGAAATGAAAGGATAATTTCTTCAAGCAGAATACTTTGTTGCAGTTGACCTTTGATCAACTTGAACAAAGAGTTATTTAATTTTACAGAGTATGAAAGGCTTTTGCTTTCCCGACAAGTGGAGTATCTCCTAAATATGAAGCTGGTTCCACTGCCCAGAGATAGACTATCTCCCAATGCCAGCCATATTACCTGAATGATTCTGGGTTACTACTGGTTTCTTCGGATGGATTGGGATCAAGAGAGGAAGAGTTTTGAATGAAGATGCCACTAGAGTCCTTTAAAGATTTAGATGGAAACCGTGAAAGGCCCATTCCCACTAGACTTAAACCCAAATTCCCTAACTCTGATACTAGCAACATCCTCTGGGCAAATCTCCCTTTGTTGTCCAGACTAGTAGATCTCCCAGCTCATTCCAGAACGCACACCCACTCACCCGGAGAATGACTCTGCCATCCACCTCTTACTCTAGCCAGGCCAATGCTCATAGACCTACCCAACAGTTGACTTGCTTTCAAAGGCCACCACCATCACCCACCCCAGCACCATCTTCCAGGAACTGGCCTCTCCCCCATTAGTCTCCGCCCCTCCTGTGAGAGCACCCAATGGGTGGAGTCAGGGCTGCGGTAGGAGGGGCCTGAGGCGGGCGCATTTAAAGAAAGGCAGCGGTCGAAAGAAGGCAAGAGAGGAGAAGAAAGAGAAACCAGGGGGGGCGAGGCGCCGTCCAATGACAAAGCCCAGGGGTGGGCGCCGGCCGCCATCTTGTACCGGGCGGCAGTACATTCACCCGAGTCCTCCGCCCTCGGAGGGGGAGGGGCGGCGGCGGAGGCGAGAAAAGTAGAGAGACGCGCCGGGCAGAAGGCGCCAGCAGCAGCGGCCGCCGCCGCGGAGCCGGACGCGGGGAGGGACGGCGGCGGCAGAGAGACCCGGCGAACGCGGGCGGCCCCGAGCGGCCTTCGATGCGGCGCAGCGTGAAGAGGCGGCGGCGCCGGCCCCCGGCCGCCCCGGTTGCGGCCGCCCAGGGCGGCGGATTTAGGGCTGGAGGAGGGGCCGGGCTGGAGGCACGGGAGGAGAAGGTGGTGTACTCGCGCTCACAACTGTCGCTGGCCGACAGCACCAAGGCGCTGGGCGACGCCTTCAAGCTGTTTATGCCCTGCAGCACCGAGTTCATGAGCTCGGACGCGGAGCTCTGGAGCTTCCTCTGCAGCCTCAAGCACCAGTTCTCCCCGCACATCCTGCGCAGCAAGGACGTCTACGGCTACTCCTCCTGCCGGGCCCTGGTGCCCGACCCCCCGGCGCTCCCCGCCGCCCGCGGCCAGACGCGCCGGCCCGGCTCGCGCTCCGCGGCCAGGAGGAGGCGCCGCGGAGCGCGGGCGACGGCCGCCCTCAGGAGGAAGCCCCCGCCGCCGCCGCTGCCGCCGGCCCCCGAGGAGAACTGCCCGGTCAAGCCTGTGTCCCCCGGACCCTGCTTCGGGGGCCGCACCCTGGAGGAGATATGGAGGGCGGCCACCCCGACGCTGACCACCTTCCCCACCATCCGCGTCGGCAGCGACGTGTGGGGCGAGCGCAGCCTGGCGGCGGCGCGGCACAGAGCACGGCAAGTCCTGCGAGTGAACCTGGAACCCACGGTGAGGCTTCGCCGCTTCCCGGTGCCCCGGGCGTGAGCGCGGCCTCGAGGGCGCCTCCTGCCGGCGCCCGGCCCGGGGACTGCGCTTCCGCCCGGAGCAATGAACAAGTGTCAGTCGAGTGTTTACAGATCCGGCCAGGACCCTGTCCCCTAGTGCACTTTACGCGCGAAGAAGTCGCCGGATGGTTTTACCTGCCCCTCGCCGGCGGGACGCGGCGCCGCCGTCTGGGACTCCCCGGGCACGCGTGCCCTCTGCTGCTTCTGCACCGGGTCTGCGGAAGGAGGAGACAGCTGGACCCGCGGGGAAGCTCCCTTCAATTCCTAACCCCAGATTGAGACGTCTCCAGTACTATAGGGGCAGATCCGTGTTCTCCCTTTTGGACTCTACCTCATTGGTCTGGAAGTCCTCTGAAAAAGTCGTTATTTTTCCAAAGGAATTTGGTTTTGTGCTTGTGTAATAAAGCCAGAATATACTTGCTGGTTATCTCTCTTCACCTTTTTCTTTTTGACTGCCACCCCTCTTTCTGGACGGAAGATCGAACATGTTTTGTGGTGTTGCACTAGTTTGTGCTCAGGGTATTCTGAATCCCACTCGTTTCCTACTTTTTACTGGATTCCAAAGCTTTGACCAAGGATATTTTTTAAAAGGTTCAAGCTTGTGATTGTTAGTAGCAAGAATTTGTATGGCTTTGAATTTCATGGGCTCAGTGATTAGAAACAAAGAGGTGCAAAGTACAACTGTTTAAACATTTTTAAGGTGTTTCTAAAATTTTTATAATTTAATGTTTATATTTGCTGAGCTCCTAAAGAAAATGGTATAATGCACATGTAAAGTTTTGCTTGGGAAAAGTAGAGATGTTAAACTTTTTAATTGAATAAAATTAAAGTGCATTGAAACTACATGGCATGTGATAGACAAAAATAAATAAATAAATTGGAAAGACTGCTGTTGGTTACAGGAATGACCGGAATCCTATTGAAGATGATTTGGCCCTGTAGTCTAACATAGTATCCAGGCATAGTTATTTCAAGATGAGAGTTGCGTAGGAAAGATG
The DNA here is from genome assembly GCF_000181295.1 of Otolemur garnettii. Classification (NCBI taxonomy): domain Eukaryota; kingdom Metazoa; phylum Chordata; class Mammalia; order Primates; family Galagidae; genus Otolemur; species Otolemur garnettii. The sequence continues at coordinate 2,173,301 of NW_003852400.1, forward strand.
CATGTGTGTAAGCATTGTGATTAAAATGACAAACAGAATACCCATTATAATTCTCAGAATTATGGATGAGCTAGAGGGGTGAGGGGCATTTCTTTGGTATCAAATACCTGGTCGAAATAACTTTGGGCAAAATAGATCTCTTTATTTCCTTCTTTGTTTTTATTGTTGGATAACAAATATCTGGACTAATATTCATCACTTTTATAAACATCATGACAATTAGTTGACTTTTTTGTACCATGATTTTTTTTTAATCTTCTTTCCATTCATAAGTATGTTTTGCAGTTCTAGGTCTTTGATTGACAGCTGAAGACCACAGGAATCAAACAGGCGAGCCACACAGAATACTGACCCATCTTTTATTATAGTGTTTATACCATATGGCCCAGTGTGGAATTCTTGATTATCCAAGTGCCTTTGGTCGTTGGTGGCAGTAAGACTTAATAGTTTTTAGCCAGTGGTGCCACAGTGTTGCGACCCAGTGGGCTCCTATGGCCCTGGTCCCCGTTAGTCGAGAGGTGGATTAGAAGTACAAGCTTGTGGAAGGTGGACTAGCCCGTACTTTCCGGGTAGTCCAGAGCAACCTCCGCACCAGCCTTTTATTGAAATGAATGATATAGGTGAGGGGAGTAATTAATAATGACTACGTGCTGAGGCCACGGGCTCCTTCTCCATAAGGAGCACCTGTGGACAAGTTGCCCGCGAGTCCACCCCTCTGCTGTAAATCATCTTGCTTAGAGGTCATTTGTCCCTTGGCGTCCTCTGCACCACAGCCAGCTTTTATTGCAATACCTAAAGGGTCAAGTAGTGTTTTTGTACCACTGTTATTTCAAGTTTAAGTATTCTGCCATGGAACGATCCATACTGGGCTGGAACTTGACCTGTGTAATCCTCAATGCTAAGGTTTATCTTTGCTTGGCAGCTTCTTAGGAGAATAATGAGAGTTGCAATTTTGACTTTCCTATTCCTAGAATTCAAATGGCATAGCTTTCTGAAATAAATTTTTCAAGTTTAATAGTCCATATAGCAGTGTTGTGACTTTAATTTCAGTGTTTTTGTTTTATAAATATATATGTATGACTTTATGCCAGTTTCCTACTAAGCTCAGTCTTTTATTCACTGCTCTTAATAATGCATTGTTAAAACACTGTCACATGAGTCAATAAAAAGTGAATAACTTAGAAGATGGGTAATGTTAAATTATGTATGTGTGATAGGAAGCTTAGACATCTTTTGGTTGTTAGCTTCCTTCCTTTGCCAGTGTTATTTCAGATACATAGGGTTTTCTTCCCCCTAATATATTAACTTTTATAGCTAACTAGCAGCTGGAAAAAAAACCATATTTATACCACTTCACTATTGTATATAGTTTTATAATAATTAAAAAATGAATCCGATGGCCATATTAGAATGTAATTTCAACCTATAGCTTACACAGACAGTTTCCCAGAGGATTTTGAAATTAGGCTTAGCTGGGAAGATAACTTTTTTCAGCACACAACTGAAATGTAATCATTGACACCAATCATTTATTTTTACTGAGATTCTTGACATTTTTTTCCTCTTATGCCTTGTTACTTTAGTGCACTTGAACTCACATAAATACTTCTTTGGATTATTTGGGCAGTCTGATTTTAGTTTGGATATGATCGCCCATCTAAAATTTAATATGTTATTCATCTAGGCTTATTTTTTAAAAAAATAATGCCATTTCTCATTTTTGAAATAAGATGTAAAAATATTTTTGCCAAGTTTTCTTTTGCAAACCTGTGTTACAACTTCTAAAATGTGAAGAAACGCCTAATATAGTTGACTAGTTTAGTAATAGAAAAGTGAAGGTCTTCTATAGGTGCTTTGGGGCAGAATGTGAAAAGAAACTTGGCACAGTGGCCTTTATGGAGAGGCGTCCATTCCCTTCCTGTAATGTGAGTCTGAAGCTTAGCTTGTGTATAGTTTTTAAGATAACTCCATAATCTGTATTCATATTCTCTTGCCTTCTTTCATATGGCACAAGTAGAGGGGAAGCTAGGAGGAAATCTATCACCTTGCTATGCTTTTATTTAATTTTTAACTCTTGAGTGCCTAAATGTGGTGACTGGCACCTCAGATAACCCTTTGAGATTCCTGATGTCGTTTTTATCCTTCCTGTCAACCAGCAACTTATTTTTACGTTACTATAAGCAGTAAGGGCATGATCGTTGAGGGCAAGCTTCCTTGTTGATAGTACAAAGTGTCGCTGTTGTGGTGTGTATTTATTTTGTCCAAGTTTGAGTACCCTGTTGGACAAGTGTAACTTAAACTGGTGATTGACAATTTGCTATGTGTAAATGATAGTACTATTTTTCAGAAAACTTTGAAAATATTTGATCTGAGCAAATTTTGAACTCAAAATTTGTTATTTTAAGGGTTGCCACAACACTCTTTCAACTGGTGGTTTTTAATGGACACATGCTTTATATTTACTTTACTGGTACATTTAAATATTTTTTGATAGACTGTTTTGTCTTAAGTGCATTAGAAAGCAATTGTTTGTAATGGAACCGAAGTGTTTCCTGGACAGTTTGATGTGCATATGATTAAGATTTATAATCTGGTTGTACTTTGCTTTTTAACTTATTAATTGTAAATAAATTTTAGAGAATACACAAAGTCCAGTTTCTCTAATGATGTTGAAAATGTTTGATACGGGATTTTATGTTTGCATGTGAATCAGAAGACATCTTAATGTGCAATTTGATAAAGTTTGACTCTTTCGTAAACTTCAAACTCTTGGAAATCTCAAGATTTGTGTTTTGTATTCCATCAGTTCTTTAATTATCTAGTGAATCTCGGACAGTGCTTCAAGCCCAAGGCTTTACCCAGTTTGCCAGCAATAAAAACTATTAAAAATGCGTTAAAACTCAGGGCTTTGGATCCTGACCCCAAGTCTCCTTCCTAGTGGTGATGACAAAAGGTCTGAAGCCCCCTCCCATTCTTTTGTATAATGAGAAAAGTCAGAGCTGCCCCATATGAATAGCAGCAGTAGAGGCTGTTGGGTGGGATAAGAGTAGGGCTAGAATTCTCATTGTCGTCTGCAAGGCAGAAGTGGAACAAACTCTGCAGCAGGGACTGGATTCATAGTACCGCATAGCACTGTCTTTGTACCTGAGTTCCTCTTAGTAGTTGGCGACAGCATAGCATAATAGCTGTGGAATCACAGTGGCTGGGATGGAATTAGGCATGGCTTCCTGATTTGGCAAGGGTGGAGACTGTAGGTAAATGACTTAAACTCTTTGTGCTTTTAGTTTCTTCAATTATCATCTGTGGGTAGTAAAAGAAACTACTGGGCTATTGTAAGAATTGAAAGAGATATTCATCCTAGGTAGATAATAAGTACTTAATAAATGCTCTTGGAGGTGTGCATGCTGAGGATGAGGATAAATGCTGAGAGTGGTCTGTGGGGAGTTTAGCTGTCCAGCTATGTCAGCATCCCCAGAATAGCGTGTGGTCTGGGAAAGCTATAAGACAAAAGAAGGTAATTTGTGGGTGAATTAAACCAAAGACATAAATGTATACTTTTTTTTTGGCTTGCTGACTATACAGCAAAAGGTTGGATTAAGTTGATTTATTGCCATTTTCACTGTTAGTGGTTTTCTTTAAAAAATTGGGCCGCCTTTTGTTATATCTCTGAAAGGCATTTAAAATGTGCTGTGTATTTTCAACTATCTGAGGATAATCTATAAATAGATTAAGGTTATTGATCCAAGAACTAGCAAAAATTTTGCCCTGAATTTCCCCTTGGAGTAAGAACCGTCTTAATGTACATGCACAGAACCAAGTTAGAGTTAGTTTGATTGAAGTTTGTACTTCAGTGTTAAAGAAGACAAAATGAGCAGAAAATTATTACTAAAAGGAAAAATGTTCTCCTATTTCAAGCACTGACACAATCATTTTTAGATGTCGGATATACAGCCTATAATTTAGCTCTAATTCCTCTTAGCACAAAGAACAGCGGAACACGCTCTAAGCTAGTGAGCAAGCCACCGTTGTAGTGTCTGAAGTTGCCACAAAAGAATTTCCTGGAAAAGCATTAGCTGGAAGTCATGCAGAAGCAAGAAGCTCAAAATCGAGCCTGATGGCAGATGTCACAAAGCAACGCCTTCTCACCGGCAGTGCTCTCTTTTGTCTCGGTAAATGTTGTTCTAAACCATGGTCCATAACTTGATAAACATAGCCAAAGTCCAGTTAGAAGGTAAGGATCATAATAACACCAAATGAATTTAGGTCAGCAAATTTGAACAAATTTCTACTGGACTCAAGTCTGGACTTAGCTTCTGAACGTGTGCATAGAAAAGTTAAACTGAGATTCTTCCAAGTAGTAAAATTGACTGTGAAATGTATTTCTCTCTTCTGAGGTTTTTTTCTGAGTACATATTCTTTAACTTTAAATGTTTATTTAAAGAGCATAGAAAACAGGATATGACTTAGGCTTCTGAATCTCACATAGTATGAGAATTATTAAAGCCAAAATTTATGTATAAAAAGTACACATATGTGTACAATTTGAGGAATTTCCACAAATTCAATAGACTTATGGAACTAGTGCTCAGGTTTGATTTTTAAAAAACTCAGCATTGTTAGTACCCCCAAGTCCCCCCAGCGTCCCGTCAGTCATTACCTGCACACCTTCCCCTCTAGATAACCAACCATTATTCTGACTTTACTGCATAGATAACTTTTGCCCATTCTTGGACTTTGTATAAATGAAATTATGCATCAGGTGCCTATCAGCTTCTTTCATTTGAAGTTATGTTTTGAGATTCAGTCATATCATTGCATGTGCTGTAATTGAAGATCATTTATTCTCATTGATGTATAGAGTTCCATTGTGTGACTATTCTATGATATTCATTATTTATTCAACTCTTGCTGGATGTTTGGGTAGACTTCAGTTTGGGACAATTATGAATAAAGCTTCAATGAACATTCAAGAACATGTCTTTTGGTGAACACGTGCATGTATTTTTTTTTGGAGTATTTATCTAGGCGTGAATTTGCTGGGTCACAAGGTCACAGAAAATTATCAGCTTTGGTAGATGCTGCTAAATGGTTTTCCAAAGTGATTATGTCAATTTACATAGACTGTCATAAAACTAGTCTTTAAAAAGTTCCTTTCCTCTTCAAAAGCTAAAGGAGTTTTGTTCTTTCTGCTTTTAACCTGAAATGAAAAGATATTTTCATTTAAGATGTTTTCTTCTTACCATTTTAAAACAGAGCTTTTTAAAAAAACATCTTTTATCTATTAGTTCTTTTCCTCTCCTTTCCTTTGTACAAAACCAGCTGTGAGATTAGGACAGTGTTGACTATTGTAAACCCAAGCCCAGCAAACTTAAATTGCCATAAAACCAAGCATGTGAGGAAACTTTGAGTTCACAGTATTCCTAACCCTAGAGCAGGACTCCACTGGAATAATCCATGACAGTAGAAGAGACCCCGGCTTGGGAAGGAACTGTCTGACTTGACCTTATATGTTCATCATTCTAGAGAGCTACACATTACAAGGGCTGAGGGCTGGATGGAGGAAGAGAGGGGCTTTGAAGAAGTACAGAATATCCAGGTTTGCTTCAAGCCAGCTAAGAAGAGGAAAGTTCCGTTTTGGAAAGGGTTAGCTCACCAGGGCTTAGTTCTCACTTGTGATATTAATGGAAAACATACTCATGAGAACCCACATGAAGGATGTCTGCAGGATTCCAAAATGGAATTCTTGTTCTTAGTAAGGAAGGAAAGGGTCTTGGGAGATATTTACTTCACCCTTGCATGTCCAGAATACTTCTCCACCCCAGGCTCTGTTACGTTGTGATGACCTCATGCATCTCTTCCTTCCCTCTGGGATTGTGAATTTCTCCTTGGCAGGACTCATCATTCTCAATATTTATATCATTACAATCCTGCTGGCCATATGCACAGTGCTCCGTGATAGTGAATGAATAATTTGTGTTTATGGAGTTGAGAGACAAGCCTACTACCCTGACTCTCAAACTTTACAGAAGAACTAGCTGTGTTGATTCAGTTTTGTGTGTAACAGGAACCATTTATAATGGAGTTATAGTTTGTGACAGAAACCTATCAAATCTATGTTTGATGAATTCCTAGCATTTTGTGACCAAATGAATTGACTTTAGAGTTAGATGCCTCTTAGGATCGTCCTTGCAACCCAATGCCACTTATAATCATTAGTTCAGCATCCCTCAGCAAGTAGTGTAGTGGCTTCAAAATCCTTCCTCCCTCTCGCTAGCAGCAGACCTTTTGGCAAACTACTTAACATCTCCATTCCTCAGTCTACTCAGCTGTAAAAACAGACGCAATGTAGCACCTACCTCACAGAACTCTGATGAGAATCAAATGAGGTAATAGATGTAAAACATTTAGAATGGTGCCTGGAACGTGGTTAGCCTCAAGTCAATAAACGTTAGCTTTTATTAGTAGTAATGTAAAAAAATGTTATAAAGTCTCAGCTTGCTTACTTGAAATTTTTATATTGGCATGTGTTGAAAGCAAAGAACAACATCTGCAGTGCATCAAATGTCAATGAGAGTCAAACTTATGGGAGACTGAGGTCAAGTTCACTGAAAGTGGTTCATGCAAAAGAATATTGTAGCTATTGTGAGAAGCACAAAAATGCATAAGACTCAGTACAGCCTGATGGCAAAGTCAAAGGGAATATGTAGAATAATAGAAGAAATAAATCAACATTGATTTAATTGCTACCGTTCACCAGGTACTAGTCCAATCACTTTATGATTGTTTTTCTTTTAAGCAAACCTCAACAATCCTATGAGGTAGGTATTATCATGCACATTTAACAGATGAATAAACTAAAACTTAGGAAAGTTAAAAACATGCCAAATACACATCCAGGTGGCAGAGCTAGGATTTGAAATGACATATGTCTTATCTTAATCCCTCTGCTAATCTTTATAAACATTTTTAGAGGAAGTGAAATAAATTGATTACCCCCTGGAGGAATCTGCTCTAGGACTGTGACATCCAAAGGGGGGAAACAATCAATTTAAGAACTCTGTTTTGTTCACCTTAGTATTTCTCATGACGTAGAGCATAGGTGTTCGTTCAATGTTTGGGAAATGAATAAATCTATAAATGAATGAACAAGAGCATCAATTTTGTTACCTGTGTGATTAGGTCATTTGGTTTGGTGAAGGGTCTCAGGGCAACCTGGCTTACGGTCCAACCGGTCTCTGGGTTTGAAAGTTCTTTAATATATCATTTGTCTCAAATTACTTGTAAGTCAGTAAAAATCAGATTTCACAAATCTGAACATGGGGAGTAATATGCAGTTTAAGCCCTCACGCCCCCAGTTGTTGTCCAGGAGCCTCTCTGCACTGGAGTTCTGCAGCCCCCATTGCAGACACCTCCTTCAATTTGTAAGAAAATCAAAAAGACAAGGTAGACAGGGGTTGATTATACACTAATTCCTTTTAACGTCCTAAACACCTTTGTAAAGTTTTAATTCCCAGGTTTTACTTAAACTACAGAGCTGACATACAAACAAGAAAACTAGAATAATATTCACGAGACCAAAGAAATACTGAAATTAAGGACAGGGTGAGAGTAAATAGGAGGATGAGACAGGGATCGGGGGGACTGCTGGAGTCTTAAAGTGCAAATTTCTGTTCTAGAAAGGTAGGTAGAGTTGGCCCTTGTGTTCAGTTGTGCAAGAACTTCTTGTCCCTAGCACATACACTGCACAGCTGTAGGATAGATCAGCTGCCCCTTGCAACCATGAGAGAAAATAATCACTAATAGAATTCAGTCTTTCGCCCTATAATGTTTACCTGCTGCCTGGTTTTGCTGAAAGCACCATTTTTCTTGTAATTCCACAGAACAGGTACGTCAGTGACACTTTGGCTGCTTGCTCTTTTTTCAATTCATTTCTCCACCTATGACTTTATTTCACAATTAAACAAAACTCTTTCCAGGGCCTCTGCTGGAGCCCTGACCAGCATGATGGTTGTTTGGAGACAGGGTCTTTACTTTAGGAGGTAATTAGGTTTAGATGAGGTCATGAGGGTAGGTCCTTTATCTTGTGATAAGTGCCCTTGTAAGAGGAGATACTAGAAGACATGCTTGCCCTCTCCTTCTTCCTGTGAAGACACAAGGGGAAGGTGGCTACCTGCAAGCCAGGAAGGGAGCCTTCACCAGACCTGACCATGCCGGCACTCCAACCTCGGGCTTGCGGTCTCCAGAACTGTGAGAAATAAATGTCTGTGGTTTAAGTCACTCAGCTGGTGGCATTGTGTTACAGCTGCCCAAACAGATTAAGGCAGCCTGGGTGTGCAGGATCTATTCAGAGATACAACCCCTGCCCTCGAAGCACCTTCACACTCGTGGGTGATTCTTTCTTATGTTTTGTACTGAGGTCACCCTGTGACCTTCTGTTGCTTTCTGTTGTCATCTGGTGGGTGTCTACCTGCTTTTTTTCCTCTAATTATGTATAAGATGGGACTGAATCCGATGCCTGGGGATATCGATGGTGGTAGTGATTGTTTATCTTGGTGAAGCATATGTATTTTGTTTTTCAAAATCAAGTTTACTCTTGAGCTATATTTAAAACAAAGCAAAGTAAACTGGAAGGGGCTCATCAAAATTCTATGTCCTAAAGGTCTGACAAACATTCAAAGACTTTTTACTCAAGCATTTGCCAATTTAAGTGTAGTCTTCCTCAACAGTGGAAGGTGTAGCTCAGAGAACCTCCAGAAACAATCCAACGCAGCCCCCTCTTTTATGCTATGGCCCAGAGAGCCAAAGGGCATTGTCCAGGGTGACTCAGCTAAGGAGTGGCGTAGCTGTAAAGAGAATCCCCATCATCTGAACCCCTGTCCAGTGGTTTTTCTTGGAGGGCTTAGCCTTTCTTAGAATTTTGTTGTTTAGACTGTTTTGTTGTGAGAATCAGACATGCGATAGGTTTCTCACGTAGCTGGAACTGGGGTGGTAAGGTGAGAGGCAGGGAGACCTAAAAGGAGAGAGGACACTGAAATGCTAGGAGAGGAGAGTGGGCCAAGGGACACTCTGCCTCCTTCAATTTTGCTTCGGGCTAACCTTCTTCAGAATGGGCAGCATGGGCCTGAGAGCATGGCAGAGCATCCAGCCCTGGGAGGAAGGGCTTGGCTTTGTCCAAAACCCAACAGTAGTCAGGGGAGACTCAAGGGCTTGGTGGCACCTAGGGTAGGTTCCTTGATGATATGTAATAGTCTGTGGGAAATGTGTGTGTGTGTGTGTGTATGAGAGAGAGAGAGAGAAGGAAGATCACAGTGGAAGGAGCTGAGATGCTGAGATTTATTTTGATTGCCGATTCAAAATATGGCATTTTCCATAAAAGAAAATAAGTCCTAAACATTTGGAAGTTGGCTTTGGTCTCCTTTGTACCGTGGAAAACATAAGGAAATTAAGGTTGGTTTAGAATGGAACTTTCATTAGTGTGGTTCTACTTCATTTCACAGACTGAGTATTGTGGTGGGAGAAGAAATCACTGACATGTATAGTCAAAGGTGCTACGCCAGCCAAGGTAGCGCAGAGAGTGGGGTAGAATGGGGTGCACCTGAAAGCCCAAGGCTTGGAACCCTCGTTCACAGTAGGCATAACTTCCAACCTGCTATGAGGGTTTGGGCAAATCAATGTTCCTTCTATTTTGATGTTTCATGAGGTGGGTTAAAGTTCTACATGAATCCATGATGAATATTCATGTCTGTATGAATAATTCAGAAAAGAAGAAAAGAGGGCTTCAGATGGAGCTATTTAGACAGACATAGTTCATCTTTCAAGTCAAGTACGGGAAATGATGATCATAACTCTAGGATCACACAGTCCGGGTTCAGAAGTTTTATTCATTCACCATGAGGATATTTTGAAAATGAATGTAACTTTGTTGGGATTCAGTTCTTGTTCTATTTTGGTCAATTGTTAGTAAAAATGTTAGCTAAGCAATGTGTTAATCTTAGTCATGGCAGAGCTAATGTGTGATTAGGGACATTATTAGAAAATCAATGATTAAGGGTTTTAAACAATTTCTATTATGAGGAAGAATCATCTATTAGCATAAACTATACCTTTAATATAGGTTGAAACACGTGAAAGAATATTGCCAGCCTCAGATTCTATTGAAAAACATAGAATTTTTAACATTGAAAGATTCTTATGAAAATTTCAACACTCTTTCTCATCGTGGCATTGATGGTTGAAAGAAGGAAGACATTATAGTTGAAGTAAATAATTGCTCTTAAAAATAGAAGTGTAAATAGGATATTGATGAATTATTTTGCTAATTGTCCTTCATCATGCAAAGCAATATATTATAAATGGGAACATTAATCTCTCTTCTAGAGGAAAAATATTATTTAAGAAAACTTTGATTGATGTAGAGAGCTCTTGGAAATTTCACAGAAGATACTCTCTTACCTGTTATAAATTTGTTTATTTTCCCAATCACCCAGAGGACTTTTTCTGGCATTTTAGTTTGGTGTCCTAGACCTAAGGGTCATAATGATGCATCCCCCAAATACTTTGAGTAAATCTCCTTTTGTGTTATTGCATGTTAAAAAAAAAAAAAGATATATTTAAGATTTCTATGACGGGCCCACTCTTCTGAAAATAGACGTGTAAGCTGTTTCCACCTCTTCTGGGAAGCAACTTGGCAAAAAATATCCAGAACCTTAAACTACTGCTCATCCCCTTGGCTCAGTAATTTCACATCTGGAATTTTGTTTTAATGCAATAATGAAGATGCAAGATTAAATTGGTGTGCAAAGATGTTCATGTAAGATTATATGTAAAAAACTAGAAATAAACAATGTCTAACAATAGGACAATAATTAAATGTTACAATATTCCCACATAATGAAATTTTGTGTAGTCATTAAATTCGTGTTTGCTTGGCATATTTAGTGCTTTGATGGCAAGTGAAAATGAGAGGCAGCATACAATATAGACAATATGTAGATATTGAGAGGCAGCATAATATAGACAATATGATCCCAGTTTTATTTTTTAAAGTCAAGTTTGTTGAGACATAATTTACAAACAGCCAGATTCTTGCTTTTGGGGAATATTCAGATATATTTTACAAAGAGGTAGCCAACACATAGAGAACATTTTGTAAATACTTTGTAAAATTTTGTAATGAATATTTTGTAAATGAAGTACATTTGGCTACAATATCCCATTTTCCCTGCATTTAGTGACTTTAAGAGTGACTTTTGGAACACCCTGTACTTTGGTTAGTTTTGACAAATGTATACGGTTATATAAACACCACCATAATCAAGATACAGAGTCTTTTTGTCACCCCAGAAAGTTTCTGCATGCCCTTTGCTGTTCTCCTCCATCTAGGTTTCTATAACAAAATACTTAAGACTGAGTAACTTATAAACAACAGAAATGTCTTCCTCATTTCATTTACTCCAAATGTCTTCCTCTGTAGACTGGAAAATCCAAAATCAAGGCGTTAGAAAATTTGGTGTCTGGGAAGGGCCCAGTGCCTCACACTCAGTGCCTTCTCCCTGTGTCCTCCATAATAGAAGGCACTAGCTAGCTTTTTGGGGTCTCTTTTATAAGGGCATAAAGTCCATTAATGAAGATGGAGTCTCATCACCTAATCACCTCCCAAAGGCCCCACCTTCTAATAATATCTCATGTGGGCTTCGGTTTCGACATGTGAATTTTGGGAAGTTGCAAACATTCAGACCGTAGCTCTGGAAAACTATAGTTTTGCATTTTGCAGAATGTAAAATAAATGAAACCGTACTGGCTTTGTTCACCCTTGAGGTTCATTCATGTTATATGTATCAGTACCTCATGCCTTTTATTACAGAACAGGGCTATATTGTAGACGTATATCACAATCTGTTCATTCCTCAGTCGATAGACGTTTGGGTTGTTTCCAGTTTCTGATAATCATATTTGTGTATAAGACATAATGTTTTATTCTCTTGGATAAACACCTTAAGAGAGGAATTATTAGGTTGCATGGTAAGTATATGTTTAAGAAACAGCCAATGGTATTGTCTATTTTAAATTTAGCCACAGTAGTAAGTGAGTAGTGGTATCTTACTTCCCTAATGACTAATGTCAAGCACATTTTCTTTAGTGAAATGTCTACATAACTATTTTTCAGTTTTGCTTGTTTTCTTATTACTGATTTTTTTTGCAGTTTTTGGCTGGTGCCGGATTTGAACCTAGCACCTCCAGGTTCAGGTATACAGGGCTGGTGCTCTACTCCTTTGAGCCACAGGCGCCACCCTCTTATTACTGATTTTTGGGAGTTCTTTATATATGCTACATACAATCCCTTTGTGAAACATGTGATCTGTACATATTTTATCCCCCAGGTTGTAACTTATCTTTTCATTTTTGTAATAGTGTTTTCAAGGACCAAAAGTGTTTATGTTATTGATTTATCCATTTTTAATTTAATTCTTGATGCTTCTTATATAAACTTTTTAGTTTAAAATTGCTTTTGATTTATAGAAAACTTGCAAAAATAGTGCAGAGAGTTCTCTTATATCTCACACCCAACTTTCCCTATTATTAACATCAATAAGATATATTGTTACAATCAATGGATATGATTTATGCTTTTAGTGATTTAAGAAATCTTTGCCTACCTCAAAGTCACAATAATTTTCTTTGTTTTTGTATAGAAATTTTATACATTTTGCTTTTAGGTTTGGGTGTATGATACACTTTAAGTTATTTTTCATGTGTGATCTGAAGAAATATGGACATTTTTGTCTCTCTCTGTGGATCATCTGCTGTCCTGGCACCATTTGCTGAGTTGATCTTTTCATTAAAAAAAAAAAATATGTATATATGTAGAAGAAAATACAGAAGGAGATCATGAATGGTGTTTTTACCTTTTCTTTTTAACCATGCATATTTTTCATTTGTCTTTATGACAAGCATGAGTGGCAGATTTTTGAAAAAGCAGACACAACCTGGTGAAGAGTGACAGTGAAAACAAATGCAGAAGCAGCAGAGGCGGGGGTAAGCTGACTTCTGAAAGAGGAATCAGCAGGTCACGTTGCTGAGAGGGTGATGGATAACTCAAGTCACCCATTTGCCAATTTCTGAACTAATCACAGAGCCTGGGAGGCCTGGCTCTGTTGTGGTTCCTCATTTTCTATGTGGTCTGGTCTAGCAGCTGTGAATCCTATATTTTTCTACATTGACCCTTAAAATAAACCCTCATTATTTAAGATAGATTGAACGAGTCTCTGTTTCTTGCAACATAAAAGAAACTTACCAGCATAGCTACACAAAGAAAAAGCAGCCAGCTCTTCATGTGGTGAAGATGAATGAAGAAGAACAGGTGCCAGCCCCCACGATTCTCTTCCAGGGTTGGCCTCTGTGGGGGAAGTTAGATAAAATATGGCTTTCTGTCATAATAGTATACTTTTGCTAGTATAAGTTATTTATTGTAAATAAATGGCTAAGATCAGGGAATAACACTGATATAAAATATCAATCCAATTATTTATTTTTCACATTTAATTTTCCCATTATTTTTCAGTTCAGAGCAGAGTTCTGCCAAATAAGTAAGTTCTGGATTGGGATGAGAGGACTGTAAGTAAGAAATTTCTGAACAGTTCCTATAAAACTGTCAGAGATGTGCAAAGGTCTTAGTCTGTCTTCTGCTGCTGTAACAGAATATCACAGACTAGGTAATTTATTTGACTCACAGTTCTGGAGGCTGGGAAGTCCAAGATCAAGAAGAAGCCTCCTCTGGTGAGGGTCTTCTGGCTATATCACAGCATGTGAAAGGCATCGCATGGTGAGAGGGCGTGTACATATGCACACAAGATGGATAGGCAGGGGTGAGGGGTGGATGTCCTCCTTTTATCTGGAGGCCTCTCCTGAAATAACTAACCCTTTCTCAAGAGAATGGCATTAATCCATTTATGAGGGCAGAGTCCTCATACCTAATCAACTCTTAAAGGTCCCACCTCTTAATACCATTATCATGGCCATTAAATTCTAATATGAGTTTTGGAGCAAACATTCAAACCATAGTTGTCACTGAAGTATGATTTTCGATACATAAGAGGTAACCTGTCATGGTTAAGGTCATGGGCAAGGATCCAGAATGCTTACATTCAGAGCTCATCTCTATGACTTCAGGAGCTGTGTGTGACTTTGGCAGATTACAAAGGCTCCTCAAGCTCCAATTCTTCTTCAGCATGTGTAGGGTCACCCTGTGAGGCTTCTGCCAGGTGCTGTGCTTGGTGTAGAGAAAATGCTCAATCACTGTTAGCTCTTCTCGTCCCTCCCTAATATTCCCCAGCACTGGTGCTGGGGCCTGCAGACCTGCTGTGTGTGCCTGTATTTCCAGGCTAATTGTTCACTTTGCAGTGAGGAAGGCCTCCTGTTTCACGGAGCCCCTGAGCCACCCCATCTCTTCAACCATCTCTGTCTTCCTGTACAGTTTCCCTCCTCCTTTTTCAGACCCTTAATTAGTTTTGGTGATAAAATGATCAGCACCACCTGAGCATCAGCTATTAGCAATAAGCATGCCTCCTCTGAGTAGCTAGGGCATAGCAATTATTTCCAAATAAAGCTAGTTTTGTGCTACAGCTCTGATTATCTGCTAAATTATACCAGGGCATATTTTACAGTATTTTTTGTTTTAAAATCACTCACCTCACAGTCATCTAGTTGATCCAGGAGCACCTGCAATAACATTGGGATGAAGTTCCTTTGTTTTATTTTTCTTTCAATTTTTAACCCCAGTGCATTTTTTTTTTTAGTATCCCATTGGGGAAAAGCTTTTTCCCCCCTATTTTCTGGTTCATGTTTCTTTTCTTTCTTTCTTTTTTTTTTTTTTTTGAGACGGAGCCTCAAGCTATCCCCCTGGGTAGAGTGCCATTGCATCACGCTCACAGCAACCTCCAACTCCTGGGCTCAAGCGAGTCTCCTGCTTCAGCCTCCCAAGTAGCTGGGACCACAGGTGCCCGCCACAACACCTGGCCATTTTTTGGTTGCAGCCATCATTGTTGTTTGGCGGGCCCGGCCTAGGGATTCAAACCCGCCACCTTAAGTGTATGTGGCTGGTGCCTTAGCCGCTTGAGCCACAGGTGCTGAGCCTGGCCCATGTTTCTTAAAGAGCCAATTAATTCTTTAATAGATGCTATCTCTGGGATGTTTTTGCTCTTTTCATGTTTTTGCTCTTTTCCAGGCATCAGTATTGTTGTGCCAAGTCTAGCATGTTAACTATTTCACTGACTGACTTTCTTTCCAGGTCCACATGACAAAGGCAACAAATCAAAGGAGCTACTGAGTTGAAACAGCTAAAAATTCAAGTCAGCTAGGCTTAGCTTAGCACCTCCCAGAGGCAATAGGCTCAGGGTAGTAGGTAAAATGAGCTAGGTGTTAATACAAGAATAAACTCTATTTCTAGCACTATAATGAAGCTTTCCTTATTTTTGTTAAACTGTGGCTTAAGTATATAACATAAGACAAATATATATTCTTTTGGAATCTTATTTTAATTTTCATATGGGGTCTCAGCATTGGCAATACCATGGGGAGTGACTAATCTCATTAGAGCTAATTTAGTTTTTCTTTATGACATTTTATACAGTAGAAATATTTCATAATTAATTCATTTAAAAAACAGATTTGAGGATTGTAAATTGGGGAGAAACGTAGTTGGGAGTCAATTGTAACAGTCCAGGAGAGGAGAAAATGTCAGGGCTGAGAGTGGGGACAGGGTTGCAGAGTAGAGAGATGAAGACAGATTTGAAATTAAAAAGAAAAATACTTTGTTGTTTAATTAATAAACTGTAAAGATACCTCTTTTGGTGGATAATGCTACAAGTTTTAACACACGTATAGAGTCATGTAACCACCATCTCAATCACATGGAAGAGAGTCTTCTTTAATAGAAGAGTTCAATAGTTCCATCTCTCCCCCAAATTCCCTAAGGATGCCCCTTTGTGGTCAAACCCTCCTCCACCCTTCACCCTGACAACCACTAATCTCCATCTCTATGGTTTTGCCTTTTCCACAATACCACAACAGGTCAAAGGAACCTTATTATATTAAATATTTAACTTTCTGAGAATGGTTTCTTTAATTCACCATAATGCCTTTGAGATACACTCATGTCATTCATTTATCAATAGTTTGTTCCTTTTTCCCCCTGAGTGGTATTCCACTGTATGGATGTACCAAGTTTGTTTAACCACTCACCCATTAAAGGACAGTTGTGTTGTTTCCAGTTTTTGCCAATTTTAAATAGAGCTGCTATAACCACTTATATACAGGTGTTTGTATGAACACAAGTTTCCACTTTTCTAGAGTGAATGCTCCGAGCGAGATTAATGTGTCATATTATAAGTGTGTTTAACTTTATAAGAAACTTCAACACTTTTCCAAGGATGGTATACCATTTTGCATTCCTACTAACCGTGCTTGGGAGTTGCAGTTGGTCCACATCCGTGCCAGTAGCTGGTAGTGCCTTTAAAAAATTTTTTTGTGCCAATCTATTCAGTGTATGGGAAACCTCATTCCCCTAAATGCTAACAATGTTGACCTTTTCATGTACTTTTGTATATTATATTCTGGATACAAGACTTTTGGGGGAATAGATGATTTGCAAATATTTTCTCAGCGTCTTTTACTAAGCAAAAGTTTTAATTTTGATAAAGTCCCGTTTATCCACTTTTTTCTTTTAAATGCATACAATTTATCAAGCTTATAACTTCACACATGAAGTGGGGGCTCTGGGTTTTCTGCTTAGAGTTACACGAGTTGGGCGCTGCACACCTTAAGAAGGCATGATTTCTGTGGAATACAATGTGAATCACAACCCCTAGAGTTGTTGAGTGCACAACTTGCACAGCACACATCATTTCTCTGGTGTCTTCTTTATCGAAAAGATTGCTGTCATTGCTGTGGTTCTGTTTCACTTCTGTGCCGTCTGTTTGTTATTAGGTGGAGTATGGATCTCTATTTGAGCAGCTCCCATGGATGAATATTTAAAGCTACCTATTTCATGTTATTCAGTCATAAAAAAGAGTGATATCTTTCATTTGCAGTCACATGGATAGAACTGGGGGTCATTATGTTAAGTGAAATAGGCCAGGCACAACAAGATAAATACAACATGTTTTCATATGCAGGAGCTACAACAAAAGTGGATCTGGCTCAGTGCCTGTGGCTCAAGTAGCTAAGGCGCCAGCCACATACACCTAAGATGGCGGGTTCAAATCCAGCCCGGGCCCACCAAACAATAGTGGCTGCAACCAAAAAATAGCCGGACGTTGTGGCGGGCGCCTGTGGTCCCAGCTACTTAGGAGGCAGAGGCAGGAGACTCTCTTGAGCCCAGGAGTTGGAGGTTGCTGTGAGCTGTGATGCCACAGCACTCTACCCAGGGGGACAGCTTGAGGCTCTGTCTCAACAAAAAAAAAAAAGTGGATCTAAGGAAAGTAGAGAGAAGATTCGGGTCTACTAGAGGATGGTAAGGGGCAGGGGAGGGGAAGAGGATACAAAGAATGTAAGTTTATTTATTACCACTGATCTGTATGTTTACAAATGGTAAAGATGGTAAATTGTATATACACATGTATATATATATGTATGTATATTTTAACTTCAAAAAAAATTAAAAAGTTAACCTATTCCCCAAAGACTCTGTAGCTGGCTGATGGTCTGTCATGTTCTTAGGCTGGTTTCCCTGGCTAACCCTTCCAACAACTCAAATTTGTGGAAATTGGAAACTCCCTGCCCTCAGCCAGTTTTAGCTATCTAGACAGCCATAGTTTTGAAATTCACGTCTAAACAAATGACTAAAAAGTAAAGATCTGTGTCTTCATCCATCATTTATACACCTTTGGATTTTTACCGTGCAGAAACAAAAGATCAGCAGAATATAGAAATGGAAATGCCACAATTGGTGTCAGAGCAGAACCAGAAAGCCTCTCAACAGAGCAGACTCATTATCGGTGTGCTGTCACGTTGACATTTTTATCAATTAATACTGGCTCTAAAACACTGTGTTATGTGGCAGGGACAGGGAAGAAAACATTAGCATCCTATTTGTGAGTTGTTTTTATTCAAAATCAACCTCATTATGTTTTTATGTAGGGAAGAGTCTGTATGTCAGGAATGAGTATAACTTAAACAGGGAAGATGTTAAAGGCATTTTGGAAAGTGTGGATTTTGAAAGCTGAAGGCATGGGAGGAGTGGGTGTGTAATACCACAGGTGGGTAAAAAGATTGTTCAAGGACAGATCCCTGCTTACAGGGCCCAAAGAAATGGTTTGAGGGGTGAAGGAAAGGCTGGGGTTAATGATTCCATGCTAAAAATGGGGAGAACCAACAGGTGGGGTTAATGATTCCATGCTAAAAATAGGGAGAACCAACAGGTGTCTTTTGTTTTGTTTTGTAAGTCCATGAAGCACTTAGGGAAGGTGATGCTCCCGGGTATCTTCCACCTATCTGGCTTCTTCATAGTAGGAGATAACAGGATTTCAGAAAGAAGGTCGTTTTTCACCATTAGATATGATGTTGTAGGTTTTTTCTTTGTCTTGTTTTGTTTTGTAGATGGTATTTGTCAAGTTGAGAAAGTTGCCCTCTCTTCCTAGTTTGCTGAAAGTTTTGTTTTTGTTTTTTGTCAAATCACAAAAGGGTGTTGAGTTTTGTCAAATGCTTTTCTTTGTCTACTGACATGACCATACACTTTTTTTCTTTTTCAGTTTGTTAATGTGATGGATTACGTCAACTGATATTCAAAGATTAAACCAGCCTTGTATAACTGGAATCAATCCCACTTGATCATGTTGTATAATTCTTTTTATGCATTGTTGGATTTGATTTACTAATATTTTATTGAGAGGATGGGCATGGTAGCTCATGCCTGTAATCCTAGCACTCTGGGAAGCCATGGCTGGAGGATCCCTTGAGCTTAGGAGTTTGAGACCAGCAGGGGCAAGAAAAAGACCTACTCTCTATTAAAAATAGTAAAACTAGCTTGGAATTGTGGCAGGTGCCTGTAGTCCCAGCTATTTGGGAGGCTGAGGCAGGAGGATTGCTAGAGCCCAGGAGTTTGAGGTTGCTGTGAGCTGGGTTGATACCATGACACTTTAGCCTGGCCAACAGAGTGAGTTCTAGTGAGTTATCTCTATAGATAGATATAGATATAGATATAGATATAGATATACACATACACAAACACACACACACACATATATAATGCCTTTCTTGTAATGCTTTTATTGGGTTTTATTGTTAGGATAACGTTGCCCTCATAGAATGAATTAGAATTCTTTCTTCTACATTTGTTTTTAGGAAGAGATTGTAGAGAATTGGCATCATTTTACTGAAATGTTTGGTGAATTCAACCAGTGAAGAGTTCTGGGCCTAGTGATTTTTTTTTTT
>NW_003852400.1:2192945-2218049 GCF_000181295.1 Otolemur garnettii
AATCATAGCTGTGTACATTAATGCAATTATGGGGTATAATGTGCTGGTTTTATATACAATTTGAAATACTTTCATCAAACTGGTTAACATAGCTTTCACCGCATTTTCTTAATTATTGTGTTAAGACATTTATACTCTATACTTAGTAGTTTTAACATGTACCCTTGTAAAATGCACCATAGGTGTGGTCTGACCAATTACCCTCCTTCCACCCATCCTCCCCCTTTCCCTCCTCCTTCTCTTTCCCCTTCATCTTGGGTTGCAGTTGGGTTATAGCTTTCATATGGAAGTGTGGGTACTTATAAATTGGTTTCATATAGGCCTGAGTACATTGGATACTTTTTCTTCCATTCTTGCAATACTTTGTTCCAGCTCCATTCATGTAAACATGAAAGAGGTAAAAGTCTCTACATCTTTCTTGTGTATTATGTATGTATTATGGTGCCCATAAACCACAATTCATTGATCCATTCATGAGTCAATAGGCACTTGGGCTTCTTCCATGACTTAGCAATTATGAATTGGGGTGCAATAAACATTCTGGTGCAAATGTCTTTGCTATAAAGTGATTTTTGGTCTTCAGGATATATATCTAGTACAGAAATTGAAGGATAGAATGGCAGCTCTATTTTTAGATCCCTAAGTGATCTACAAATATCTTTCCAAAAGGAACGTATTAGTTTGCATTCCCACCAGCAGTGCAGAAGTTTTCCTTTTTCTCCTCATCCACACCAACATCTGTGGTTTTGGGATTTTGTGATGTGGGCTAATCTTACTTGTGGGCAGAATTGTTTATGAAATTCTTCAATTATTTTCTTTAATTGTTCATAGGATCAGTAGTGGTTATTTCTCTTTCATTTTTGTTATTAGCAGTTGTGTCTTTTTTTTTCTTCGTTACGCTCAATAGAATTTTATCAACTTTATTAATCTTTTCAAAGAACTATCTTTGATGTCATTAATTTTCTCTCTTAATTTCTTACTTTTGATGTTATGATGTAGGAGTATAGGTTGCTAATTTTAGATTTTTCTTATACATGCATGCAATTAGTGTTGTTTTGCTCTACACAATGCTTTCCCTGCATC
This sequence comes from Otolemur garnettii, assembly GCF_000181295.1. Lineage (NCBI taxonomy): Eukaryota > Metazoa > Chordata > Mammalia > Primates > Galagidae > Otolemur > Otolemur garnettii. The sequence continues at coordinate 2,194,029 of NW_003852400.1, forward strand.
CCATACATTTTGACAGGTTGTATTTTCATTTTCATTTAGTTCAAAATGTTTTTAAATTTCTCTTTAGACTATTTCTTTAAACTATGTATTATTCGGAAGTTTGTTGTTTAATATCCAAGTATTTTAGAAATTTTCAAATTATCTTTCTATTATTGATTTCTAGTTTAAATCTATTGTGGTTTGGGAGCATCCCTTGTAAATTTATAATCTTAGATGTGGTCTATCCTGGTGAATAGTCTATGTGTACTTGAGCTTATTGAAGTGTTCTATAAATATCAACTAGATTCAGTTTATTGATGGTGCTGTTTAGTTCAATTATATCCTTCCTGATTTTCTGTTTTCTGGATCTGTCAATTAAGGAACAAGTGTCAAAGTTGCCAATATAATAATGAATTTTTCTCCTACTCTTGAAGCTCTGTCAGTTTTTGCTTAAAAGTATTTTAATATTTCATTCTTGGGAACATACAAGTTAGTTGTTATGTCTTCTTGGAAAATTGACTCCTTTATTGTTGTATAATTAATGTTTCTCTTTATACCTCATAATTTTGCTTATTCTGAAGTTGGCTTTGTCAGAAATTAAAGCTACCCTAGCTTTTATGTAATTAGTGTTAGCACTGTAAATCTTTCATTATCTCTTTACTTTTAATCTGTCTCTTTATATTTAAAGTATATTTCTTATGAACAACATATAATTGTCTCTTGGTTTTGTTTTGTTGGGTTTTGTGTGTGTGTGTGTGTGTGACATGATTTCACTTTGTTGCCCTCAGTACTGTGCTATGCTGTTATAGCTCACAGCAATTTCAAACTCCTGGGCTCAAGCGATTCTCTTGCCTCAGCCTCCCAAGTAGCTTGGACTACAGGTGCCCTCCACAGGGCCCAGCTGTTTTTAGAGATGGAGTCTAACTCTTGCTCAGGCCGGCCTTAAACTCCTAAGCTCAAGCAATCTACCCACCTCGGCCTCCAAGTTTGCTAGGATTATAGGCATGAGCCACCTCACCTGGCAGTTGCATCATTTTATCCACGCTGATAGCTTCTACCTTCTAATTGATGTATTTAGACTAGTCATAGTTGAAGTGTCTGTTTATATAGTTTGATTGACATCTACCATATAACTTTTTTCTATTAATTGTACTTGTACTTTGTTTCTTTTTAAATCTTCTTTTCTTTTTCTGCCTTCTCTGTTTTTTTTTTTTTAATAAAATCATAGCTGTGATTGATTAAATCAATGCAATCATCGGGTAAAAGGTGCTGGTTTTATATACAATTTGAAATATTTTCATCAAACTGGTTAACATAGCCTTCATGACATTTTCTTAGTTATTGTGTTAAGACATTTATATTCTACATTTAGTAAATTTCGCATGTACCCTTGTAGGATGCACCGTAGGTGTGGGTCCACTGATTACCCTCCCTCCACCTACCCTACCCTCCCCCTTCTCTGGTTTTAATTGAGCAGTTTATATTATTCCATTTTCTCTCCTCTCTTAGGATATCAATTATATTTCTTCAAAAAAATTGTTTTTGTGGTTTCCCTAAGGTTTGCAATATATATTTACAACTAATATTAGTCAAATAATACCATACTGCTTCAAGGTAATCCAGGTAACATAGTAAAGTGTTCCCATTTCCTCTCTTTCATTCTTTATAACTCCACTGTCATTCATTTCACTTATCTAAAAGGGGTGGCCTTGCAAAAAACGACAGCAAAATACCTAATCCTGCGATTTCCCAGTAACGGTTAAAGATCAATCCTGTGAGTTCTCTTGTTAACAGGGACTCTACACAATAGGAGTTCTATTTTGTACAACTTCTAAAAAGGGCTGAACAGACAGAAAGGAGGTGTAAATCTTTCTCTTTTAAAATTGTTTTTGGGAATCTGCTTTCTCAGGAATTAGGTAAGCAGCTGGAGAGGGAGCCACAAGCTTCAGCTATATTTCAAGGGCAGAGTTACATCTTTCATGATAATCCCAATAATCTAGTCTCCAAAGAAAAGGTGGGGGAGCCAGCTCATGGACCTTGATATCTCACCCAGCTTCAATGTTGGTTATCTACTAGCTGCCACCAAGAAGGAGAAGTACAGCAGTTTCTCTACTGTACCCTATCAATTTACAACCCCCTTTAAAATCCTGTAGCTACTTGGCCTCCGTGCCGGTTTCCCCTTCTCTTTCTTTGGGATGCCATGCCATCTCCCTGCTCTCTTTTCTCCCTCTCTTTTACTCTGTCACTCCCTCTCTCCTTCTAAGAAAATAAAACAAATTTTATACTTTTATTTCCTAATCTTTGGAGAAATCTTTTTTCGACCTGCATGCACTAGTTATGTACTAGCTCACACCCTAACATTAACCATATGCTATAATCACTCAATATGTTGCTGCTATTATTACTTTGAAAAAATGGTTATCTATTATATCAATTAAGGATAGGAAAAATAAAATATTTTATTTTACCTTCATCTATTCCTTCGCTAGTGCTCTTTTTGTCTTTATTTAGATCTGGTTTACTGGCCTGTATCGTTTTCCCTCTTTCTAAAGAACTTCTTTTTCTAACTTTTTGCAAAACAGGTCTGCTAGCAATAAATTCCCTCAGTTTTGTTTGTCTGAAAAAGCCTTTATTTCTTCTTCACTTTTGAAGGTTAATTTTGCTGGATATAGTGTTCTAGTTTGGTGTTTTCCCTCCCTAGATATTTTACCTCACTATCTTCTTTATTGTGTGATTTCCAAAGAGATATCCTATGTAATGCTTATTTTTTTCTTCTATAGGTAAAGTCTAATCTTCTTTCTTAGAATTCTCATCTCTGCTTACCCTTTCTATCTCTTCTTGCATGCTGTGTACTTCTTTTTCCCAGTAAAGCCCTTCACATATTAATCATAGTTACTTTAATTCCAAAATCTGTGACATATCTTGAGTTTGGTTTTGATGCTTGCTTCATCTATGTAGACATTTGTTTTTGTGTGACCTTTTAGTATGCCTTGTAATTTTCTGTTGAAAGTCAAACATGATTAATCTGGTAATAGGAACTGAGGTAAGGAAACTTTCAGTGTGAAGTTGTATGTTGGTCTGACTAGGAGCTGGGCTGTTTAATGTTTGCTGTACCCTCTGTGCCAGCGGCCTCAGTCTTCTTTTTGTTTGCTTTTCTTCATCTGTTGTCTTGGGTTTCCCTAAGAACTCCTTCCTAAATGAAGTTTGTGTCTTTCAACTTTCCTGGTTGTTAATCTACTAATAGCATACCTGAGTTCTATTTTTTTTTTTGTAGAGACAGAGTCTTAGTTTATCGCCCTTGGTAGAGTGCCATGGCATCACACAGCTCACACAACCTCCAACTCCTGGGCTTAGGCAATTCCCTTGCCTCAGCCTCCCCAGTAGCTGGGACTACAGGCGCCCACCACAACGCCTGGCTATTTTTTTGTTGCAGTTTGGCTGGGGCTGGGTTTGAACCCACCACCCTCAGTATATGGGGCTGGCGCCCTACCCACTGAGCCACAGGCACCACCCCTGAGTTCTGTTGATGTAGTGGTAAAGACGTTGATGAGGGGAAGCTCTTGGTCTCTGGGCTGTAACTTTTAGAAACATTTCCTTAATGTTTCTAAAGGAAAAGGAAACATAGCCCTTTTCCTTCCCTTATATAAGACAGGAGGGCTAGAGAGGACTGGAGTTGTGTAACTGCCCTCCCTCCATGATGGATAAAGCTTAGTAAAGTAGTTTCCCTTGAGGGCAGGCCTTTATTATGGAGAAGCTCTGGATACACTTCAGAATGTTTACTTTTCCCATTCTCTGCCAGAACATGAGGGGAATTTTTTTCCCTCCAATCTTTATTGTGAACCTGGTAGAGTTTCTGGGGGTAAAAATCCATGAAAATGTAAAGTTCCCTGCTAAGACCAGGCCCCCAGGAACTTTAAACTCTCAAAGTAGTCCACATTCAGCCTCCAGGAATTCATCAATTATGATTTCAATGTTCCTACCAGTTATTGGCTCTAGGGGCTTTTGCTCCCAGTAAGCTGATATCAACTATGATTCTCTGCATTTTCCTATTCAGGTTTTGGTGTGGCAGTTTGCCATGTGACCTCAATTTTCTGCTACATTTAAGAAAAAAATCACCAAATTTTGGTCTGTTCAGTTTTTATTTTGTTGCAAAGACTGGAATAATGACTTCTAAGTTCTTAACACGTTGGAGCTAAAGTCAAAATTCTCTGTTGCATTTTTTAATTGATCACTTTTAAAATTTATATGTAATAAAATTTACTCCTTTGGTATAAAGTTCTGCAAGTTTTGACAAGTGCATAGAATCCTGTAGCCATCATAACTACCAAGAAATTGACAATTATGCTGCCCTCCAAGATTTTCTTGTGCTGGCTCTCCATAGTCAGTCTCTCTCCCCACTCCCAACCCCAACAACTACTAAATCTTAGAACTTAAATAAAAAAGTTATTCACAGGATTAAGAACCCACTAGAGCTGTCATCAAGTGCATATTTTAGGACATGAAGACAGCATAAAAGCAACTTTCTTTGTGTGGATCCCAGTAAACGTAAAACACTATGGCTCTCAACTTTATGCTTTATATCATTTAAGGAAAAAAACCAGTGAACAATTAGCAAACAGAAATAAAATAAAGTAAGAATAAATTCAGCAAAAGTAAAGAAAATAAATGAAATGGTAAAAAAAAGAAAAAGTTAAGTTGTAAGGCAAATTGCACATCCCTTTCTTTGAAATATTCACGTAAAAATAGAAGTGGACAGGTACCCTGTGCAAAGGAAGCAGCTAGGATGACTTCTCTCTCAAGGGCATCTTATAATCATAGAGCTGGAAGAATTTTGGAGATGACCTAATGACTTATGCAGGAGTCAGCCAATCCTAGTCCACTAGCCATATCTAGTAGATCACCCGGGTTTGTATGGCTATGGGCTAAAAATGATTTTTATATTTAGAAAGGGAGAACATTGAGAGTATTTCTTGACATGTGATCATTATTATGAAATTCAAACTTCACTGTTGGCAACTAAATGTATTCACTGTCTACAAACAAATATATGTGCTTTTACACTACAATGGCAGAGCTGAGTAGCCATGGCAGAGATTGTATAGGACACTCATTACTTTACGCAGCTACTTGGCAGCCACAGTTGCAGTGCCAAAGCTATAATTCAACAGCATTTCAAATGTCATTCTGTAGCATTCCTCCTTTCCTTCTTTCCATTCCTTTCTTCCTTCTCTCTTTCCTTCCTTCATGTATTTGTTTGTGGACATGTATTTATTTGTGGACAGTGAAATCTCCTTCTCTCCTTTATTTCTTATTAATTATAACAGTAAATATCCACCAAGTCAAAACAGGAAAGGAAAAGTGAACTTTGAATACCATGCTTTTAAAGGACAGTGGAGTGTGCATTATTTTGTTACATTAATAGAATTAGATGGCAAAGCATTCTGCTTACTCTGCAATGACACTATAGTTGTGCTAAAAGACTATATGCTAACATAACCACACTAAACAATCATCAAAATATTCCCAGCTTATAGGAAATCAATGATAAGAAAAATTTAAACAGAATTTCTCATCATAGTAGAATTTCTTCACAAAAGTAAAAAATGAAAATGAACTTGCGACCAAAGAAAATTTCTGAGTGTTTCATCTATTAGCCAAACAAGGAAAGCTGTTTGCCAATGGCAAATTAATTAAATTGTGATTGATTACAGTCACCAAACAAATAGGCCCAGAGAAAACAAACTTGTTTGAGACTTTTAGCCTTTCAGTGAGAATAGTTGCTAAAGACTTGAGGACATCGGGAACAATAGTCAATTAAAAAACAAGACAAATAGTCTGGAGTGGTTTTTCATGGTTCTTGATGAGCTCACAGTTATTACTGAGACTCCTCAGTTGTTATTTATTAAGGAGTCAATACAATTTGGTAGAAGCTTCTTTAAATACTACCCATGAGCTGGTTGCTACGTTCACACCTGTAATCTCAGCATTTTGGGAGGTCTGGAGAGGAGGATTGGTTGAGGTCATGAGTTTGAGATCAGCCTGGGCAACACAGGAAGACACTATTTCTACAAAATTGAAAACAAAAAAAAAATCAGGTGTGGTGGTGTGTGCCTGTAGTCCCAGCTACTAGGGAGGCTGAGGTGGAAGAATCTCTTGAGACCAGAAGTCTGAGGATGTAGTGAGCTATAATCACACCACTGCACCCCAGCCTAGGAAAGCAGAGGGTGACCCTGTCTCTAGAAATAGATAGATGATAGATAGATAGATAGACAGATAGATAGATAGATAAGTAGTCTGCATGAAGTAATTAGAGGTGAAAATATTTTCAAAGAATTTGAGAAAAATACTAATTTTGTACAGCCCAAGATGGAATCTACTACGATGTATCACACTCAATGACAGTAAAAATATGTGTGAATATGTAAAATGCTTAGTTGAATCAATTTACAGAACTTGAGAATATAAATGTAAGGCATTTAAAGCTGTGATTATTTATTTTGTTATTCATTAGTAGGCTCTTTGCAGAAAATATTTGATTCTATCATTGATCCAATTGTTTCAACAGTGGACTCACTCAGTCTTATAGATATAAACATAGTCAGTCTATGAATTTTTGTCAGAAAGAGAAGCTGAATATCCTGACTTCATATACCACACTGCAAATCCGTGGTTCATCTGTGGTCAAGTTTTATTGTGATTTTTTTTGAGCTCAGGTCTGAGACTGAAATTTTTTCAAATGAGAAGAATTTGCCCACAGCCACTACTACAGAATATTGAATGGCTTTGGAAATTAGTTTCTCTTGCAGATTTGATACTATTTCTTAATGAATTCCACCTTAACTTATAAGGCTAACCAGTGCTCATATGAAAAGTTTATACTGCTGTAAATTCATTTCAACAATAACTAACATCATTTGAATGTTAAGCATCCCGTACACTTCCAGCACTGTCAAAAGATAAAACAAGAAGTAAGATCTCCACACAATTTTCCTTGCCAATTTGCAGTAGTTCAAACTTCAGTCTCAGCAGTGTTTTCTGGATCTCAGTGCAAGGGAAAAGGAAATTTGCATATTTAAAAATCTATTTAACAATTGAATAATTGAGGAGTTTCCACCTAACTTTGAACTGGAAGCTATGAATCTGCAGTGTAATGACATGCTAAAAAACAAATATCAAGGGAAGAATTTAATAGCACTTTGTAAATGCCTTTCAAGCGATCAATATGCTCAATTAATCAAATGCTCATGAACTGATATTAGTATTCAGTAATACTTACCTGTGTAAAAATGACATTTTCAAAGACAAAGTACTCATTCATCTTTGAATTAAAATACTTAATGAGATGAAATCTCATCACAGAACAGTATTAACAGATAAACATTAGCAATCAATCAATGTTGATAATAAGCCAATCACATTTGAACACATTTGAAGTGAAATGTTATAATCCTCCAATTCCATTCTCCTCATTATTAGACGTATATTCCAAAAAACAATTGTACTCCACTATTTTTATATTTTGAATTTTTTCAGAAAAAACTATGCAAAAACTTGTTTTCATTCTTGTTCTGTAAGTACTTATTATATAATAGTTGCCTCTTGGTCTGCAAAACCTAAAACATTTTACTACCTGTTCCTTTATAGAAACTGCTTGCCAATCCCTGTTCTAGAACACTCTTGATTTTTCTCTGCTGGAAGACAGTTTGAAATCTTCAACTGGAGAAGCTCCAGGCACAGAACCAAAATCTACAAAGATCCTTATATATTATAAATAGAACAAAGAAAGATTCTAGGGATTCGTCAGTTGATATGTCAGTCAAACTGTCACTATGAAAAACTTGGAACATAAACAAAACAGGGTGCCTCTTTTCCAGTATAACTGTATTAGTTTCCTAAAGCTGCTATAACAAAATACCACAAACTCTCCCACAGTTCCAGAGGCTAGAAGTCCAAAATCAAGGTGTCAGCAGGTCCATACTTCCTCTGAAACTTTTAGAAAAGGATCCTTCCTTGGTTTTCTGGCTTGTGTTGTTTGAAACAATCCTCAGCATTCCTCTACCCCCATTGTCACAAGGCCTTCTTCTCTGAGTGTTTGTGTGTCTCTGTGTCTAAATCTCCTCTTACAAGAATATAAGTTATACTGGCTTTAGGGTCTAAATCCAGTTTGACCTTGTCTTCATTTACCTAATATATCTGTAAAGACCCATTTCCAAAAAAAGCCACATTTTGAGTTTCTGGCTAGACATAAATGGAGGGCAGGCTTCAACTCAGTGCCTTCCAGCAGTGAAAGGGGGAAGTGATCAAAACTATACTCAGCTGGAAAGTTTCAGTGTACATGGTAGACAGAATAAGGCCTCCCCCAAGATAACCTGTGAATATGGAGACTTACATGGTGAAAAGGGAGTTTGCTGACATGATTAAATTAATAATTTTTATTACGTTGAAGAACATTCTCCTTAGTAAAGTATCACAAGAATGAAAAAGCAAGTATACAATGTACTCAATACTAATATGAAACTAGTAGTTGAATATCTACACACCCACACAGGAGGGAGAGAAACACAATTAGATTCAAGGAATAGGGGAGGGGAGGGGAGAGGGAGGAGGATTGGTGTGCTCTCATCTAATGGGCATGACATAAGGATATATGGCACAGCTCCTGGGTGAAGGGCTCAACTACAACTTGGACTTTACCTAACAAATGCAAACAATGTAACCTAATCATTTGTACCCTCATATTAATCTGAGATTTAAAAATATTTTGTTATTAAAAATGTCAAATAAGATGTCTTTAAGTAGAAAAAAAGTTTTGAATGAAGGGGTTATCCTGGATTATCCTATATGCCCAGTGTAATCACAAGGGGCCTCATGAGAGGGAAGCAGGAGAGTCAAAGGTAGAAGAATGCAATGGGACTACGGTGCTGGCAATGGCATCAGAAGTTAGAATGAGGATCTTCGGAGATGGAAAACGGGGTATGAACCAAAGAATGCTGGCAGCCTCCATAGACAAGAAAATAAACTCTGCCTCAGAGACTCCAGAGGGAATGCAGCCCTGCTGATTTGACCTTGATTTGAGCTTCATAGGAGTCATTTCAGATTTCTGGCCCCCCAAAATATAAGACAACACATTTAAAGATTGTTTAAAGATTTAAGTTTGTGGTAACTTGCTATGGCAGTGCTAGGAAGTCAGCACACAGAAGAGAGGTAGTTATGCAGATTCCTACCACCCCACAAGATGGGACATGTCAGTGAACAAGGGAGGGGGGCAGATGCAAGCCACACCATGTCAGAATGGGTGAGGCACCTGTGACAAACCGGAAATCAGAGGACTTCTGTACTTCTGCTCTGTTACAGGCATGAGTTGTAGGAGATGACTTCAAAGGACAGAAGAATTCTGTTGGGGGCATGAAATTTTAAGTAAACATGATATAAGTTTGTAGAAAGGAGGTAGTATTTTCTTAAGTTAATGACCAAATGAAGCACTTATATGCAGTTTTTCAGATTCGCAAGCCTCCCAAATGATTTCATAATCCTTGCTGCTTCCATATGGCCCCCACAGATGCCTCCTTCACTTCCCCAACTTCAAGAATGCCCAGTTAATCTTACAGAGTTTTGCACCGAGGGGTATTAAAGGCTCCACTCTGGCTTGGGGAAAAATACTTGTAGCCAAACAAATATTTAATAGGTGGAGTCTTCCCAGAAACAATGATTTGCTCAAGACAATAGAGAAATACAGGAGCAGAGAAAAGTAACGGAGCATTAGTACTTGCTATCAGACATGGATCAGAACCTGTACGCTAAAAACAACCTGTTTGCTAGCCAGCTCATTCTATCATGACCCTAAACTTCTTAGGAAATGGTAATGCTAGAACTATTTCTCAACAGCATAGCAGATTAAGAGAACAGCATGCCAAACAGGGGAGAAAAGACCAGATGCCCAGAAAAGGACTCTAAAATCATGTTAAAATTATAAAAGCAATCTTTTATTTGAAAAATGAATTACGGTAGCTGCAAGTTCCTTTTAACACTTGATTTTCTTTATTTATTTTAAAGCAGAAAACTATAAGGCAAAGGAGAATCTAGAATTATGTCCTCATAGATTTTAAATAATAACAAGATGTCTATCTTCTTGCCTTGGATAGAGGAAATTACTGTCCACTCATCGGTGTGTAGACACGATCAGAACTTTTCAGATTTGGTTGCTAATGGTTTTGAAGTCCTTTTCTCCTGCTAGACAAAATGAAGAAAAATACTCAGGTCCAGACCCCAAATCCTGATAATCTGATGCACTTGGTTAAGAAATAGATGAAGCCTAGAGTTCCTCAAATATGTAAAAGCTCTTTGATTGACAGGAATTTATAATTGGAATCAAAGCCTTAGTTGTCTGAATTCTCTAACATATTTTTATTTGGCAAACAGTTATGGTTCACATGCTAGGTATGCAGCCCTAAAACGTAAAACTCCAGTCCAAATCTAGATTAGCAAACTACTACAGTTGATAAAAACAAGACAGGTGATCCTGACTCTTGCAAGTTCTTTACATCCTCTTACGTTCACCAGTGGACACCATTCTATATTGGGTAATGAAGTTTTGTTTTTGCCAACTGAAAATGTATTACAAATGTTTTGTTTCTAGTCCTTATCTTAAACATTGTTATTGTTGTTAAATTTTAAGCCTTTTTAATTTTGTGAAGGCAAAAAGTGGAAACCTAATAAATAACATGTATATGTAAAAATAAAAAAAGTAAAAAAAATGCATTACAAATGAATATTAATTTTGTAACCGTACTTTTATCTACTTATCAGTGTCTTGGAATAAAACAGTAAGACGGTATTTTTAATATACATATACAATACGCAAAGATACAATACACAATATACAAAGATAACGTCATATTAAAAAAAAAGATTCCAGTCCAGTAGGGAAGTCAGGCATGTGAAACAAAATAAGAATCCCCAGCATAGAATTATGTGTGAATTAAAGAGGTAGTAGAGAGGGAGGAGAGGTTAAATTAATTCAGGGCAGGGGTGGGGTGGATGTGAAGGGAAGGGAAGGCTCTTGTCTGAGCTGAGTTGGGAAGCTAAGCAGTTGGGCAAACAAGAAGAGCATTTCCCAACCCAGGGAGTGTGTGCAGAATCAGAGGCATGACACAGCACGTTCAGATGATCAATAACATCACTGGAGGGTAACACTGGGGGCACAAAGCAGGGCTGGGAGTTGGCAAAAGGGGCAGAGGTAGGAAGTGAGGCTGGAGGGCCAGCTGGTCCTGAGGGCCCTGTCAGCCTTCAGCCTGGGGTAGGCACCTGTTGGCACAGATGGACAGTTAATGGAGGGGTCTGAGAGCTGGGACATGATCAGATCTGCTTTTTTGCAAATCTAGCAGCCCTGGGGAAGATGAGTCTAGGAGGAGAGAGACTAGAGGGAGATGAGTAAGGAGGGTGTTGCCAGACCTATGAGAAAGACTTGAACTGAAATGGGGGAGGAAGGGATAGCTCTAAATGATACTGAGAAGGCAGAGTGAACAAGACCCACCCAGTGGATGACAGATGCAAAGGAGGCAGGGAGTCCAAACTGACTTCTGGGTTTCTTATTTGAACAGACTGCCAACGCACCCATCAGTCATAGAGCATTGCCCCACAATCTATTTTATAGAATCACTTGTATAGGAACAGGTATGTTGAGGCTCAGCTCAGTTCAGTAGACATAAAGTGACCTGAGCAGGTTACCCCAGCCTTTGAATGTGTGGTGCTGGAGTCTGGAGCATGGGGGCGGGTGTAGCTGTGTGGGGCAGAATCTGGGCCCTTCGCTCTAGATTCCATGATCAGCCACAGCCCTCCCAGCATTCCATATGGTGAAGGGTGAAGGGGAATGTTTGAAGAGGAGGAAGCAGCCCTGATGGAAACAGTTACAAAGTAACAGAACAGAGTATAGAGCAGTGGTCAAGGAACATATCCAAAGGCAGGCAGAACCACAGGTCAGGTGGCACCAGTACTGACCATCCCACAGGGAGCAGTTAAGATGAAAAATAAAGATTAAAAAAAGAATGTCACAGGAGATGAATGCAGTTTATAGCCTATATAAGAAGTAGGCGTTTGAGCAGGGGGTGGTGAGCTGTTTTCGCCACCCCTCTACTGTTGAGCTTCGTCTTAACTTTGCAGAGCTTCTTTGTGTCTTTCAGTAAACCCGAGGTGTTTTAATGCAGCGTGCATCTTCTTCTATTTCATCCTGGTTGTCCTGTCTGCTTGGAAGAGAGCTTCCAATTGAGAGACTCTGGCCAGGGTCCCCCCACCTCTGTGTGTCTCAAAGGGTGCTTCTCGGAAGGCAGGTGGTGGATGGCCCAATAGAGTGGCAACCAAGGCTTTCACTACTTTTTCCTGTGAGAGATGGTCTTCTTGTAACAGGAGTGGTCCTGGCCGGGGGCTTATTCTGGTCTGTTCTCAACTGTTTTAGTGTTTGTCGTCTGTTGGTGCTGTCTCTTTCAATTCTTTGTCATGGGTTAAAGTTCCAGCATGCTTTCAAAGGTCCATGTGGTTCTTCATACATGGCTTATGATGGAGCTCTCACCTTTGTCCCTCCTGGACATGGATGACACTTTGTCACTGAGCCAGTGTCCAAAGTGGCTGCTCTGCCACAGAACTGTGGCTAATTCTTGGTGTGCCCCAACAGCCATCAAGTTCGCAGGATGAGAACTCTCCTCCTACCTGCCTGTCAGTCCCCAACAGAACCTTACCCTCATGGTCTTTCCCCTCCAGTGGCTGACTCAACTACTTGGTTTGTGATTCAGTCTCTGGGTCCCTCATGCAAGGGGGAGGGCCAGAAAATGAGATGAAAGATACAAAAGAGAGCTGCACCCCCACACTGTCTCCCTCTTCAGGCTAAGCCTGTTCCCTTAACTCCCTCCTTCCTGCCTACAGCCTGTCTTGGCTCCATCCCTCTTCTTGCCTTGAAAGTGAAGGAGCAGCCCCTGGTCTCCACTCACTTAGAGCCTAAGCCCTGGGGGACCACCAGCCCCACAGGATCTGGCCACAGCCCGAGGGGCTTCTCAGGGCTTCATGCAAATAAAACCCAGCTGCATTCTGAATTCACCAAGGGCTTCTCCCTGGCCACCTCTCTAATTTCATAGAGATTTCAGGCAAGATTGCTAAAATTTAAACATATTTCCTCTAATATAGAAATTACTCATTTTTAAGTGTTGAATAGATCTTGGAGAAATGGGTTCCTCCAGTATGTCAAAGTCATACTGTCTGTAAATAGTCATTTCTTCTTTCAGTCTATGGTCAGACTCAAGGCTTGGGGTGTGTATTCACTCCCTGGGTTTGTTGCAACAAATCTCTGTAACCTGGGTGGCTTAAAACAACAGACATTTATTCTTTCCCAGTTCTGGGGGGGAGAGTCTGAGATCAAAGTGTCTCAGGATTAGTTCCTCCTGGAGTCTCTGAGGACCAGTTTTCCCCATGTCTCTCTTCTAGGTTCTGGAGGCTGGGATAATCCTTGTCATTCCTTGGCTCAGGACAGCATAATGCCAATGTCTACCTCCACTTTCACATGGTCTTCATCCAGTGTCTCTGCATCTCTATGCTTATCAGTCTCCCTTAGAAACACAATAGCCACTGGCTTTAAGGCCCACTCTAAATCCAAGAGATCCCATCCTAAAATACTTAACTTAATTACTGCAAAATCCCATTTCCACATAAGGTCACATTCATAGATACAAGAGATTAGGACTCTGATCTATCTTTTCTTTTTAAATTTTATTTATTTATTTATTTGGAGACAAAATCTCACTCTGTCACTTTGTATATATTGCCATACATAGGGTGTCATAACTCACAGAAAACTCAGACTCTTCGTCCTGAGCAATCCTCCTGCCTCAGACTCCCATGTAGCTAGGCACCAATCACAACATCCAGCTAGTTTATCTATTAGTAGAGACAGAGTCTCACTCTTGCTCAGGCTGGTCTTAAACTCCTGAGCTCAGGCAGTCCACCAGCCTCAGCCTCCCAGAGTGCCAGGAGTATAGGTGTGAGCCACTGTGCCCAGCCTGATCTATCTTTTTAGAGCCACTGTTCTACCTGCTACAGGGCCTGAAATCCTCTCTGCATTGGTTGTTCCCCAAGATGGTGAATTACCTAACAATTCACTCTTTGAAATAACCCAGGCAATGGCTCCCTTCTTCCTGGAAGATTAGGAAGATCATATTTGGTGTTCTGAAGAGTATTTGTTATTAATAAGAGTATATAGTCACACATAACACAAATACATCCTCCAAAAAATAAAATTGTAATTTTTTGTTTTAAATAGATCTCCTAGGTTCTGAGGCTAATTACCTTCTCAGTTTTCCACAAGTCACTCTCTTTTCATACCTTCTCCCAGAATTTGACAACTTAACCTTTTGAATAGTGTCTCCTACCTGAATTCCTTAAGGCATAGGGATCTCTGTTATAGGAAATGCCACTTCTCAGCATGTTCCTTCCCCAGGAAATGACACTGGAAAGATTCCTGGTTATTCCCACCCTCTTTCGGTTTCTGGCCAGGCCCACATGCTTCCCCAGCTCAGAGCCTGGCCAGGAATGTTGGCTGGGATGTTCAAGTTCTTGAGAGTTCTCATGTCACTTAACCCACAGATTTTGCCATTTGATGAGCATAGAACATTACTTGCCAATATCAGTTTACACTTACTATCTAAGAAGGATTACTACTCCCATCATCCTGGACTGAACACTTGGAACCTCTTTAGAAAATAAGACTTAGGGATGAGATTTATTACCATTCTCAAGCACTTCCAGAACCTAAACCGAATACTCACTCCCGGAAAAGACCATGAAATACATCTCTCCTTGGCCAAGTAAGAATAATCTACTTTAAAGAGACACAAAACCAAATACCCAATGAGGAAATGTCTTCTAGGGAAAGAAGGGACAAAATAAGTTGTGAAAGTTAGACAGAGAGCTGGCAATAGTGCCAGTCAGGTGCTCGAGAATGCCTGTCTGGCTAACCATAGGGAGCAGAAGCCAGTGTGAAGATGATAGCCTGAGTTCCTGTTCCTTTGCTCCAACACTCTTACTTGATCTGAGTTAGGCAATGACAATGACAATGAAAAAATTACTAGTTAAATCCTACTGAAGGGTCCCTTGGCCTCATGGTGATACTTATAAGATGTTCATTTAGATATCTTTATAATTGGTTAGGCAGCTTGGGGTTGGCTTTGGAAGAATTAACTCATTAAAGAGAAAATGGAACTAACTTCCCAGCACTAATGCAAAATGAAGGACTTTGTGGAAAGGATTGAGACTGGAAAAGGAGGTGGAAGACTTAAAATAAAGAAGTGTGGTAGTCTCTATGTTCTCTTTGCTGCTGCAAAGAGCCACATTGCACCCTCCTTAAATGAGGGTGGTGAAATACTTCTTATCTTCATGGGAGTGAAACAGCTCCAATAGCCTAAACATGTATTTAACTTCCCAGAAAAGTGGCTAAAAGAATTGGTAACAAATTGTTAAAGAAACCTTTTTGTCATTTTACCTGCCTGAGTTTGCCTACAGTTCGTAAAATATCACAATATTATCTACTGCCTGCTGTTTTTTGGAAAATAGGCCCTCAATATGGAAAAGACAGTGAAGCTGAATAGTACAGAGATAAGGGAATTTATCCATTCATCTACCCATTCATTTGTCTGCCCATCTGTCCGTCCGTCATCCTACCAACACACTGAGTATGATGCACCGTAGGGGATACAAAGATGAGTATGACACGGTGCTGAAAGCACATGTTTCAACCTCAGGTCCCTGTGATTCTGTACTTTTCTCCATTAGATGAAAAATCTACTAATCTTCCTTTAGCCATACTAAATGGTTGATTACCAAAGAAAAATGTGTCCAAAATAAAAAAGTTTAGGTTGCAATGCCAGTCCCATTGTAAGTTATGTGATTGTGGATAAGTTAATTAAATTTTCGGTCATTCTCATGCAAGTGAGAAATATTCTAACTTCAGGGAGTTTTATGGAATAAATAAAATATATAAACTCCTGGATACAGTAGTTCTCTTTTTCTAAGTTCTTGTAGAAAGATCTTTCCCTCTAATGGGAATGTGGCATTCCTTTCTAACACAGGTTACAATATTTATAACTCTATTTAAGGTCCATAAAGGAAGGAATTTGATTGTATAACCCAGGTCAGAATTATTTGGCTGGTCTCTTAGGTTTTTTTTTGTTATAGCTTCCTTCCAGACTTCGAATGTCCAAGTCTGAAGAGATTTCAAAGCTCTCAAGCCGTCTCCTGATTCATGCCAGGTCAACTTGGATTTCTCTTTGCAGCAGTGCTAGATCTCTTTGAATATTTATGGTTGTAGTGCACGCTAGGATTCCAAAGGTGCTGTCATTGCTCTTACTCATGCTTAACTATTTGCTCATCCAGCCTACAGACTCAGTGACACATACCAGGGAGCCATATGCATATCCAAAGTATGTGGGTCAAAGGTTGGTATTTATTATTTGGGTCAGACATACTATTTATAAACTTAATTTAATTTTAGGGTTTTTTTAAATCCTAAAATCTCTCTCCAATCAAAACTTTGAGATCAGAAACATTTAATTCTGAAGAATCTTTCTCAGAATGCATTTATGGTTCTTTATGAAACATAAGATGAACATTGGTAAATTTCAACAAAGATGGGAACTATCAATAGAGGTGGACATTCCATGATGTGTTGATAATTTTACAAAGGTTACATTGAGCAAATTGTACATTCTTTAAATATTTGCATCACCAATCCTTCCTGCTGACTACTGGTGCCTTTTTGTGGATTTGTGACAGTAGGCAAATACTTGTTCAGAGCTTCACCTTTCTCTTTTGTAACATGGGGGCAATAATACTTCCATTCAGCATAGTTGTAAGATCACAGATTAATGCCTATAAAAGATGTAGCAGAAAGCCTGGCACATCACACTCAATAAACACTACATGTTAGTGTTTATAACAGGCATATCTCATTTTATTGTACTTTGCTTTACTGCCCTTCACAGATTTTGCGTTTTTTACAAATTGAAGGTTTATGACAAACCTGCATTGCCTTAGTCCATCCGTACCATTTTTCTAACAGCATATGCTCACTGTGTCACATTTTGGGAATTCTCACCAAGTTTCAAAGGTTTTCATTATTATCACATCTGTTATGGAGACCTGCTATCAGTGTTCTTTGATGGTACTGTTGTAATTATTTTGAGGTGCCATGAGCTGTGCACATATGAGACAGAGAAGTTAGCTCTACCACTGACTATTCCCTGTCTCTCTCCTTCTCCTTCAGCCTCCCTATTCTCCGAGACACAGCAATATTAAAATGAGGTCAATTAATGACCGTACGATGGCCTCTAAGTTTTCAAATGAGAGGAAGAGTCACACATCTCTCATTTTAAATCAGAAGTTAGGAATGATTAGGTTTGGTGAAGAAGGCGTGTTGAAAGTCAATGTGGGCCAAAAGCTGGACCTCTTCCACCAAACTTGTACCAAGTTGTAAGTGAAAAGGTAAAGATCTAGAAAGGGATGAAAAGTGCTACTCCAGAGAGCACACAAATGATAAAAAATCAAAATAACTGTATTGCTGCTCTGGAGAAAGCTTAAGTGGTCTGGACAGAAGATCAGACCAGCTGTAATATTCTCTTAAATCAAAGCTAATGCACAGCAAGCCCCTAACTCTCTTCAATCCTGTGAAGCCTCAGACAGATAAAGAAGTTGAAGCTACCCGAGGTTGGTTCATGAGGGTTGAAGAGAGAAGCCATCTCCATAACATGAAAGTGCTAGGTGAATAGCAAGAGCTGATGTAGAGGCTGCCAGCAGGTTATCCAGAAGATCTAGCTAAGGCCATTTATGGAAGTGACTATACAAAACAAAGATTTTCAGTGTAGGCTAGACATGGTGACTCACACCTGTGATCCTAGTGCTCTGGGAGGCCAAGGCAAGAAGATCCCCTGAGCTCAGGAGTTCAAGACCAGCCTGACAAAGAGTAAGACCCCATCTCAGCTAAAAAAAAAAAAAAAAAATTAGTTACACATGGTGGTACATGCCTGTATGGATACTGAGGCAGGAGGATTGCTTAAACCCAGGAGGCTCAGGAGACTGAAGGCAGGGGGATCACTTGAATCAGGAGTCTGAGTTTGTTGTGAGCTAGGCTGACACCATAGCATTCTAGCCCAGGTGACAGAGTGAGACTCTTTCTCAAAAAAAATATTTTTTTTAGTGCAGACAAAACATCCTTCTATTGAAAGAAGATGACATCTAGGATTTTCATAGCCAGAGAAAAAGAGTTAATACCTATCTTCAAACCTTCAAAGGGGAGGCTGACTCTCTTGTTAGGGGTTAATTCATCTGGTGACTTTAAGTAAAGGCCAGTGCTCCTTTACTATTCCAAAAACCTTAGGGCCCTTCAGAATTATGCCAACTATACTCTGCCTGTGCTCTATAAATAGAACAACAAAGCCTGGATGACACATCTGTTTATTGCATGGTTTACTGAATATTTTAAGCCCCATGTTGAGACCTACTGCTCAAAAAAAAAAAGGTTCCTTTCAAAATATTATTGTTCATTGATAATATAACTGGTTACCAAAGAGCTTTGAGGGAAACAGAGAAAGAGATTAATATTGTTTTCATGGCTGCTAACACAACATATATCTGCAGCTCACAGATCAAGGAGTAATTTTGACTTTCAAGTCATATTATTTTAAGAAATACATTTATAAAGCTGAGGATGCCATAGACAGTGATTCCTTGGATTCCTCTGATGGATCTGGGCAAAGTGAACTGAAAATCTTCTAGAAAGAATCCAGCATTCCAGTTGCTATGAAGAACACTGATGATTCATGGGAAGAGGTCAAAATATAAACATAAATAGGAGTTTGGAAGAAGCTGATTCTAACTCTTGTGTATAACTTGGAGGTATTCAAAACTTCAGAGGGGGAAGTAACTGCAGATGTGGTGGAAACAGCAAGAGAAATAGAATTAAAAGTGGACCCTGAAGATGTGACTGAATTTCTGCAATCTCATGGTCAAACTTGAATGGATGAAGAGTTGCTTCTTACAGATGAGCAAAGAAAATGGTTTCTTTAGCTGGAAACTACTCCTAGTAAAGATGCTATGAACACTGTTGAAATGACAGCAAAAGATTTACAATATTACATAAATTTAGTTGATAAAGCAGTAGTGTTGAAGAAGATTGGCTCCAATTTTGAAAGAAGTTCTACTTTGAGTAAAATGCTATCAAACAGCCTCAATTTCATGTACTGTAGTTATATTTGCGGCATACATTAGGTCTCAGGTGCTACTGGGCTCAGATGATGAATCAAACATACCTGGTCTGTATTTTGTTAAAGACTTAAACAAAAACCAAAGTTAGATTTATAAGTATAAATAGAGACATAGCCATGAAATGAAAGGCCAGGAACCATGAGAGAGAATGAAATGTGGGATAAAATTTAGATGGCAGGGGAGGGGGGAGGTCAAAGCAGGTGTCTATGGGTGACATTTAAGCTTTGACCATTTGTATGTTTGGATCTAGCCAGGCAAATAATGGAAACAAAGTGCATTCTAAGAAGGCTGGAAAGGATGGATTCAGTTGGAGGAACCAGGAGAAGAGGGTAGGTAGGTCCCAAAATCACTGAAGGAAATTATGCACAAGGAAAGATGGCACTAGAGTGGGTAAAGGACACCAACACCCAGGGCCTGATCATGTTTTAGGTTTAGAAGATACAAAGGGGACCACAAGGATGTTTTAAGCAGAAGAATAATGTCATCACATTCAGGATTGTTAAATGACACTCTGGTTGCTGTGTACAGAATGGATTGGGGTTGAGGTGGGAAGAAACAAGGGAGCTAGGAGGCTAAGACGGAAGGGAGACCAGCTGGAAAGTGGTGAAAGATCAGCTGACTTGCCCCAGGGTGGTGGAGGGTGGGGAGAAATGGAGACAGGACAGAGAGCACTTATTGATGGATGGATCCCAAGAGTGGGGATGATGAGGGAGGGATGGAAGCTGCATCCAGCTTTCCTGCTTGAGTAGCTAGAAAAAATGCCCTGGGCATCATAAGAGAGGTCTTAAGTTGGTCATGGATTTCAATTGCTGTTATTTTTTTTTGTATTAATTAATATATTTAGAGAATTTTGCTTAAAATTTACCCTTGATTGTTTTGTTTCTGATTGCTTATTTATTACCATCTCAATTTGTTAGTAAATTGCCCCTGATTCTTTGCTGTTACCAAGGTCTTTCCACATTGTAATATGGAACTAGTTATATACATTATCTTTCACTCTGCCTTCAGTCACCATCACAAATCTTAAGTAGCCATGCTTTAGAAGAGTGTCTCACTTCAATGGAATTGGTCTCCTTATTGTTCTCTGAGCATCTGCCCCCTTAATTGTTCTGTGCCTTTGCTCTTGTCTGAAATGCCCTTCCCCTTCCTGCCAACCCATCAGAAGTCTGACCCTCCTTTAAGATTCAGCTCAGGTTTACAGATCATTTAGCTCACCAGGCCTCTGACATGCCATAGTTGGCCTGCAATCCAGTTTTCTTTGTATTAGCATAAGATTACTCTATAAGATTATAATGTCCTGAGGCTAAGGATGTGGAATTTATAGGCCTTAGAGAACCTTTCAAGAAGCTTATCACATGGTCAAAATTCAAATCAAATAGTTGAGTTCATGTTGAGTCAGGTAGAGGGGAGGCTAGATTCATCTTGGTAAGTGGGATCTTAAAACAGCCCTTATCACACTGCAAGTTGAAGGCATTTACCTTCAACTCCACATAAATAATATTAAATATCTAACATATTCTGCATAAATGATAAAGGCATTGTATTTATGACCTCTGTTCTTGCCTATCTACCAATGATTGGAGATTGAATTCAAAGAGAAACCAATTATTAGAGCTTTGGTTCCTAATAATTGAAACTAAATTATTAGAAAATAACATTATTAGAAATTAATTCTAATTAATTAATAATAGTATTAGAAATTATTATTTCTAATGCTATGCTATTTGTTGTTATACTGTCTTTTCTTTCTTTCTTTCTTTCTTTTTTTTTTTGCAGTTTTTGGCCAGGGTTGGGCTTGAACCCTCCACCTCCAGCATATGGGGCCAGCACCCTATTCCTTTGAGCCACAGGTGCTGCCCTTGTTGTTGTACTTTCTAGAGTCACATTGTCCATTTTTGTTTTTCATTCTCTGAAATACATTCATCAAGAGAACTCCTGGGCATGAGTCCAAAAACAATTTCAAGAAACCAGAAAATTAAACAGCACCAACCAAATTTTCAGTTGCAACAATAATTATTAAGTAGAGTTCATTTAATTCTAGGCTGTGGTCTGGATCATGGAAAATTAACTCTTGCCTTTGTGAAGTCTCAATATTTTTGGAGATTGAACACCAAACTAAAGCCTGTCTATATTTTTGATAGCCTATTATTCCCTCACCCAAATTGTGCTAAATCACAACATACATCCTCCTACCTTTAAAACACATCTAAAGTAATCTTCCTATGAGAATTGGGAGAATTTTAAATATACTCTAGAGGCCACTTCCAATATATATAATCTTTTATAAACCAGCACATACAATCTTTTTGTTAAGAAGATTGAAGTAACAATAGCAAGACAAACTCAGTATTAATACAACCTAATTTTTACATTATATACATTCTCTTTCTGGGAATTCCTGAATCAGATTATTCTCCCTTTTTGTCTGGGGCTTTCAACATCTAGCACAGTTCTTAACCCCAGCTCAGATTAGAATTACCAGCAGAACTGGTTCATAGTTTAGCACAAATTAGAACTGTCAGGGGGAACTGGTTCCCAATTTAGCTAGATCGGAATTACCAGCAGAACTGGTTCCCAGGCACCAGTTTGATTCTAATGTGCGGCTGGGGGTTAATACCAAGGCAGCTGACCTAGGTATGAACATGTTGTAATGCGTAAGCCTCTATGTAAACACTGTGGAACAGGAATGTTTACAATGGCCTTCATTATAATAGCTCCAGCCTAGAAAGCACACAAACGTCCATCCAAAGTGGCATACATAACTAAATTATGGAAGGCATGGACAAGAGAATAGGATACAGAAATGAAAATACCTGAATCACTGCTGTGCCAAACAGCATTGAGTAAAGCCCCTATAATAGGGAATGAAAGAAATAAGACATAAAGATTTCATACTTTTTTTTTTTTATTTTTATAAACTTCAAACACAGGCAGATCTAAGCTATGGTGTTAGAAGTTAGGATATTAGTTAAGTTTAGGGAGGGAGATGGGGTGTGATTGGGAATGGTCTCAAGGGAGAGAGTCCACAACGCTGGTAGTATTCTATTTTTTGAGCTTTTGCTTCGAGCCAAAGGTTATACAAAATATAATGTATTTTTGCTTTATCACTTCAGTATGTTCTAAAATCTATACACTGAAGTAATTAAAGAGGTTCACCTATAACAGTGGTTCTCAACCTTCCTAATGCTGAGACCCTTTAATACAGTTCCTGTGGGTTGCGACCCACAGGTTGAGAACTGCTGATATAATATCAAACAATACAATCTTCTGGAATACGATTCATATGTAAAGAAATAATAATGATACTTTACAGTGCATTTATTAATGCACATCTTGACTTCTTTTTTTTTTTTTTTTTTTGAGACAGAGCCTCAAGCTGTCCACCTGGGCAGAGTGCCGTGGCATTACAGCTCACAGCAACCTCCAACTCCTGGGCTCAAGCGAGTCTCCTGCCTCCGCCTCCCAAGTAGCTGGGACCACAGGCACCCGCCACAATGCCCTGCTATTTTTTGGTTGCAGCCATCATTGTTGTTTGGCGGGTCCAGGCTGGGGATTCGAACCCGCCACCTTAGGTGTACATGGCTGGTGCCTTAGCCGGTTGAGCTATAGGCACCAAGCCCGCATCTTGACTTCTACTAGTTTTTGGACTTTGATGTAAAACAATCTTTGAAACAGACCTACTTAAGACAACATTTTGCAAGTTAATTCCAGTAAATGAGGTCCAGGATGAATCTGTTTATTTAATCCTCCTCTAAAGCAAATAGCCTATGGCATAAAGCCATTTAAATAATTTTCAAATAATTGTAGTATCTTACAGACTCATTTTGCAATATAGACCTGAGCAGTGTTCATATTAGACTATTTTAACCCCCCTTAAAATCTTGAGGGTGCCTAATAAATTTCTGCATGAAAATTGAGGCATTTTATTGAAGATAAAATGATACTGGAGTAAATTATTTAATTCACTTCTAAATGTTATTTTCTGAGGGCTTATTGTAGAAAAGTTAGAAAATAGTAGAGTTAAAAATATTCATAGTTCAAGCACGTAAAGGTAAGGGCTTTTATTTATTTATTTTTTTAGACTTTTATTTATTTACTTTTTGTTGTTGTTGCAGTTTGGTCAGGGCTGGGTTCGAATCCACCACCCTCAGTATATGGGGCCGGCACCCTCCTCACTGAGTCACAGGTGCCACCAAGGTAAACACTTTTAACATTATAGTATCATTGTCTGGGAAAGGGAAGGATGTACATGTGCATGCATTTAAACAAAATTAGGTGCACAGCTTTGAGACCCACTTTTTCCATTTAGTGATGCAGTATTTTCCTAAGTTATAAGTGTTCTGCAGAGGTTTGAATTATAAACGTTAATTTATTTAAACTCTATTGTTGGACATTTGGGTTATTTCTATTTTCCTGCTTCTTTTAGATACTAAGAATGGAATGAGCCTGTGTGGTGGTGAGAACAGGCTGAAGACTTGGGCAGAGAATGGGCAGAGGAGGAGCTTGCAGGGCCAAGCTTTGCTATAGCTTGTATCCTGCTGTCAGCATTTGCATTATTCCCTCCCTCCTCTTCCTCTTCTTTAGGCCTCCTCACATACCATTTCTCCCCACCCCTCCTTCCTCTCTTCCCCTCTCTCCTCTTTCTCCACTGCACACACTGACATCCTTGCTGTCTATCAATACACTAGGGATGGGACTTTTCTGCTTCAGAAATTTTTTCTTTTCTTTTCCTTCTTTCTTTCCTTC
>NW_003852400.1:2218106-2220994 GCF_000181295.1 Otolemur garnettii
CTTTCTTTCTTTCTTTCTTTCTTTCTTTCTTTCTTTCTTTCTTTCTTTCTTTTCTTAGAAAGAGTCTAATTCAGTCACCCTGGGGTTGAAGGTGTCATCACAGCTCACAGCAACCTCACTCTCTTGGGCTCAAGTGATCCTCTTGCCTCAGCCTCCCAAGTAGCTGGGATTACAGGCACCTATCACAACATCCAGCTAGTTTTTCTATTTTTAGTAGAGACAGGGTCTCACTCTTGCTCAGGCTGGTCTTAAACTCCTGAGCTCAGGTGATCCACCCACCTCAGCCTCCCAGAGTGCTAGGATTATACACAGGAGCCATTGAACCCAGCCTTTTAATTTATTGCTTCAGGAATTTTGGGCTCCTGCCTGGTTTACTTTTCTCTCCTGTCACCAGCTTTTCTTTCACTCCCTTGTTTCCTTTAGGGGCTAAATAATTGTCCCCAGGTCAGATATCCAGAGGGAAAATTTCAGGTCTTCTTGACTCTGATTCTTCAGTTAGGAAGGAACCCAGGGCTGGAATAGCCTGGTGAAGGGAAGGAAGTAGTTCTGTAAGTCAGTCCTCCATCCAGCTCTTATTTGATAGCCTTCAGTTGCAAACTCATCTCTGTACTTTAGATACTCTTCTGGTAAAAATATGTAAACCTCTTTAGAAGAGATAATACACAGGATCTCTCCTGCATTATTGAGTGTCAGGCACTGTATGAAACATATCATCTCATCTGGCCCTTGCAGTGACCTCTCACATAGGAGTTCTTATTCCAGTTTCCAGATGAGGAAATGGGACCTAGTAAAGTGGAGTGACTTTCTCAAGGTCACATCACTAGTTGTGGCAGGATTTGGACAATAGTTTGACTCCTACTCCAAGTCCTCTGACAACAATCGGGTCTCCCAAGATGAATGGTGCTTACATAATGACTAATAAAAGGTAGAGAAAAGATATACTTAAAACTCTAGTTCTCGGGCAGCACCTGTGGCTCAGTGAGTAGGGTGCTGGCCCCATATACCAAGCGTGGTGGGTTCAAATCCAGCCCCGGCCAAACTGCAACAAAAAAATTGCTGGGCGTTGTGGCAGGCACCTGTAGTCCCAGCTACTTGGGAGATTGAGGCAAGGGAATTGGCTAAGCCCAAGAGCTGAAGGTTGCTGTGAGCTATGATGCCACGACCCTCTACCTGGGGTGACAAAGTAAGACTCTGTCTCTAAAACAAAACAACAACAACAACAACAACAACAACAACAAAACTCTAGTTCTCAGCCAGGCACTTTTTCTGGATGACTTTGAGTTTGTCACTTACCCATTAGTTTTGGTGTTTCTCTTTCAGAAAGACAGAGATGACAAAAGCCTAAGCTTTGCCTTTGATAATCTGCTGGGAGGACCAATGAAAATTAGTAAAGCTCACTGACAGCTTAAAGTCCCCAAGTTGAAGAGCATAGCTTGAATCCTTCTGCAGTCATACATTAAGCCTGCTAAAGGGGAGAGGTGGGATTTCAAATGGCTTTGCTAGTCTTCATCAACTCCTTCCCCTAGGCTGCTTATTCTCATTTCATTCCCAGTTCTCTCCCTTTGTTCATTTTTAACCATATTTCCCATATGTCAGCTCATTCCCTCTAATTTCTCCTCATGTCTAGCAATTGTCATTTCCCATATGTTCACATAAAATCTACCATCTAAGAAGAAAAATAAAAAACCAGAAAACAAAATCAGAAAAGTAAGACTCAACATTAAAATGTAACTTGGAGTTAACACTTCTACTTCCCTCCAAAATATAATAATAGGGACTCGATTTACATCCCTCCTGGAAATAACTGAAAAAATGAGCAAAGTAGATGAAACAATAGTTCTCAAGATGTAAGACATTAGTCAAAGAAGGTCAATGATCCCTGAGAGGTAGGAAATAAATACAGTGATCCCTACAATTTCCCTAGCTTACTGGTTGATCAAAGTGTTCAGGCTGTGGTACAGAGAGAAGAAAACCAGGCAGAGCCCAGAAGTTTTCCTAAATTGTTGTCATGGAGTCATTAGTTCAGGAAGGCTTATGGCTTTCACATTTATTGTATATTAGGGAACTCTCTGAGGCCAGAGGAAGATATACCCAAAAGGATGATAGGGAACAAAAGCTTCTGGCTGTGCAGAAGCTTTTTAGTTTGATCAGGTCTCAGTATATTTTGGATCCTGCTTCAATTGCCCAGGGGGTCCACCTCATCAAGTACTTGCCCAGGCCAATTTCTCCAAGTGTTTTCCTTACACTTTCTTCTAGTATTTTTATAGTTTCATGTTTCAAGTTTAAATCTTTAATCCAGTGAGAGTCTATCTTAGTTAATGGTAAAAGGTATGGGTCCAGTTTCAGTCTTCTACAAGTCGCCAGCCAGTTCACCCAGCACCATTTGTTAAGTAAGGAATCTTTTCCCCACTGAATGTTTTTAATTGGCTTGTTAAAGATTAAATAACAGTAAGTAGCTGGATTCATCTCTTGGTTCTCTATTCTGATCCATATATCTACCTCTCTGTTTTTGTGCCAGTACCATGCTGTTTTGATCACTATCAATTTATAGTATTGTCTGAGGTCTGGCAAGAAAAGAACAAGTGATCCCCTCTCAGGGTGGACAAGGCACTTGAAGAGAAACTTTTCTGAAGAAGACAGGCACACAGCCTACAGACATATGAAAAAATGCTCTTCATCCTTAATCATCAGAGAAATGCAAATCAAAACTACTTTGAGATATCATCTAACTCCAATAAGATTAGCCCACATCAAAATCCCAAAACCAGAGATATTGGTGTGGATGTGGAGAAAAGGGAACACTTCTACACTGCTGGAGGGAAACTAATACAAACTAATACATTCCTTTTGGAAAGATGTTTGAAGAACACTTAGAGAACTAAAAATAG
>NW_003852400.1:2221416-2222982 GCF_000181295.1 Otolemur garnettii
TGAAATTTACTAGGTATAGAATATAAATGTCTTAACACAATAACTCAGAAAACGTTGTGAAGGCTATGTTGACCAGTTTGATGAAAGCATTTCAGATTGTGTGTAAAACTAGCACATTGTACCCCATGATTGCATTAATGTACACAGCTATGATTTAAAAAATAAATAAATAAAGAGAAAAATCTTAAAGGAAGCCAAAGGAAAAAAAGATACAAATAAAAGCAAATTTCTCATCAGAATTAATGCAGTGTAGATAGAGTAGAGTGGAGCAAAATCTTCAGAGTACATAAAGAAAAGAATCTGTGTGGCCTTGATTAGGCAAAGATTTCTTAGCTACAACATCAAGAGCATGATTCATTAGTAGAAAAAATTTGGACTCCTTAAACTAAAAACTTCTGCTTTTTGAAAGACTTTTAAGGGTATTTTCATGATGAGACTCAGGCTAGAGGAAATATTTACAAGTGACACATATGACACAGGACTTGTGTCCAAAACATATAAAGAAGTTTCCAAAACCCAATACTGTGAAGATAATTCAGTAAAAATTGGGCAAAGAATTTGAAAAGACATGTTACCAAAAAAAGACATATAGATGATAAGCACATAAAAAGATGTTCAAAATTATTATAAAAGACCTTAGGGGAAATGCAAATAAAAACTACAATCAGGTAACACTACACACCTATGTCACCTTGCTCTACTAAGTGCTAGCAAGGATATTATAGCTGGAAACACTCATATACTGCTGATTGGAATATAAAAATGAAACAACCACTTTGGAAAACAGCATGGCAGTTTTCTTTTTTTTTTTTTTTAAGTTAAGCATACACCTAACATGAGATCCAATCTATTCCCAGGTATTTTCATAAATAAAGGTCAACACTTATGTTTATACAAAGGATTTTACTGGAGTGTTCATAGAAGCATTTTTTATAATAGGCCAGATGTGGAAATAATCCCAATGTTCATTCGCATGTTATTGGGTAAACAAAAAGGTAATGAACTATTGATAAGCACAACAAGTTGGACCCCCCCCAAAAGAGAATGTCCCGTATGATTTCATTTAAATAATATTCTAGAAAATGTAAGATAATCTATAATGACAGGAAATAGACCAACATTACCTAGGGCTGGGCATTGCAGAGGTATGGGACAAAGGGATAATAGGGGCACAAGGACATTTTTAAAGTTGACAGATATGTCTTTTACTTTGATATGATGTATGCAGATGTCATAAGTTATCAAGTGGTATACTTTAAATATGTGTAGAGTCTTAGTAAGTTTTATGTTGCTGTAACAGAATTCTACCAACTGGGGTATCTATAATGAACAGAAATCTATTTGGATCATGGTTTTGGAGGCTAGGAAGTCCAAGAGTATGCTACTGGCATCTGGTGAGGGCATTGTGCTGCATCATCCAATTATGCAAGGAAGTAGGGCAAGAGCGTGCCAGAGAGCAAGAGGGCCCCCTGAACATGCCCTTATAATGCAGGGGTGAGGGGAAATGTACCCCTTTCCACCCCAAACTCATTGAAAGATCAACTCACAATGAAGACAAATTAATAA
>NW_003852400.1:2234509-2258138 GCF_000181295.1 Otolemur garnettii
TTTTTTTTTTTTTTTTTTTGTACATTTTTTTTTAAGTATGCTCTTAGATATTCTACCTCTCAACTTCCAGGACTGCTCTGATGTTGGCTCAATATTAAAAAACTGGTTCTCTACCATCTGGTGATTTTCTGAATCCACAATATCTTTCCAATTGATTGTACCTTTCTTAAAAGTATAAATGTATTTGAGAGAAAGAGAAAACTGGCAGTTATGCAGCAATTGGAGAAATGTGTCATAGTTCTTGGAACTATGAGATAAGGGTATAGTATGTGTCTGCTTTAGGCAACTCAGAGCTGGCTGAGTCCCCGTGTGCCCTTTACCTTGTCCATTCATTAATTGTTTGTTTACTAGTTGTCCTCTGCCTCCTCCTGCTATTAATGAGCGGGACTTGGTCTGTTTTGATATTTCTGCATTTATAGCAGGGCAATAAATACCACATAGGAAGTGCTCATTAAATCTTTATTAAACAAATGATTAAGTTTTAGTGCTCCAGTATACAGCATAGGATATCTAGATATTTGACAGTTCTGATGGTTAAAGTTGCCAGGCCATTATAATGTCACTGGTAGGTTTTATTACAACAATCACAGCTCGCTAGCCTTAAATCTTCACTCCTTTTATCATTCAAAGCCCTTTTTGTTTCTCATTCATACTTCAACTGAATGAGAAAGATTTTAATATGATTTTTTTATTTAGAGAAGCAAATTCTTAATTTTTTCTCAATCAGACAGAATGAAACATGACTATATGAAACTCTGCAGTGATGTGGCAACAGTTAGAAAGAGAACTGATTCAAGTTGACCCCTCCAGGAAGCTGCCCAGAGCGTGAGTGCAGTTAAATGGAAAATTTGTATGGGAATATGTCTGATGCATGAATGAGTCTGCTGCTTACTCCAATAACAAAAATCCAGCATTTAATTTTATCAGAGAGCAGTCTTTTAAGAGAGATTGAGTGGAGGAAAAAGTGATGAATTCTCCACTAGGGCTTTCCCCCTGCAGAGACATAGTTCACTATCCAGGGGTCTGTAACAGAAAGGTAAACCCAGGCAGTTGTTGAAAGGGCAGGGTTGTCTTAACAACTTCTCTAAATTGTGCCATAAGCATTGACATGGTAATCAAAGTCAGTCATTAAGCAATTACTATAATTTCCTTGGAAGCTGATAAGTTTACATGCATTGACATCTATTTATAGTATTTAATCATGTCTATACTTTGTACCAAACAACTCTTTGGTAGTTATTTTTTCCCCTGAAAAATGGGTCTCATATATTCCAATGCAGATGTGGGGAACATTTTCATGTTGAAAGGCTGCATTAATTTAGCTGTATTCAAATAAGGCCACAGTCAAGAAAGTTCAATTAGATATACTTAAAAATGTATAGAATTTTGTAAAAATCTAACTACTATGTACTTAATTTCAAAAAATGAAAACTATTTGTTATTGTCAAAATTAACCATTTAATGACTTTGATGTGTCTGATTCCTTTTTTTTTGCATTTTTTTATTAAATCATAGCTGTGTACATTAATGCAGTCACAAGGTACAATGTGCTGGTTTTACATACAATTTGAAATATTTTCATCAAAATGGTTAACATAGCCTTCATGGCATTTTCTTAGTTATTGTGTTAAGACATTTATATTCTACATTTAATAAGTTTCACAATTACCCTTGTAAGATGCACCTTAGGTGTGGTCCCACCAATGACCCTCCCTCCACCCATCTTCCCCCTTCCCCTCCCTTCCCCTCCCTTTCCCCATATTCTTGGATTATAATTGGGTTATAGCTTTCATAAGAAAGCTATAAATTAGTTTCATAGTAGGGCTGAGTACATTGGATACTTTTTCTTCCATTCTTGAGATACTTTGGTAAGAAGATGTTCTAGCCCCATACAGGTAAACATGAAGGAGATAAAGTCTCCATCTTCCTTTAAGGCTGCATAATATTCCATGGTGTACATATACTACAACATATTAATCCATTCGTGGGTCAATGGGCACTTGGGCTTCTTCCATGACTTAGCAATTATGAAGTTGTGTCTGATTTTTGTTGGAAAGCATTTGAATATTTGGTTGCTGCTGGAGCTTCCCAGTTTCATTTGATCCTCTAAATGAGTATCAGTCATTTGTGACCTTAAAAGCGTCTTGATTTGGGTTAGGTAGAAGAATGTAGATTCATAGCAATAAGTGGTTGAAAAGCAAGACAGAATTTGGAGGCACGTTGCCAAAGGTGTGGGTGTTCTACTGCATTTTTCCATATTTCAATTGGATCTTCCTTAGCATCAAACAATGACTTTAAAATTTCATTTGCTGAGAGCTCAATCAATTCCATCTGCAGTTCTTAAATGTGCCTTAGTAATATCAACTAGGCGAGGCTGAAATCTCAACTTGAGTGTGATAATCATGATTTTCAAAGTCAGTGAATCTTTCTTGAATCTTTCATTGTATTCTTCAATTGATAGGTTTATAACAGCTGGATATTCTTCAAATGATTTGCATTTATCTCATCCTGTTCATCAGTGACCTTTCCTACCTGGAGAAAATGTTCATCTGAAATTTCCTTTTGAAGATGAAGTATTTTGGAAAAAAAAAAAAGCTTTTTTTGAAATGCTTGGATTTTTTTCACATATTGTATAGATAGTATAGCCTTAGATTTACCTTGCAAAGAAATATTTAAATCATTTGATTTGACATAGCATCACAGAGAAATGCCACATTCCTATTGAACTCTTCCTTCAATAGCTCACGTTGCCAATTCTGTTCTTCATAACATTTAAATTTTTTCTTGTGGAGGTAAAATTTTGGCTAACACCTGTTCCTGCAATAGCAGCTGATGCACTTTAGAATGATAGGACAAATCTACACTGAACACCTCATGGTTCAATTTTAGCATGTTATAAAACTGGTGATGCATGTTGCATTTGCACAAGTATGGTTAACAAGGTTTGTAACTTTTGCAAAGTGTTCACTTAAAATAGCTTTAGCACAGAGATTTTGCTGATGAAAGATACAACGAAAAGAAATGACAGTATTAGATCTCTTAATAATTTTTTTTCTGTCTTACTCTGTCATCCTGGGTAGAGAGCTGTGGCATCATCATAGCTCACAGCAACCTCAGACTTTTAGGCAAATGATTCTCCTGCCTCAGCCTCCTGAGTAGCTGGGACTACAGGAGCCTGCCACCATAAACTGGATAGTTTTCTGTTTTTAGTAGAGATAGGGTTTTACTGTTGATCTTGAAGTCCTGAGCTCAAGCAATCCACCTACCTCAGCCTTTTAGAATGCTAGGATTACAGGTGTGAGCCACTGTACACAGCCTATTAATAGACATTTTTTGTCTATGTAACAAATACTTCATGTTTTCCTGTCATGGAAGGTGCACCCTCTGGACATACACGCTCTAAATAGACCAAATTCAGTCCAACTTCATGACTTCTATCTCAAAAGTTGTTGAAGCTATCTGTTTCCTGTGTTCTTTTTGCAAGAGTACCCAAAATTAGAAATGCTTCATAGCAAAGATAATATTCTTTTATAACCTGAATGAAATATAAAAACTGCACTGAGTCAGTAGCATCAATTGATTCATTCAAAATGATTGAATTATGTGTGTGTGTGTGTGTGTGTGTGTGTGTGATATATATATACTTCCTTTCGAAGTATTTCATGAAGTTGTTCTGTTTAGGGCTAATTCATGCTGTTGCTCAGTTATGGATCTCCTTGAAAGTGGCAGTTGTTTTTACTTTGAACAACTTTGAAATGTTATCAGTGTCTAAGCATCCTACAACTTTGACAATGCATCCTTCCACAATTTCTACATCACTGAATGGCTTGACTTTTCCTGAGTATATAAAATACTTTTAAGTTGCTTTAGTGGCATTATTTCCAGGTCTTATTGTTGCTTGAAAGAATTGTCTTGGTTTTTGATTTCCATCTTTTAATTTCTGCAATACAGCTTTTTGTTCCGCTCCCTCTAATTTTAAAGAACTGTGTTCTCATGAGTATTATAATGCTCTGAGCATTGCATTTCTTTAATGTTGACATTGCAGTATGAGAAAGCAAGCAAATCATCTTCTCTTTAGCAGAAACAAGATAACATTGCTATTCCCAATACTAATTGAAAAATCTGTTTTCTTCTTTCAGTGTTCTCTTGTCAGTCTTTGACATGGTGAGCTATTAAGCAGACAGAATTAAAAAATGCTGTTGAGCCGCCCACCTATTCACAAATTCTACTTCAAACAGAAACACAGGGCACCATTGTTAAAATCTGATAACAGACTAGAGTACTTGACCCCATAAACTTTCACCAACAATCCTCATTTGGTAGAGGTGCCAATCAGGTGGGGGAAGTTAGAACTAAATCATGAGCATAGCAGCAATTGATTTAGCCCTATGGCTTACCAGTGTATTAATTGTGCCAGTCAGTCTGGGAGGATTATTTTGTTGAAACTTATTCTATTTTTTGCTATTTTAAATACATTCATTTAAAAACACAACAAAAATATAAAAGACAGAAATGTATTATTACAAATAAAAGGATTTGTTCCGTAAAAGTTGAATTCAGTCAAAAGGCCAAACTAAGGACCCAGATGAACTTACAGCCTCAAGTTCCCCACTCCTGTTCCAGTGGATTTGCAAGGTTAGGCTTCCTGAATGAGGTGCATTACATAGCATTCCTTGGTATCTTTTCAATTTTACTGAATAGTTACAGACCTACCCTGTAAAAGTATTTAAACTCTTCTCTGTCTCCAGACTGAACTGAAAGCCTACTGCCTATATTCAATTCAATTTAACAAATTTGTTTTTATTTCCCAGACATCGTGAAATATATGACTGAATAAAAATTGCTTTCCAAAGTTCCATCTGTAATGGGTACAGTAGATTGACCCTCAAAATCAGTTCACCTTTCTAACAATGCCTTGTTTTTTAGGTCATGCAACCATATAGTGGATCAAGATTAGCATGGTTTAAAATGACATAGAGCCAATTTCACAATGCATACACACACACATATATATATGCACACACATATATCAAGACATCAGCTTGTACACCTTAAATGTACACAGTTCGTATTCATCAGTTATACCTCAACAAAGTCGAAAAAATTTTAAAAATGAAACAGAACCATAAAGAAATTTTCAGTGTATTGTTGATTCCCAGATAACTGATGAGATATATTCCAGAGAACATTTTTAGTTTGGCTTTGTATGTAACTTGGGTTCCTGATGAAGAGCACATATACAGTCATACTCTTACTACCACTATAATGGCTCATATGTGGCAATAATATTACAGTGTAATGCTAGAATAATAATAATACTCCTATACTATAATAATAAGCCTCAGAAAGTATTGTGCTCTTTCTTTTAATTCAAACAAATAGAGCATAAAAACAAATAAACAGTTTAATTAGGAGATAAAAGAAATTTCAAAAAAATATTAAAAGTTAACACTTCCCTAATGTTGCATCAATGTCTTGCTTACTGGAAGGGGCATTTGTGAGGCAGGAAGGGAGGCTGACATTACCAGGAAGATGACTGTGGAGATGGTGCTGGAGAGGATGGAGTAGGTGCTGGAAAGTCAGGATTTCACTCTGTTGCTGGAGGAGGGGAGCTTACCACTCAAGTTGGCTATCTTGAAAAAGGTATCTAGGGTTGCCTGCATAGGCTTTTTCTTTCTTTTGTCATTAATGATCCTGTAGCAGCTGCTGTTCTCCCTAACCACACTGTAAACCTTTGTAAACTGCTCAATGTTGAGAACTTACTCCTCAAGTTGAGCAAATCCTGCTTCAGTGAAACAGAAGGCTTCAGCTGATTCTCTTGTCCAAACTTCCTTGGTTCTGCATCTTCTGATTCTTCTTGTTCTTGTGTTTCTATCAGCTGCTTCTCTTTCCATGAGACTCGCCCCTAGCATGTCTAAATAATTGGATCTTTATGTGATGAGCAACTGGACTAGGACAAAATCCTGTTCAATTTTGACAAAAAAAGTTATCCTGAATCTTGCTATTATATCTCTAAATCTCTCCTACTTGTTAAATATGATGACTTCTATTAGCCCAGTTAAGTCTCCTACCCACTGATCACCCCTATTTCTTGAAAATCCCTCATCTTTTGGTTTTGATAACACCTCCCCCTCCAGATTCTCTTATATAATACACTTTCCTCATTTTCATTCCTTTTGCTGGTTTCTTTTTCATTCACAACACATGAATGGAGCATCTACTGGGTTGAAGATTCTGTGTGAACAAAGCACAGGGGCCCCATCAAGAAGTAGTGGAAATGTGTTTTTCTCCAGTCACTTTTGGGTGTTGGTACAGATGAGAAGTGAGTTAAATCGAACTTGTTACAGTTCCTCCCTCCTCCACCTTTGCCCAGGGCTGATCCTTTTGCCTGGAATGCCCTCTCTTCTGTGTTTACTCATCTTTCGACTTTTGACTCAACTGCCACTTCCTCAAGCCTATCAGGGAGATTTAATTAATCCCTTCTTGAAACTATCCTGGTGCCATGTGTGTCTCTCTGTTGTAATAGTTGCCATATTATAATAATTTGCTTCTCTGCCTGCCCCCCCCCCCCAGTTAGTCTAGCCATTCTTTGAAGATGTCACGGTTGGCATTCATTAAATGCCTTTGGATTTTACTGGATTGAATTCCATGGAAAGCGTCAGCAGAAAGAGTCGGCAGGAGAGGCAGAGTCTAGAGAAAGAGAGACGGTGGTGTTTAGAACCAGGCTCAGCCGCTCTGTAAGGAAGGGGCTTCTGTTCCTGAGGGTGAGCGATGTAACTGCTTATTCAGCTGTAACGGTGGCATGAAATGGGCCTGAACCCACCACAAGGCCTGTATAAACTGGGTCAACGATACTTACATCTATGGAGTTCACTTTGAGGATAAAACAAGTTCATACACCTGAGGAATTTTATATAGAAAATGAAAATGTACTACACAATGTAAGATAGCATTTTTATAACACTCTGTGGCAAGATAATAGAAATGTCTTGAATTTGCATATTTTATTGAGCACAGGCTATATATATAACAGAGAAAAAGGATAAGGGGTTAAAGATAAAAAGAAAGATTATAGCTATAATCTTCTGGTTGTCTTTTTACTCTTAAAAGTGTCTTTCAGTTACAGTATGTTCCAATCCCTCTCATTGTCTGAGCCAAGAGCTCTGATGTGACCTACTTTGTTAAGCCAGGTGGTGTCACAGACAGACAAAAGTGCCAGCACATTTTGCAGGAAGTGGAGGACCAGGAGCCTGCTGATGTGACAGTCACCAATATGACTGGCTGGTGTGTGCAAATTTGGGAAATGTGTGCACTCAGAACAGGCCAACATCCCACCACATTCCAATACTCAAAGGCACTTTCCCATACACTGGCAGGACTAACAATTCCAAAGCAATATAGTAGGTGACCCTTGATGCTAACAGGAAGTACTGCTGCTTTAACCCAGGTTCTGACTTTTATTGTCAGTGAATTGTTCATGTCTACTTGTCTTAGTTTCCCCTTAAGTTTTAAGTTTCTTAAGGACAGGGACCATAAGTTATACTTCACATCCTCTGCCCACACATGCCTACCACAGTGTTTTAGGGGGTGCTCAATTACCCTACATTGGGTCAGTTTAGCAGGTGTCAGGCAGCTTTCATGGTGGCCAGGTAGAGATAGAACATAAAGAGGAAAGCAAGAATAAAGGGTTTCGTACCATGTAAACCACAAGTTACTTAAGCTACAACCCTGGAAACACAGGCTTTCTTGCATGAATGACTGTGGTTTAGGACACTTTATTCTACCCTTTCCTCCTATCAACTCAAAATATTTTTATTTCAGTTTATCTTTATTTTACTCCCTAACTTAAAATAATCTGTAGCATCGCCTATATTGAATTTAACTTCATAAAGGAAGAAGATCTGTTTTGTTGTTGTTTGTCTGTTTTTAACCCTCTCCCAACATCCTTTTGTTTCTTTCTTTCAGATGGCGTCTTACCATGTTTCCCAGGCTGGTCTCATGCTCCTGGGCTCAAGTGATTCTCCTGTCTCAGCCTCATGCATATCTAGGACTACAGGTATGTGCCACTGTGCCCGGCTACGTAGAAATCCTAGAAGAATGTAGTTTGCATTTTGAGGTACACCAAGAAGGCTTCCTTATTTGCTGACTTTGTAGAGTGTATTGGTTATGCTATCATACATCTGGGAGCATCTTCCAAATACAAATATGTTTCTTGGGCAGAGTGGCATGTTAGTTCATTATCATAGTGAGAAACCTACTTTATTTCCAGCACAGCTAATCATATTAGTTTTTCACTCATGAAATAAAAACAGAGCAGTTTAATTTTGATGAGAAAAGGCACCACAACATTCCACAAACATGGCCTGCTACCCATGGAGACACACAGTAGGAGCTGAGCCTGGGGACTCAGGCTAAGAATCCCCCTGAAAGCAGAGTCAAGATGTCAGAACAAAGAGCAAAGATCAAGACTATCTAATCTCTAGATCTTGGAGAGGTTGCTCCAGGTGGAAGAAAGCTTCCTCAGAGTTAGGGACTGGTAGACAGTGATCTACAAGCTCCCCATTCCCACTACTAGACAACACCTTCCAGCTCAGAAACCCTTTCCATTCTCCCATGAAATTGCCGTCCATCTTCCTGACTCCATCAGCCCACTCCCTGACACACCACAGTCATTGAACTCTCTGGAACCCCTTCCTGCTCTTCTCTGGCTCTTCTGTGTCCTCTCAGCCCTAGCCCGTGACTCCCTCTTATTCTCACTACATGTGCTTCTAGTCTGGTTGGTTAGGTCCTACCTGACCTTCACCTCATGTCTCTCATTCTAGCTGTTTTGTGAATTCAGCTTTAACCTAAAAGCCTATATCTTGAGTAGTTCAGGGCAATTAATTTAGGAGATTAACTTTTTTTTGAGACAGAATGTCACCCTTGGTAGAGTGCTATGGCATCACATCTCACAGCAACCTCAAACTCTTGGGCTTAAGCAATTCTCTTGCCTCAGCCTACCAAATAGCTGGGACTACAGGTGCCCACCACAACACCTGGCTATTTGGGGGGTTGTTGTTGTTGCAGTTGTCATTGTTGTTTAGCTGGCCTGAGCTGGGTTTGAACCCGACAGCCTCAGTGTATGTGGCCAGCAATGTAACCACTGTGCTATGGGTGCCATGCCAGAAGATTAACTTTTGCAGGTTTTTTTTGTTTGTTTGTTTTTGGCCAGGGCTGGGTTTGAACCCACCACCTCTGGCATATGGGGCCAGCACCCTACTCTTTTGAGCCACAGGCACCACCCGAGATTAACTTTTGAATTGGAATGTTGTCCTGGGTCATGGGTAATGCTGATTATTGTTTATTATGGGTCATGGGTTATGCCAATTACTGTTGTTTAGGATAAAGATTAACGTGATTCTTACTTTGAACTTTCATGTATAAAACTGTGGTCTAGGAAATGGCAGAACAAACAGTCTTGGAGAGGCTACTGTCACTGTTCTCCAGAATCCTGGCCTTCTAACAAATAAATTTTGTGGACCTATCCCCATCTCTGCCTACTGGCAGACAGTGACAGGCAGCCAGACCCTCTTTGTCCAGTAACAACAGAAGTCTTCTGTGATGATGTGAAAGTGGAGGAGAAACATGGCTTGAGACTCACCATCACCAGCACCCCATCTCCCTCTTCAGGAAACCCTCCCAGTCACCATCATAGTCCCCTCCCTTTCTATGCTCTGACTCTGACCTCTACATTCACCTCTATTGACACTTCTTAGACTGTTACATTCCTTGTCCCTCTGTAGGAATGAATCTCTCTAAGGACAGACAGGGGTCATCCATTTTTCTAATTTCTGGCACCTCCTACAGTTTTGGAATGGAGCAGGTGCTCCATTAATTGATGCTAATGCATCGGGAAGGCCACCAGTGAGGTCCACAGGAGCCTAAGGGTGAGGAGTTGCCCTTCCTTGTGGGCTAGAGGGTTCTTCGTATGGCCCTGGGAGGGAGGAGGGCACCTGGGAGGGCAGATTGTGTCAGAGAGAGGAAGCTGGAATTCCAGTTACAATACTGGAATCTTAAAGGAATGCCATTGTCTTGTTCCCTATCTATGTCCTAAGGAAAATGATATTTTTCCCTAGTTTTTTTTAAAGATAATATATACAGAGTAAAACTTCAGATAATATGTAAGTACATCTCAGTCCTACCCTAGTCCTCCATTATTCTTTTTTAGTGATTACCACTACTATCATTTTCTAATCTTTTACCCCCAATCTCTAAGTATATGAATGCATATTCTATTCATTATCATACATGAAAATCAATGTAAATCTATATCTAAATATACATCTATATCTATTTTTTATTTCTTATAGCATAACTGTGTACTTTAATGCAATCATGGGTACAGTGTGCTGTTTTCATATACATTTTGAAATACTGTCATCAAACTGGTCAATATAACCTTCCTGTCATTTTCCTACTTATTGAGTTAAATGTTCATACTCTGCTTTTAGAAAGATTCACTTGTACCCTTGTAAGATAAACCATGGCCTACAGACATATGAAAAAATGCTCTCCATCCTTAATCATAAGAGAAATGCAAATCAAAACTACTTTGAGGTACCACCTAACCCCAGTAAGATTAGCCCATATCACAAAATCCCAAAACCAGAGATGTTGGCATGGATGTGGAGAAAAGGGAACACTTCTACACTGCTGGTGGGAATGCAAATTAATTCGTTCCTTTTGGAAAGACATCTGGAGAACACTGAGAGAACTAAAAATAGACCTGCCATTTGATCCTGCAATTCCTTTATTAGGTATATATCCAGAAGGTATATATCCAGAAGGTATAAATCCAGAATGTTTATTGCAGCCCAATTCATAATTGCTAGGGCATGGAAGAAGCCCAAATGCCCATCGACCCACAAATGGATCAATAAATTGTGGTATATGTACAACGAGGAATACTATGCAGCCCTAAAGAAAGATGGAGACTTTACCTCCTTCGTGTTTATATGGATGGAATTAGAAAATGTCCTTCTTAGCAAAGTATCTCAAGAATGGAAGAAAAAGTATCCAATGTACAAAGCCCTACTTTGAAACTAATTCATAGCTTTTATAGGAATGTCATCACCTCTATATCTGTATTTTTAAACATAGTTGGTAGCATCCTATCACCAATTTTCAGGCTGGGCTAGGTGGCTCACACTTGTAAACCTAGCATTTTGGAAGGCTGAGGCCAGAGGATTGCTTGAGACCAAGAGTTTGACAACATAGTGAAATCCCTTCTGTATAGAAAATAAAAAAAATTAACCAAGCATAGTGGCGAGTGCCTGTACTATTATTAATATTTTATTTTGGTAGAAACACATAATGTGAAACCTACTTTTTTAACGATTTTTTTTTTTGAGATAGCCTCCCTCTGTTGTCTGTGCTCTAGTTCGGGGACATCATCATAGTTCATTACAACCTCAAACTCCTGGGTTCAAGTGATCATCCTGCATCAGCCCCCAAAATGCTGAGGTTATAGGCATGATCCACTGTGCCTGGCTTCTTAGCAAAATTTTAAGTGTACAGTGAACCATTTAAATTTTTTTTCTTTTTAATTGATGCTATTGGAAGTTAAATAGTGAGCCATTTTTTAATATTTTTACATATTATATTTAATATTTATATATTATATAAATATTAATAAAAATAAATATATATAATATTTAATATTATAATATTTTTACATAATATTCCTACTATAATTGTATGATATTTAATCAGTTCCCTATTGATACATATTTAATTTGCTTTGCCCCATTGCTATTTCAAGCAATGCTGCAATGAAAATCCTTGCACATATGTGTATGAGCCGAGGTCCAGCAGCAGCAGATGGTACATCCAAAGCTTAACTGAAGAGTTTAATAATGACAGGACTATTTACACAGGTGCTGGCAGGATTAATGGTGCCAACAATGAGTGGTTATACTTCAGGAACTAGCAACAGAGAGAAGCCTTCACCATCCTTAGGCATGAGGGGCCCAGGGAAGGAGGGAATAGGGTTATTAAAGCCAATGAGACCATAGCTGTGGGAGAGAGACTTCACCCAGCCAGAGCTCTGGCCATAGGGTGAGGAACATAGCCACCACCAAGACTGCAGCCATCAGACTAGGAACTGCTCTCTGGTTTTCTGCTAGTATTTGGCAACCACAGAATACCAGTGGAAGCCAGAGGACAAGGAAGCCCAGGTGGTGCAGTCCATGGAGGTCAGACTGCAGGGCCTGGGGCAGGCAGGGCAAAGGAAGGGCAAGTGTAGGGTAAGCAGTGCAATAAGATTTTGCACAAATGTGCCATTAATCTGGAGGAAATTTTCCTAGTAGAATTGTGCTGTCACTACACAGGAAAGGGCCAGCCAAGTGTCCCCTCAATTCATCTTCCGTGGTACCACAATGCTTAGCTGTGCATATGGCGACCCAGAATTAAGACTACATTTCCCAGCCTTCCTGGTAATCAAAGCAACATCAGAGGAAGTGTCACCATGTGACGGTTTCCTAGAAACCTCTCTGAGAAACTGGCAAATGTCTTTTGTCCCTTACTTATTCCTTCTTGTAAGGCACGTGCTGCCTGGAACCATACCCCTTTAGATGGTGAGTGGAAAGGTGGAAAGTGCCAGGTTCTGAGCACTTTTTATAGTGGGAGCTGCCCTGCCAGTCTCAACAACATGCCTCCAGATTTTATTATTTGGGAGAGAAATTAACTTTTCCCTTGTCTGAGCCATAGTGATTTTCTATGTCGTGTAGCTGAACCTAACGAATCCTAAAGAATGTGATGAGGATAAACATTTGGAATGTTTATGGATGTTTCAAGCTTGGTGTTTTATTTATTTATTTTTAATTTAAAAATATTTAGGTAACAAATAAGAATTATGTGCATTCATGGTGTACAACGGGTTGGTTTATACACCTCTATTATGTACTGATTACCACCAATTTGTTAATTCATTCATTGTCACCCATAGTTACCATGTGTATGAGTGTGTATGTGCATCTGCAGTATGCCATAGTGTTTTAAACTGAATTTTTCAGATTCTCTGGGTTTGAACCTCTGCTTCTCTGTTTACTAGACATATGATCTTGAACATATTTCTCAAACTTTTTATACCTGAGTTCTCTTATAGGTATAATAGAAACTACTTCATCTGGTTGTTACAAGGAATAAACTAATTAGGATATCTGAAATATGCAGACCCATGTCTATCTGACCTAACAGATATTCAATACATGTTAGCTATTACTAGTATTATTATTTTTAATTGTTCTGTAAAGAAGATATACCAATTAGTCTATTCAATGTCTATGTCAATCTCTTTTCCCATCATTCATACAGCATATTAGCAAAGATTTTTGCCCAATAGGTGAATAGTGACATTTTTATGTTGCTTTCTACAGTTATAAGATTGAACATTTTTCATCTGTTCTTAACCACTTATATTTCTTTTCTGGTGAATTTTCTGTTTGTATCCTCATTCATTATTGTATCCTTGTTCATTATTGGGTTTTTTGTTTGTTTATTTTTCTTTGCAAAATCAGCCTTTTGGGTGGTGGAAATATTTTGCCAAGCTTTCATTTGCCTTTTCACTCTATTTTTTCCATATATACATTTTTAATTTTAATATAATAAAAATGATCTTTCTTTTCCATCTTAATATCTGAGCTTTTCCAATCTGAATTATAGAAATATTCCTCCATGTCTCCTTCTCCTACCTAGGACTTTGTAGATTGGTTTATATCAAAAAATCATTGGTTTATTTGGAATTTAATTGCAGGTAGGCAGTAAGGAAAAAAATTGAAACAATCTGCAGACCTCTTGGTCAGAGGGTTGACAAACATGAGCCATTGACACAAATCCTGCAGGAGTTGCAGTTTGCTGTGATCTGCACAGTAGATGCATTTTAAACAAAGTATGCCACCAGGTATGCAGATGTTGGCTAGCTTGCATCCTCAGCTTGCTCTTCTTCATGGGAAACAAATAAGTTGCTTACAATGGGATTTTGTATTTCCAGAAGAAGGTCCTTTCAGGTCTACCATGATAACTTTGTCAATTTGCAAAACTATCTTTCACATATCACATTACCTGGTTCTCACTTCCTGGGAGTAGGCACAATTTCTTCTTTTGCCACGAGGGCCATCTTGCCGTCTGATCACAGGTTAGCTATTAATGCCCCATCTGTGGACGTGACCGTCAGGGACAGCCCATGTTTCAAGGCCAAGGACGGATGGAGCACAGAAGGCTGGACCAGGACCTACCACTGGGCTCCCTCTTTGTCTTTTTTTCCAGATAGTTTTTCAGTTGTTCTGCCAGGTAGAACAACATCCTATTGTGGTGGATAAGAACACAACTCTACATTGAAACTATTTGGTTTTACACTGGCACTTTGCCACTTTTGAGCTATAAGGTCAAGAGCCAAGTTTATGTAAACTTTCTGTGCTTTGGTTTCCTCATCCATAAAGTGAGAATTGTAACATAGTGTGGTATTAAATAAGTAAATGTATGTAAAGTGCTTAAAAATTGCTTGGTACAACAAGGGTTGAGTAAGTATTGAAAAAACCTTTCCTTAATCCAGAACATATAATTGTTTCTCTATTTTTCCCTGAGGATTTTACATATTCAATTATATAAAAATGTATAACATTTATGACAAATGTTATAATATATAATACATGTACAACATTATAATAAAAATTTATAAAACAAAAGTATTGTAATTATGAATAATATCACTATTATGTAAACAATGAATTTGCTTCAAAATGTCATCTTTGTCGTACACTAAATTTGCATATGTGTTTGAGTGTCGTTCTGGATTCTCTATCATGATTTATTCACCTAGTGTAATCACATTTGCTTTATAATATGTTTTATTATCTCAGAGAGCTTGCCTAATTCATTATGCTTCTTTTGCAGAAATCTTTTTTCTACCTAAGCTTGCATTTTAATATTTACATAAAAATCTTAGAACCAGCTGCTCTGATTTTTAAAAATTAATTGGCATTTTATTGGGGTTGCAATAAATTTACATATTCATTTAGAGAGGATTGACAGTCTTACAATATTAGCTTTTCCTAATTCCAATAAAAGGAGTAGGTCTCATTTCATCCCTGCAAGGTCTGTGCTTTTTAAAAAAAAAAGAGAGAGAGAGAGAGAGAAAAGAAAAAAGGAGTAGCTCTCTACATATATTCAAGCTCTTTTCTCTCAAAGGAGTTTAAATGTTTTCTGCAAGTCTTCTTGATACAGTTCTGCACAGTTGTTGTTAAGTTTATTCCATTTTCCTTCCTCCTTTCCTTTCTTCCCTCCCTTTTTTTCCTTCTTCTTCCTTCTCTTCTTCTGCTATGGTAAATGGCACTGATTACTTTTTATTTACAAAGGGGAAAACAGTGAATTGTCCTTTTGTGAGCCTGGATCCTGTAACTCCGTGGGTCTCAACTTTCCTAATGCCGTGGCCCTTTAATACAGTTCCTGTGAGTCACAACCCACAGGTTGAGAACCGCTGCTCTAACTGGATAAGAGAAACTAATGGAAATCTTCTAATCTTACCTCCCTTGCTGCAATTTTGTATAATCATCAGATGTTAGAAGGAGATAAACCGAGTCAAGAAAACATCTGTTTTAGGAAGGAGGCCCCAGAGGAGATAGCAGCCTAGAGAACAAGTGAAGAGGGAACAACTGTGCCTGTGCAGAGGGTGACTGTGGACAAGGTGACTGGAGTAATGCTCCACGAGTAGCTAGATTAGTAATGGCACAGATGACAAATACTTGACAATGATCAAAGCAGTTGGTCCTCAGGCTTAATTTATGATGTTGGATGCTTTAGATTATTTTAAATGATTGAACTCAAACTAGGTAAATAAAGCATTCTGCTTAAGAAGATAGACATAAAAATCAGAAATAAAAAAACCAATAGCATTAAGAGATAAATACAAGGACAGGTTTGTTGAACAAAAAGTCTAAAACAGGAGGTGGCTCACGCCTAGCACTTTGGGAGGTTGAGGTGGGAGGACACCTTGAGCTCAGGAGTTGGAGACCAGCCTGGGCAACATAGTGAGACCCCCCCTCTCTACTAAACATAGAAAAAATTAGCCAGGTATTGTGGTGGGCACCAGCTACTTGGGAGGTTGAGGCAGGAGGCTTGCTTAAACCCAGGAGTTTGAGAGTTTGAGGTTGTTGTGAGCTATACTGATACCATGGCACTCTAGCCCAGGTGACAGAGTGAGACTTGGTCTCATAAAAAAGAAATGTGTGTGTGTGTGTTACATTTATATATATATCTCAAAACAAAATCAATAAAATCAAGACTAGTTTTTTATAATAGAAAATTCAAATAAACAAAACTAAAGCAGTAAAAGGTGATAACAGTCTGGAACTTTTTATTATTTAA
Source organism: Otolemur garnettii (assembly GCF_000181295.1). NCBI lineage: Eukaryota > Metazoa > Chordata > Mammalia > Primates > Galagidae > Otolemur > Otolemur garnettii. The sequence goes on from NW_003852400.1 coordinate 2,250,911, forward strand.
AAACTTATATTCTTATGTCAATAAAATAGAAAATGAATGATTTTTGAGAAAATATAAATGACAAATTGATTTAAGAAAAAGTAGAAAACTGATTTACAAATAAAGATGAAAGAAATTTATTTAACCAGTAAAGGAATTTTCCCCAATAAAGATTCTGGAGTCAGCTGTTATGAAAGTTACTCAGGCCCTTTTTTTAAAGGCTAAGTGTAACCCTGAAACCAAAGAGGCAAGAGATGAGACCTGTCGAGACAGCCTGGCTCAGATGCATTTCACACATAACTTCTTTTTTACTCAGTGCTAAGTGAGAGTCTGAGATGTCACAAATACAGGCAATTCCCCTGACATTAGGACAGAGGGTAACTCTTACCCTTATTTTACAAATGAGCAAACTGAAGAAGTGAGAAGCTAAGGAACATGTTACCCAGTCACACACAGGTGATGTGTGGTGGCACAGAGAGACTGCATAGTGTCCTAAAACATGTCCTCAACCTCAGAATTACCCCAGTGCAGACCCCAGCTCTCCCATATTTTAGCTGTTAGGACTTTGGGCAAGATGTTCAATCCTTTTGTGCTTCAGTTTCCATACTGAGGAAGTAAATAAGAAGATAAGTAAGTGTGGGACTGAGAAAGAAATAAGATAATTACATAAAGAATTTAGAACAGTATCTGGAACATAGCAAACACTCCTTAAGCATAATAACTTTATTATTGCTAAAGCAGGATGTGAATATATATCTAACAAGACATCATCCCAACTTACAAACATAAATGCAAACTGAAATGATAACACAATAAGAGTTACCTAGCCTATCACCAAATTGAGTTTAACCAAGGAATGACTACAAAGATGTTTTATTCATCACTTTAACATATCCAATAAGAAAAAAAATAACATGTGTAATGCAATCATCTCAATAGATCATTGCAATACTATTTCTAAACTAAAAGCCAAACAAACTGACAGTTAAGAACTGCACATGAGAATGTCTATGTTAAATAAGCTGCCAGCATCATACTCCATGATAAATTACCTGGAACTGAGAGGGTCTATGACTCTCTGAGCATAAACATCACTGCAGAGCTTTTAAAAACCTACTCCAGGCCTACTCCAGACCAATTAAATCAGACAGGACTCCAGCAACAAAGCAGGAATAGCTGCTCTAGAATCAAGCTAATTAGAATCAAGAACTAAGTAGGATAGGCATACCATGACAATTTTTACGTAACATTGGTTTGGAAGTTCTGGTGTATGCACTAAAACATGAGATCCATAAGAGGTAAAATATTGGCCGGAAGAAGATAAGATCATCATCTGTAACCAACATGATTATGTTCTTAGAAAACGCCAGGAGAATAAACTGAAAAACTGGAAGATTGTTAAGAAAATTTACTTATCTGCAAAGGCAGCTGTCCAGTGTGTCAACAACAATACAAGTTGGAAGATGTAATGATAAAGATTTCATCAGATTATTAACAAAAAGAAAAAAGAACTAACCCCAAATGTGCAGTACTTAGATAAAAGAGATAGCAAAGCTTATTGTTAAGAATAGAGCCTTGACCCAGGGAAAAGGTGACCTGAGGTGTGAGGACAAACAGGTCTGAGAAAGGGGACCATAGAAGCTCTCTCTCTGCTTTAATGAAACAAATCCATTTTTCTTATTTTTAATGTTGATCTTCTGCATAAGATTCACTTGAAGAAAAGTTTTCACCACTAACAACGACTTAATGTTTAGACACCTTTAACCTAGATAAAGTTTTCCTTAAGAATATCTGTCCCCTTTGCTCTCTAGGGAAAGTTATTCATTGATTTGTTCATCTAGTTACTTCTTCTATATTTTTGGAGGACGCTCAATGTACAAAACTCACCAACATTTGTTGAGTACCTACTAGGAGCCACTACTGTGTTGGGTTCTTTCCATATTTTACCTCATTTAATCTTTGCAAATACCGTATGAGAAAGATATGATTTCCAATTCGCAGAGAATGGACAACATTCAAAGTGAGGAACGTGCCCAAGACTCACAAATGGTGTGATCCGTAGCTATTTTTCTTTTTCCAACATAAAGAAAATGCTTGCACCATTTCTTAGCAAGTAGAAAATTTGAGATCATAATAATGCTTGTGTTGGTGTTCAAGGCCCACTGAAATATTGATGAAGAGGCTGGTGTTGGTGAATGTTAAAAAGGAAGAGAAAAAGATGTTGACATTGGTGAAGGTGATGCATGTGGGATGGCTGTTTCTGGTGGAGCTGTTCTCTCTGAGAGCTCATCCTTCTGTCACTTAAGAGAGCGTGGCAGCAGCCTGAATGGGCTAGGACGCCCTGGTTAAACACCTTCTGTCTTGAAGAGACGTAGGCCTGGGGTCTGGAGAGTAGAGGACACATGTGAGGGAACTGAGAGAGTGGTGTTAAAGAAGAGGAGATGTGGAATGAAGTGACTCACGTTGAAACTGTGTCACCAGCAAAGACTACTCTGGCAGAGCATGTAGCTTGCCTTGACACACTGTCTCCACCTGTGGCAATGCTCAGAATCACAGCGTCCCTACTTCCACTGCACTCAGGCCGGTAGGGCCTACCCTGTGCTTAAGGGAGGGAGCGGCAGCTGGTGGTATTGTGCTTACTGGGTACACTGCTCTGCAGCCTTGGAGTTAGTAGGACATGCGTTTCCTAGTAGACACAAAGATTCTTATCTCTTTAATGGTGTCCTTTTGTGGTGTCCTTAACTGATGCACAGCTTAAGCCGGGGCTTAATCATGTTTAAATAAACTGTTGATTAAAGTTCTAGGTTCATAGAACTGAGCCTGAGCCAATAACCCCCAGTTTGCAGGAGCTGCAGCAATCTTGGGCTACGCCGGAGTCTCCTAAGATCTTACGTAGAACAACAAATACTCCTGTTTCCACTACAATATGACACAGGCAAATTTATGGAACACTGACATTTTCCGATTAAATAATAACATGAAATAGAAAACTATGTCTTAGATTCTAGCAAGTAAAATTTCTCCTTTTTAACAAGATCCGTCACCATCTCAGATCTGTGTGAAGTTGAAAGAAATATTATGGACATCTATAAGTAAGAATTAACAATTCAGAGTATAAGGAATCAAAGGTAACCAGATGATTTAGTTGTGTCCCAAGAAAGATGTCCTAATTTCATAATTATTTATGTACTCAAAGAAACAGAATAAATACTCATTCTATCTAAGAGGTAGTAGTTCTTTCCATCCAAGTAAAAATGCAACATACACACCCCAATTTTTGGACTGAAAATAGATTATTAGCATTATAATTTATGTAAATGGTGCTCTATTCGTGTGAGGGAAATTGATATCTCTTAGTCTTATGCTAATTATTGCATAAATAGATTATAAATAATCATTTGAGAGGATTTCATTCTCTAGCCAAAACTACATGTTCAAAGGGTTTACTGTTTTATAAAACCTGGAAAGAATGACTCTAAACCTTTAAGAATTAGAAAAAACCCTGCCTGGTATTCTAAAAGTTGTTATTTCTTAAGGTTTGAAGAGCAGTAATTTCCAATATTTTGGGGATTTATTGAATATGCTTGTCTGAATGGTAGTCCTAGGAGGCAGAATGAGTGCAAATTTCTCAAACTGAGTGTGTATCACAAAGCACCTGGAGGGCTTCTTAAAACCTGTGCTCCACCTGCAGAGATCCTGATTCAGGGGTCTGAGAGGGGGCCCAGTAAAAACATGTAGTTCTACTGAGTTCCTAGGTGATGCTGAGGGAGCTGGCTCTAGTGCCATACTCTGAGAAGCAGGACTCTGAAGGGTGGACATGAACTTGGACTCAGAGGGCTGGAGGGGTGGCTGGACCCACAGCCTTCAGCCTGAACACACTGTGGAGGGCCTGTCACCTGGCAGGGGGGCTTTGGCTTTGCTTCTTCCAGGTGTTCTGGGGACCTTGCCAATCAGGAACTTCTTTTATGGTCCAACCCGGGTGAGGGAGGCCTGTGTTTATAAGCTCCAGAGGAGCCTGTTAGATAGACCTTACCCAGAACCAAGCCAAGGCAGGCAAGTTCCTTTCGGTCTCCCATTGTCAGCGGGCAGAATATTATCTAGTTCCCTCTTTCCACTGAGCTGTACATCTTCAAGTGTCCTGGCTTTAAGTGCCGTGCGTGTGTTTTGTTTCTTGTGAACGTCTAATCTTTATTACTTTCATTCAATTTTCTTTGGATTTCATTTGCTTTTCTTTCCCTCTAATTTTTCAACATGGATGCTTAGACCAGTGCTTTTTTTCAGCCTGGCTTCTTCTCTAATGTGCTAGAACTGAAGTTAGTATTTAACTTCCAACTTTCTACCTAGAGTTGGCTCAGGCCTCGTCTTCTCTTCCTGAATGGCTATTAAAATAAGTCTTTGGCGGGACAGAGCAGCCCACTCTGTAAGGCAGCAGGAGCCACTAGGGCTTGCTGGCCACCTTGGCTTTCAGTTTTCTTCTTGTTTTTTTGTTTGTTTGTTTGTTTCGTTTTGTTTTTTTCTCCTAGGAAGTTCCTTCTCTTTCTCACCAACTCTCTCACCTCAGATTTGTTTGTTATATGTGACAAATTGGTTCTAGGAGTTTAACAGTAACAGGCTTTCCAGGCTATCTGCTCTATCACTTTCCTAGATGTAGAAGTCTAGAGATAAAAACACCGGCAAACTGTGAGAATAAAATGATAATGCCTGCAAAGCTGTTGGCTCGGTGCCTGCCAGACAGGAAGTTCTTGGTAAATACGAGCTACCATTATTGCTGTTACTGTATTTGCAGGCATATATCTCAATGGATTACGAGCGGCAGAGGTCAGAGATGGGCTGCTGAAGGCAGCAATACCGCTAGGAGGAGCAGCCAAAATCCAAATCTTAACAAAGTCTATAGTAACTCATTGAGGACATAGCATGTTTTCTGGAGGCACAAGGACCTGACTTAATCAAGAGAAAATTCTTCTACAAAGGGAAAAAACCTGGAATCAAATGGGGGCCATACACAGCTATTGAGGCTTAGCACACATGACTCTAGGGCAGCGGTTCTCAACCTGTGGGTCACGGCCCCTTTGTAACAATGAAAATACATGCTGCACATCAGATATTTACATTACAGTTCATAACAATAGCAAAATTACAGTTACGAAGTAGCAACGAAAATAATTTTACGGTTGGGGGTCACTATCACATGAAGAACTATATTAAAGGGTTGTGGCATTAAGAGGCATTAGGAAGGCTGAGAACCACTGCTCTAGGGGAACCACCCCATAGCCGCCAGCTGTCACAGTGGCTGTGACCAGACTGAGGACACACTCCTCCGTAATATAGATTGTGGCAAAGCTAAAAAGGAAGCAGAACTATGGAAATGAAGTGGGTGCAGTGGCTTACGTCTATAGTCCCAGCTACCCAGGAAGTCAAGGCAGGAGGATTGCTTGAGCTCAGGAGTTTGAGGCAGCAGTGAACTATGATTGTACCACTGCACTCCAGTCTGGGCCACAGAGCAAGACCCCATGTCTACAAAAACCTAGTAACAATATATTAGCCAGGCACGGTGGCACATGCCTATAGGCCCAGCTACTCAGGAGACTGAGGCAGGAGAGGAGGATCACTTGAGCTCAGGAATTTGAGGATGTTCTATGATTATGCTACTATACTCCAGCCAGGACAATAAATGAGATGCTATCTTTAAATAAACTAATAAATAAAATGTGGAATGAGCTAGATCTCTCTTATAGACAGTAATTAGGAGTGTCCCTGCTGTCTCCCAAGTGTACACCCTATGTTTAAAATAAATTAAAAGCCAAAAGGGGAGGATTGCTTGAAGTAAGGATTTTGAGACCAGCCTGAGAAAGAGTGAGGCCCCATTTCTATATTAAAAAAAAATAGAAAAATTATCTGGGCATGGTAGCATGTGCCTATAGTCCCAGCTACTCAGGAGGCTGAGGCAGGAGGATAACTTGAGCCCAGGCGTTTGAGGTTGTTGTGAGCTATGGTTTTTTCCTACTGATATTGCTTTATCTCAAAGCCCTGAGAATTCTCATTAATCCAATGGGTTAAAGTAAGTTGTATTCAGTCCATCAAAAGTATTTGCAGGAGAAGAGCTAAGTGCTGGATTCCCAGCAGGGCCACGTGGCTCCTCTCCTCTCTTCCCTCTGTGCTGAACACTCTCCCATTGTCTGCACGGAACACCAGCCCCTGTCTGCCCTGTACCATGTCATGTGGCAGACAGTTCTCCAAGTGGCTGTTCTTGTCAGTTCTGGTTGGGTTTGAAGATGGAGGCCATAATCCTTGGAGGCTAAGCAGACCCCCACCTTTAGAACTAAAGTGTTGGGCAAATTATAAAGACAGTGGAATGAGGAAACAGGTTGGGCCAGTTACCAAAATGAGGGCACAAGGTTAAAACAGCAAAAACAAGGAGGCTGAGCTGCCCAGTCTAGCCACTTCATGGACTCCTGGGTTGACCCTGCCTGGGTGCAGGATTGCCTAGCAGCTGAACACGGGGATGGCTGGGACGGGTGGTGCCAGGCTGCAGGGAGAGGAGGGAGGGACACAGAGCTGGGAACCACAGCCATTCCCAGGGGTTGCTTGCGGGGCATCACGATTCTCTCTTTTGCCCGGGCCAGAGTTAAGTGAGGAGCAGAGTCCTTGTTCTCCCCATTAAGTACTGCCTCTAACCAGGGTCAGAAGCACAGGGTGAGGAGGCAAGTTTCATATCAACTTGCACTGTGGTTCTGCAGGTCACCTGGGAGAGAGTAAGTCTTGCTCTCTGAGGAACTTCAACATAAAGCCCTTCCACAAGATAATAGCATCTCCTCAAGTCAGAGAAGACGGTTATCACCAGGTCCCTTCCGAAGCAGATACAAGGACAGCCACATGTCCCAAATCCAATGGGCCTCTGCTAATGGGCCAGGAAAGGGGGAAGAGTGGGAGATGGACGTGCTTTCAGATGCCAGGGCTGCCGTGAGATGTCTGCACTGTCATGATAGGTCTGCTGGTATCTCACTCTGTGTAGCACTCGGGGGAAGAGTGAACAGGTAAGCCAGTTAGGTGACCAGGCTTGGGGCTCCACATGACCTCGGAAACATGGGGGAAACCCCCATCCGGGGATGACTTTGCGACCAGGATGGCTTTACTGCAGTTTGGTGGGTAAAATACCCTCTCAACTCATTTGTCTGAGTGCTGCTTTGTGACTGTCTCTGGCTTTATCAGGAGATAATGGGAGTCTGGAAGTTTGAGAGAGGGGACAGGG
>NW_003852400.1:2258745-2261139 GCF_000181295.1 Otolemur garnettii
ATGGCACATCTTTTGGATACAGGACATAACTACAAGAGGGACTCTACTTAACAAATTCAAATAGTGTGACTTGGTTGCTTGTATCCGCACATTAACCTGAAATTTTAAAAAAGAGCACAGCTGTAGGGCTACCTCCCCTTACACACAAAAAACAGAAAACAAAAAACAATCAAGTTGCAAGTTAGTTTGATTGTTAAACTACACACAAAGATAATGAAAACTAATTGCTGTAGAGCATGTTACAAAGTGAGCCATAAAACATTGCATTTGATGCTCACAGTAACTGCCATTTGGGAAGTGTCTGCTGTGAACTTGAACTTGCTCCTTTATGCACATCATCTCATTTAGTTTTCACAACTTCTTTGTGAAGAAGGCATTGCTGTTATCACCAGTTTTATAGGTGTGGGTACTGAGGCTCAAGTAGGTCAAACAATTTGTCTGAAATAGCAAGGCTGAGTTTCCCACACAAGCTTTTAACCACAGAGCTAAACCATCTCTTCAGACCTGGCAGGTAGGAACTCATAGCGGCATTTATTTTGTAGGGCAGGGGACTTTGGTTTATAGTAGGTTGAACTGTATGAAATTGCTGACATTCTACCATTTTTGACTTACAAAGATGACAATATCATATGCTGCAGCCTAATGGATACTCAGTGAATTAACTAAGGTCATCCCAGGCAATGTGTCCTCCTAAGACCCTAAGCTCTCATTCTTTCTCCTACTCCATTCAATCTGTGAATAACTGTCTAATTTACTCCCAGATGTCTATAGGTTGCCACCTCTTGGTGTCTCACCACTTTGTGGGTGCCATTTGTAATGAGGACCTCATAAGAAACCTTCTGATCTCCAGATAAGGCTCTGTGAGACTGTAGGAGAAGTCCTGGAGAGATTAGGAAAGCTTCCAAGCCCTACTCCAGATTGAGGGAGTGGTCCCCACAAAGTCACAGACAAAGCAGAACTGTGCCTTCAAGGGACTTGAGGTAGTTGGGGTTGGCTAGAGCACAACCCTCTGACTATGAAAGTGGGAAGATTGTGGGGCACACCACAAAGTGCCTAGAAATATTAAAGATGGTAAATTTTGTCCCCTACAGAGCAGCATTTAGGTATTTTAGGCATTAAGTGACATGCTTAGATCTCTGATAAGAAGACCCTCCCTGTGTGTGTGCAGGAGGGATCAGAAGGCCATGGCTGAAGCAGGTGCACCAGTTAGTTATGAGAAATCTCAGCAAGACAGAATGAGTGCCTGACAAAGTGACAGAAGACAGGTGTGACGTGGGACTATTTTAAGGTAGAATTGACAGGCCTTGGTTATTGGAAGTGAGGGATATTCTACAAGTGACAAATGTGTTTGGAATCTACAAATCAATTCTCAGCCTCACTACGTCTTACGCTGTCACTCAAACTCCCAGAACAAGAAAGATTCATCCTCTGAGCACCAAGTCACTAAGAGATATGCCCTTTTTTAAAGAAATATGAGAATAAGAGAGGAATCTTCCCACCTGGACATTGGTTATCAGGGGAAGTCTCTTCACTTGTGACAAGGCCAACATTCTGCAGTGCATACTGGCAGAATCTGTTCTCATTGTTGACTGCCATGCTTTATGGGTTGTCAGCTATTCTGATCATCATTGCTGCTTTTTGCCTAAGGGGACAAACCAACTAATTTTATTGGCATGAGAAGTGCTACACAAGGATGTGTGTGTTCTGAATCCTTAGTTACTCAACGGAAAACATATTTTTGAATATCCCTAAATCCTCGGGAGGAAAGGAAGCTTTCCTCTTCTAATGATAGAGTTTGCTGGATGATATTAAATGCCCAGGGATAAAGGTGGAAGTTCAAGAATAGCTTGGCAGGGTCTTAATGCTTACTTGATTTCTGGGAGAAAACGCAGGTCTACCTGTGCTCGAAACAGCCTAAACCTCACACTGGGCATCCCATTTGCTCTGAGCCCTCTGTATAGGTTAGTCATCCTGGATCTGTGCAAACTATTCCCATCCTTAAGCTAGTGTCTGCAATATTTCAGTCCCCCAATAGAAAGTGGCAGTGGCAGGAGTAGTTATATATGGGTTTGTCTCACTGTGCACCAATTTAGTGAAATAAAATAGAAAAAGTCATTTTCCACATACCTAAGGGATTTGGGGGCAACTTTCCTTGGGTTGATGAAAGTCAAAACCCAACTTCTTTTAAACTATAGTTCTGCTTTAAAAATAAAAAAAAGAACAAAGAAACTTAAATCTGCTTATGAAACTGAACACACACACACAAGTAGCCAACTGGCCCATCCCTGTTGGAGGCTATATTATCATTAGGCATCCCTTGGGCCAGCTAGAAGAGTAAATTTCTGAAAAGAAGACTAAAAAAGAACTCAAACCCATTTAAAACCTTCCCTGGAA
>NW_003852400.1:2261637-2263036 GCF_000181295.1 Otolemur garnettii
ACACACACACACACACACACACAGCAGGGGCTTCCTCAGGTAAAGCCAAGTGCAGACTTGGTCACAGACTGGGCTTCATGGGAAGCCATTACATTCAATGAAACCTGGAACTGGGGCTGAGTGAAGCCCTGGGATAGATTGACCCGGCCTTTCTCATGTCTTATTAGTATATCTAGGTATCCAATAAATAAGGATGAGGGTGTTAGAAAGTAATGGAATGTGGTCTTGACCTGCCACCCCAAACTGGGGCTCTGGGTTTCCCAAGTCAGGGCCTTAGAGAATGCCTAATGCTCTAGAGAGGAAGATTCATTTTCTCTGACCAGATGGAGGACACCTGCACAGTTGCCGAGGGGGCACCTTTCTCTTCGGCCTTTGCTGTGTCAGGAAGTCCCTTCCTGCTCTCATGATAGACAGAATCTGCGGTCATTTGGAATGCATTTTTCCCCTCAAAATGATAGAATGAGGGATTATTGAGTATAGATTTCAAGGACATTGTGGGCTAAAATAGGTTCTACTTGTTGAAGGAAAATAACATTCATAAATAATGTTTTTATGAGGAATTGCTTTCCAGGCTATAAACAACTGGGATACAAACATACTGTGACCCGAACTCATTTGAAAGTTAAAGGATGCCCTTCTGACTTATAGTGGAAATTTCTATTATGATATTAAATATTCTGTGACAGACTGCTAGTTGTCTTCCAAGTTCCATAATAATCCAACTTAAGCTGAACAAGTGGCCTCTTAAAGATTTCCTTTCTGAGTCTTTCTCAAAGCTAGGTGTGGCTAGAGGCTAATTGGCTAGATGGTGCATTAGCTTTGCTTGCTGGTGTGTATGTTGTTGGGATGCCGGTGTGAGGTCCTTGCCTTTTCCTCTTCTCCTTTCTTCCTCCTCCTTTCTGTCTGGAATGGACACTCTGTTTTCCTGGCTCATGGGGTCAAGCCCCATGTGGCAGTGCAGCCGGATAGAAGCAGCCTGCCTGGGCTTCTGGCACCAAGAGTTAACAAGTCTTGAATGTCTCTCCTGGACGTTGATGTAAGAGAGAGAAACTCAGATACTGTTTAAGCTACTGTCATTTGGGGGGGCAGGGTGAGGGAAGTGTGGGGTGGGTGGCTTTCTGTTACAGCAGAACCTAATTCTAATTCTAATTAACAAACACTGGTTCTGCATTTTTCTTTCTTTCTTTTTTTTTTTTTGGAGACATGGTCTCACTCTTCGCACCCCTGAGTAGAGTGCAGTGGTGTCATCATAGCTCACTGCAACCTCAAAGTCCTGGGTTTAAATGATCCTGCCTCAGCCTCCCCCATATTTGGGACTAATTTTTCTATTCTTAGTAGGAACAGGTTCTGTCTCTTGCTCAGGTTGGTCTCCAATACTTGAGCTCAAGTGATCCTCCTG